>NC_133425.1:12703000-13012500 GCF_049350105.2 Macaca mulatta | reverse complement strand
CCATTAGTGACAATTTTTAAGCCTTTATGGCCATTTTGATGTTGGATTAAGAACTGTAAAAGTCATGTAACATCCCTTTTTTGTTTACTTATATTTACTTTGTCCTCTTTAGAGTTAATTCAATGTGTTGGTCTTAAAAATGAAATTTGCCACCTGGGTGTGGTAGCTCATGCCTGTAATCCCAACACTTTGGGAGCCTGAGGTGGGCAGATCATGAGGTAAAGAGATCGATACAATCCTGGCCAACATGGTGAAACCCTGTCTCTACTAAAAATACAAAAATTAGCCAAGCATGGTGGCGCACACCTGTAGTCCCAGCTACTGGGGAGACTGAGGCAGGAGAATCACTTGAACCCAGAAGGCAGAGGTTGCAGTGAGCCGAGATAGCGCCACTGCACTCCAGCCTGTTAACAGGGCGAGACTCTGTCTTAAAAAAAAAAAAAAAAAAAGGGAAATTTGCTAGATGCAGTGACACATGCCTGTACTCCCAGCTCCTCCTGAGTTGGGAAGATCACCTGAGCCCAGGAGTTCGAGGCTGCAGTGGGTTATGGTTACGCCTGTGAACTGCCACGCATTCTAGCCTGGGCAACATAATGAGATGCTGTTTTTTTTGTTTGTTTTTAAGTGAAATTCTTGTTACTGTCAATCTTTCCTTCAAATTGCTTCTGAAGGCTTTGTGCACCCATATTACATGCAAGAAATATTTTCATACGTTTTCTGCTAGGAATAAGAGACTGCCTACAACAAGTAAAATTCTTCTAGCTGAGGAGTGTACTTTTTGAATTATTTGGAATATCATCCTTCTGTTAAAAATTATGCCAGGCCGGGCACAGTGGCTCACGCCTGTAATCCTGGCACTTTGGGAGGCCGAGGTGGGTGGATCACCTGAGGTCAGGAGTTCAAGACCAGCATGGCCAACATGGCGAAACCCTGTCTCTGCTAAAAATACTAAAATTAGCCAGGCACGGTAGTACAAGCCTCTAATCCCAGCTACTTGGGAGGCTGAGGAAGGAGAATCGTTTGAACCCGGGAGGTGGAGGTTGCAGTGAGCCGAGATGGCACCACTGCACTCCAGCCTGTGCAATGGGAGTGAGACTCCATCTCAAAAAAAAAAAAAAAAAAAAAAAACCGGCCAAAAATTTCCTCTATCTGCAGTGAGTCACA
Source organism: Macaca mulatta (assembly GCF_049350105.2). Taxonomy (NCBI): domain Eukaryota; kingdom Metazoa; phylum Chordata; class Mammalia; order Primates; family Cercopithecidae; genus Macaca; species Macaca mulatta. The sequence goes on along the minus strand of NC_133425.1, from coordinate 13,011,336 downwards.
TTTAATGTTAGCTGCACATTTTCTTAACATCCCATTGCCCACACGTGATTCCTAAACATTTGCCTTCTATGGAAATGATCATCATCAAACACAGTAATATTAGTTTACATGTTTAAAGCATTTTCACTAAAAGTTCTGTTCTCTGGTTTGAGCTTAGTCAAGAGTCAAGCTACTGGTAAAAATAATTAGGAGGGCATAATGGGAAAAAAAAATTTGTTTTGTACCTTGTAGTTATATTTAGGTTGAAATTTTTAATGAGGATTTCATCCCACTTAACTGGGCACAGTACTCCCAAACGACTTTGTATTTGCTTATCAACTACACAAGTTCTACATTTCCAAACAGAAGAAATAATTTGAACGTTTCCAGCATGGAGATAAACAGGCGATGGATATCCCAATTACCCTGATTTGATTGGTACACATTATATCAATGTATTATCACATGCACCTTGAAAATTTGTATCTCTATTATGAATCAATTTTTTAAAACTACAGAAGTTACTTAAAAGCAGTCGACAACACTATCTTCGTTAATTCCCTGGCAAATACATCAGGTTTTAGGATAAAAAATGAATCTTCAAGATTTAGATTCTTAGGAGTAATGATGATTTGTAAGGAAGTTCCAGAAGACAGATGTTATATGACAAAGAAGAGGATTTTTTATTAAGGTAAAATTTGCATACAGTGAAAAGCACAGATCTTAATTTTACAATGAGTTTGTCAAGTGTATACAACTGTGTAAACACCCCATCAACATGCAGAACACATCACCTCAGAAAGCTCTCTTCTGCTACTTTCCAACCAATCCCCTCCTGCCGAGGCATTCCCTGTTTTGCCATTATGATAGTTTTGTCTGTTTTTGAACTCTACATAACTGGAATCACATAGCTTGAACTCAACTTTGTCATCTTTGGCACATTACGTTTCAGAGATTATGTTGTGTGTATCAGCAGCTCTCTTTTTTTTTTTTGCTAATACTCCATTTTATGACTACTTTCTAATTCAAATGATCTATCCTTGAAGGGAGATTTGATTTTGCTTTCCAATTAGCATTCTTTGACAGGTTAGTTGCAAATGCAAATACCTTTCTTCTGAATTTCTCTAATGCAAGGAAGTAAAACCAGAGAGAAGTCTCACCTCTTCTTCATCTACTTTTATAAAACTCACCAAGGATAAACAGATAACGTAATGATCCTCATAGGTGGTGAAATAACATGAGCTCCCTTCTCATCTCCCTTTCCAATCCTAAAGAGGGTCTTCCCTGTATTGCCTGTGAGGCACCATTTCTTTCCTTTCCTTTTTGTTTTTGAGACACAGTCTTGCTCTGTTGCCCAGGCTGGAGTGCAGTGGCAGGATCTTGGCTCAGTGCAACCTCCACCTCCCAGGTTCAAACAATCAGTGTCCTGAGTAGCTGGGATGACAGGCACGTGCCACCACACCCGGCTAATTTTTAAACTTTTTTTTAGTAGAGACGGGGTTTTGCCATGTTGGCCAGGCTGGTCTCTAACTCCTGACCTCAGGTGATCCACCCTCCTCGGCTTCCCAAAGTGCCGGGATTACAGGCATGAGCCACTGTGCCTGGCCTGAGGCGCCATTTCTAAATGATGGGCCAATTCTAAAACTGGATTGTCCCTATGACTTTCATGTTGCTAGAGCTAACTTACAGAACTAACCTGGCTTGCACCTCTACTAAATAACTGTTTTTAAACTTCAGGGCTAAATCATTTTTTCTTTTTTTGGTAGATTTATTCAATTCTGTGTATAAATAACTTATTTTCTCTAAGTCCTTTTATAGATCCTTATTGATGACCTAGCATAATATTTTACAGTATAGTAGCTATTTAAAAGTTTCCTGCCAGGCACGCTGGCTCACCCCTGTAATCCCAGCACTTTGGGAGGCCAAGGCAGGCAGACTGCCTGAGGTTAGGAGTTCTAGACCAGCCTGGCCAGCATGGTGAAACCCTGTCTCTACTAAAAATACAAAAATTAGCCAGGCATCGTGGCACATACCTGTAATCCCAGCTACTCGGAGGCAGAGGTTGCAGTGAGCTGAGATCACGCCACTGCACTCCAGCCTGGGCAATAGAGGCTCCATCTCAAAAAAAAAAAAAAAAACAAAAAAAAAACTTTCCTAATTTGAATAAAGTAGCACTTTGAGTTGTTATAACATTTACCAGTTATGTACTGGGACTGGCTAGAAGAGCACAGTCCTGCAAGTTATCAGCTGGTATTGTCATTGATAAAAAGAGACTAATAGTATCCCTTTCAGCAAAAGGAGGAGAAGAGAACTAACCTTATGCTATTTAACCTATTTTTTTTTAATGTAGAAATTACTTCTAAGATTGGCCTTAATATTCCATTCCTTGGGGAATATAACTCTAAATACAGGCTGACTGGATTAAGAATCTGTTTGTTAATCATGTATTGAGTGGGGCTGGTGTGCACTATGATACCTAGCAGCAAAATGGTGTACTTGTGATACCCACATAGATTGTATGAGGACAAAGAGTTAAAAATAAACAGCAAACTTAATAAAGTTAGGTTTTCTACGGAAAACCTCTTTACATTTCTTTCTCCGGTAATATTGTTCTCTTGTTTCTCTTCTCCAGCCCTCCGCCCCTTCGCCCCCAAATTAGAATCAAATATCAATTTCTTTACTGATTGGCTATTTCTTCCCTGTTTGAATGCAGGTAAGCTGCCTCCTGCCTTCTTTTGGCCCCTAAGATGCACAATTTCATTTTCCAATCCATTTAATAATGATTACATTATTTTCAGCAAAGGGAAGGGGAAGAGAACTAACCTTGTGCTATCATGCACAAGACGGACACTGTGAAGATAGATTCTACTGAATCCGAGGGAACCAGCTTTATTTAACAGATGAAGACATTGAGGCTTGGGAGATTAGCCACCTTGTCTAAGGCTAAACAACTAATAAATCATGGAGTTGGGATTCAGACTGATCTTTCTGACCCAAACACTATGTTCTTTGTACCTTCCTTAAAATGTCACATTCTACATTTGGGCAATATTGTTTCACCCTTGATTCCATTATGTTTAGGTTAATATTACTTAGCAGATTTCAGTACCAAGAATATGCTGAGTATTAAATTACCTTTAGATAATCCAGACATCACCAACTGACTATGTGGCATTTCTTTTGTTAGTCTGCCATTTGTAACAACTCTGAGTTAACAGTGCTATATAAAAATGGATGTCTAATAGTTTTCTAAGGTTACTAGTTGATTGTAACAATATTTATTTTGAACTAGAATATGAGTTCCATTATTAAGTGTGAAGTTCCTTGAACTTTATGTTTACCATTCAGCAACATATTCAAATGCTCTTTACAATTAGTTGATTTATAAAATCCTTCATAAAATTAACTACAAAAAAGAATTTCAAGAAGTTTGAAGAGACATATCTCAGTACCTTCCAAGAGAAACAACTTAATAGTATTCACGGTATCAGTGAGAACTGGGTACTCACTAATTGAAATTAATTACCTTGGTTTTTGTAGAAATGAGGTTTTGCTATGTCATTCAGACTAGCCTAGAACTCCTGGCCTCAAGCAATCCTCCCTCCTCAGCCTCCCAAAGTGCTGGGATTACAGGTGTGAGCCACCGTGCCTGGCCTATTTATTTATTTTTTTAGTTTTTTCACTCTGTCTCGTGGTGCTGACAATATGGTCTTTTATCAGTATGTATTCTTCTCAACTTCAATATTTAACAGTGTTAACACAGCTTCAGATACCTCCACTCCCTCATGGCTTCTGTAACTTGGCACCCTCTTGGTTTTCATTCTTTTTGTTTTTTTTGTTTGTTTTTTGAGACAGTCTCGCTCTGTCTCCCAGGCTGGAGTGGGAGTGCAGTGGCGCAATCTCAGCTCACTGCAACCTCCACCTCCTGGGTTCAAGCGATTCTCCTACCTCAGCCTCCTGAGTAGCTGGGACTACAGGTGCCCGCCACCATCCCCGGCTAACTTTTTGTATTTTTAGTAGAGATGGGGTTTCACTGTGTTAGCCAGGATGATATCAATCTCCTGACCTCGTGATCTGCCCCTCTCGGCCTCCCAAAGTGCTGGGATTACAGGCGTGAGCCACCACGCCCAGCCTTCTTTTTTTTTTTTTTTTTTTTTTTGACAAGGTCTTGCTCTGTTGTCTAGGCTGGAGTGCAGTGGCACAATCGTGGCTCACTGTAGCGTCAAGTCCCTGGGCTCAAGCAATCCTCCCATTTCAGCATCACGAGTAGCTGTGATACAGGCATATGCCACCATAACCATCTAATTTTTCTGTTTTTTGTAGAGACAGGATCTTACCATGTTGCCCAGGGCAGTCTTGAACTCCTGAGCTCAAGCAAGCTGGCTGCCTCAGCCTCCTAAATTGGTTTTCTTTTACATCTTCAACTATTTCTGTTTCCTCCTCATTTATTATTGAAGGTTTCTTTACAACTTTATTCTTCCTCTAGACTTTTTTTTGCAATCTCACCTATTTACAAAGCTTTAATCATCACCTCCACGAAAATGACTTCTAATTTCCTTCTTTTTAGTTCAGGAATATTCTCCCACATTCCAGATCCATTTAGATGTACCATTGGAACTTCAAACTCAAAATACAGTCATGGGTTGCTTAATGATGAGGATACATCCTGAGAAATGCGCCTTTGGGTGACTTTATAGTTGTGGGAGTATCAGTGTACTCACACCAACCTAAATGGTATGGCTTGCTACACGCCAACGTTATGTGATACAGCTTATTGCTCCTGGGCTACAAACTTGTACAGCATATTACTGTACTAAATACTGTAGGCAACTATACCTAAAAGATACAGTAAAAAAAAACAGTATAAAACATTAAAAATGGCACACCTGTATAGGGCACTTATCGTGAATGGAGCTTGCAGGACTGGAAGTTGCTCTGGGTGAATGAGTGAATGAGAAGGCCTAGGACATTACTGTATACCACTGCAGACTTACAAACACTGTACTCTTAGGTAGACTAGATTTATTTTTCTTTCTTTTTTTTTTTCTGAGACAGGGGTCTCACTATGTTGTCCCGACTGAACTTGAACTCCCAGGCTCAAGCAATCCTCCTGCCTCAGCCTCCTGAGTAGTTAAGACAATAGGCACACACCACTGAGCCTGGCTTTAAAAAATTTTTCTTTCTTCAATAATAAATTAACCTTGGCTTACTGTAACATTTTTACTTTATAAACTTTTACATTTTTAAGTTTTTGACTCTTTTGTAGTAACACTTTGCTTAAAACACAAACACATTGTTCAGCTGCACAAAAATGTTTTTCTTTATATACTTATTCTGTAAGCTTTTCTCTATTTTTGAAATTTTTTATTTTTTTCCGTTTTTTTTTTTTTTTACTGAGACGGAGTCTCGTTCTATCGCCCAGGCTGGAGTGCAGTGGCGCGATCTTGGCTCACTGCAACCTCCACCTCCCGGGTTCAAGTGATTCTCCTGCCTTAGCCTCCAAATAGCTGGGACTACAGGTGCGTGCCAGCACACCTAGCAAATTTTTTTTTTTTTTTTTTGTATTTTTAGTAGAGACGGGGTTTCACCATGTTAGCCAGGATGGTCTCAATCTCCTGACCTCGTGATCCGCCCACCTCAGCCTCCCAAAGTGCTGGGATTACGGGCGTGAGCCACCATGTCTGGCCTTTTTTTCGTTTTTAAAGTTTTGTTGTTTTTTAGACAGAGTCTTGCTCTGTCACCCAGGCTGGAGTGCGATGGGGCGATCTCGGCTTGCTGCAACCTCTGCCTCCTGGGTTCAAGCGATTCTCCTGCCTCAGCCTCCTCAGTGGCTGGGATTACAGGTACCCGCCACCACTCCCGGCTAAGTTTTGTAATTTTAGTAGAGATAGGGTTTCATCATGTTGGCCAGGCTGGTCTCAGAACTCCTGACCTTAGGTGATCTGCTCACCTCAGCCTCCCAAAGTGCTGGGATTACAGGTATGAGCCACCGCACCTGGCCCTTTTAAAACGTTTTTATTAAAAATGAAAGGCTGGGCGCATTGGCTCACGCCTGTAATCCCAGCACTTTGGGAGGCGGAGGTGGGCGGATCACAACGTAGGAGATTAAGACCATCCTGGCTAACACGGTGAAACCCTGTCTCTACTAAAAGTACAAAAAATTAGCCAGCCGTGGTGACGTGCTCCTGTAGTCCCAGCTACTCAGGAGGCTGAAGCAGGGGAATCGCTTGAACCTGGAAGGTGGAGGTTGTAGTGAGCCAAGATCGCGCTATTACCCTCCAGCCTGAGCCACAGAGCGAAACTCTGTCTCAAAAAAAAAAAAAAAAGAAAACACAGGCTGGGCACAGTGGCTCACACCTGTAATCCCAGCACTTTGGAAGGTCGAGGTGGTAGGATCTCTTGAGCTCAGGAGTTTGAGACCAGCCTGGGCAACAGAATGTGACCTTGTCTCTACTAAAAAAAAAAAAAAAAAAAAAAAAAGAAAAGAAAGTTAAAATAAAATAAAAAGAAGACACGGCCGGGCGCGGTGGCTCACGCCTGTAATCCCAGCACTTTGGGAGGCCGAGGCGGGCGGATCACAAGGTCAGGAGATCGAGACCACGGTGAAACCCCGTCTCTACTAAAAATACAAAAAATTAGCCGGGCGCGGTGGCGGGCGCCTGTAGTCCCAGCTACTCAGGAGGCTGAGGCAGGAGAATGGCGTAAACCCAGGAGGCGGAGCTTGCAGTGAGCCGAGATCGCGCCACTGCACTCCAGCCTGGGCGACAGAGCGAGACTCCGTCTCAAAAAGCAAAAAACAAAACAAAAAAAAAAAAAAAAGAAGACACAAACAGACACCTAGGTCTATGACTACACAGAGTCAGGATCATGAATATCAACTGTCTTCCACTTCCACATCTTATCTGTCCCACTAGAAGGTGTTCAAGGACACTGACACCTGCAGTTGTCATCTCCTATGATAACTAACAATGCCTTCTCCTGAAATATCTCCTGAAGGACCTGTCTGAGGCTGTTTTACAGTTAACTTTTTTTTTGTTTATAAGTAGAAGAGATATACTCTAAAATAACTATAAAAAGTACAGTATAGGCCAGGCGTGGTGGTTCACGCCTGTAATCCTAGCACTTTGGGAGGTCGAGGCAGGCAGATCACCTGAAGCAAGGAGTTCAAGACCAGCCTGGCCAACAAGGCAAAACTCTGTCTCTATTAAAAATACAAAAATTAGCACGGTAGGGTGGTGAACGCCTGTAATCCCAGCTACTCGGGAGGCTGAGGCAGGAGAATCGCCTGAACCCAGGAGGTGGAAGTTCCAGTGAGCTGATATCATGCCACTGCACTCCAGCTTGGGTGACAGAGTGAGACTCTGTCTCAAAAAAAAAAAAAAGTACAGTATAGCAGGGCATGGTGGCTCATCCCTGTAATCTCATGCCCAACACTTCAGGAGGCAGGAAGCAGGAGGACCACTTGAGCTCAGGAGTTCAAGAACAGCCTGGGCAATGTAGTAAGATCCCATCTATTTAAAAAAAAAAAGGCACAGTATAGTACACACATAAACCAGTAACATAGTTGCTTATTATTATCAAGTAATTCTGTACTGTACATAACTATATTTGCCATACTTGGGGGCAGTACAGTAGGCTTGTTTACACCAACATCACCACAAACATGTGAGGAATGCTCTGACATTATGATGGCTATTACATCACTAGGCGACAGGAATTTTTCAGCTCCATTATGATCTTACGTGACCATGTATGTAGGTCTGTTGTTGAAAGAAACATCATTATGTAGTACATGACTCTATTGAAAAGGAATCTCATGTTTTCCCTCTAAATCTGCTGCTCCTCCTTTCTTCCCCAGTTCTATTAATACCACCTATTTGCCCAGTTTTTCAGGCTCTCAGAATTTGGAAGTAATCAAAACTTCTCTCCTTCTATCTCCAAGCTCAGGTCAAGCAGTATAGGTACCCTGTCCTCACTATCACCCTACCATCAGATCATGATACTTAAAAAACCACAATAGTTTCCCATGTTCATCTCCTTAAGCCCTGTTTCAGGCCATTCTAATGCATTGCTCATTCTAAAGAAATACTACTTATGTCATTTACAGTAAATAAATAAGGATAAATAGTGAAGATACCATTTATAGTTTTCCTACCATTAATTGGCTCTCTCCTACCCTCTCAGAGCTTATCCTCAAACAGGGGAGAGGCAATTACAGTAGGAAAACCATAAATATTTTGGGGTAAGAGCACAGGATTATCTAAGCTACAATTCTCCAGAAGTAATCTGAAGCAGAAATTAGAAGGATGAGTTAATAAATGTGGGGATGGCATATGGAGGTACAAGGCGATAGTGTTCCAGGAAGAAGTGATAGTACGTTGGAAGGTATGAAGAAAAGTAGAAACTGCAGAGTTGAAACTAGGACTTAAAGATCGAAGGATTGAGTGGCAGGGTATGAAGTTAGGAAGATAAAAAGAAAGAGACCAGATGAAGAGTAACTACCGTGTTGAGAATTACCATGTGACTTACATTTTAAAATTTTTTACTTATTTATTTTTTTAGACAGGGTCTCACTCTGTCACCCAAGCTGGAGTACAGTAGCACAATCACAGCTAACTGCAGCTTTGAACTCCTAAGCTCAAGCAATCCTACCTTGACCTCCCAAAGTGCTAGGATTACAGGCATGAGTCACCATGCCCGGTCCATATGATTTACCTTTCAAACTGGAACACTATTTTCTTGGACAAATACTAAACTACATAGGACACCAGACAAGAGATGCAAACTGTGATACATACAAGACAAATTAAGGAATATACCTCATTCCAATGACAATAATCCAATGAAGGTGATTCAGCATAGTTTGATATGATTAGATTTGAATTTTAATAAGATCACGCCATCTGAAGGGTAGAAAATGGACTGTAAGATGCAAAATTGGGGCCGGGCGCGGTGGCTCAAGCCTGTAATCCCAGCATTTTGGGAGGCCGAGACGGGCGGATCACGAGGTCAGGAGATCGAGACCATCCTGGCTAATATGGTGAAACCCCGTCTCTACTAAAAATACAAAAAACTAGCCGGGCGAGGTGGTGGGCGCCTGTAGTCCCAGCTACTCGGGAGGCTGAGGCAGGAGAATGGCGTAAACCCGGGAGGCGGAGCTTGCAGTGAGCTGAGATCCGGCCACTGCACTCCAGCCTGGGCGACAAAGCGAGACTCCGTCTCAAAAAAAAAAAAAAAAAAAAAAAAAAAGATGCAAAATTGGGCTGGAAGTGATGGCTCACACCTATAATCCTAACACTTTGGGAGGTCTAGGTGGGAGGATCACTTGAGTCCAGGAGTTCGAGACCAGCCTGGGTAACATAGGGAGAACCCCATCTCTACAAAAAAGTTAAAAAATCAGGCAGATGTGGTGGCACACCCCTGTAATTTCAGCTACTTGGGAGTCTGAGGTGGGACCATCACTTGAGTCCAGGAGGTTGAGGCTGCAATGAGCTGTGATCACCCCACCACACTCCAGCCTGCATGACAGAGCGAGACCTTGTCCCAAAACTAAAATAAATAAAAATAAAAGATGCGAAAGTGGAGGAGTAACCTAAGTAATCTAGGCAAAAACAAAAAACAAATACATGATAATGTCCTCTACCACCATGTGGCAGGAATTAAAAGAATTGGATATATGCAAGAGACATTTAAAAAGAATAAACAAGGGCCTGGTGCAGTGGTTCATGCCTGTAATCCCAGCACTTTGGAAGGCAAAGGCAGGAGAATCACTTGAGGTCAGGACTTCATGACCAGACTGGCCAACATGGTGAAATCTCGTCATTACTAAAACTACAAAACTTAGCCGGGCATGGTGGCACACACTTGTAATCCCACTTACTCGGGAGGCTGAGGCAGGAAGATCACTTGAATCCAAGAGGTGGAGGCTGCAGTGAGATGAGATTGCGCCACTGCACTCCAGCCTGGGCTACCGAGCAAGTCTCCGTCTCGAAAAAAAAGAATAAGCAAGACTTTGTTATTGACTATGTTTGGGGGATAAGAAGGAAAGAGTTAAGAATAACTCCCCTGTTTGGCTTGGTGGTACCAATGATGGACACAGAAAACACACAAGGGGCCGGGAGCGGTGGCTCACACCTGTAATCCCAGCACTTTGGGAACCCAAGGCAGGTGGGTCACTTGAGGTCAGGGGCTCGAGACTAGCCTGGCCAGCATGGAGAAACCCCATCTCTACTTAAAACACAAAAATTCGCCAGGCACCATGGCACATGCCCGTAATCCCAGCTACTCAGGAGGTTGAGGCACGAGAATCGCTTGAACCTGGGAGGGAGAGGTTACAGTGAGCCGAGACTGTGCCAGTGCACTCCAGCCTGAGTGACAGTGCAAGATTCCATCTCAAAACAAAAACAAACAAAAAAAACCACACACACACACAAGAGGAGCAGGTTTGAGAAGATGATGATTCATGATGGGACTTGCCGAGGATGAGGTCCTAATAGGACTTTTAAGTGAAGACAGGTGAATGTGTCAATGAGTCCAAAGACAGGAAGTCTACTAATCTACACTAGTTATCTACTAATGGGTAACAAATTACCCCAATTTAGTGCCTCAAAAGAAAACACATTTATGATATCACAGTTCTTATGGGTCAGGAATCTGGGAGCAGCCTAGCCTGGCTCAGGGCCTCTTGAGTTTGCAGTCATCTCAAGGTTGGACCGAAGGAGGATCCACTTCCAAGCTCACTCGTGTGGCTGCCCAAGTGTCCTCACAACATGGCAGCTGGCTTCCCTTTCTCTAGGGCTGCCTTACAAGTAATGAGGGAGGAGTAAATGAGAGAGGGAAACAGGGTGAGAAAGAACATCAAAGATGAAACTACAGTGTTTTTTTTTTTTTTTTTTTCTTTGAGACGAAGTCTCGCGCTGTCACCCAGGCTAGAGTGCAGTGGCCGGATCTCAGCTCACTGCAAGCTCCGCCTCCCGGGTTCACGCCATTCTCCTGCCTCCACCTCCCGAGTAGCTGGGACTACAGGCGTCCGCCACCTCGGCCAGCTAGTTTTTTGTATTTTTTAGTAGAGACGGGGTTTCACCGTGTTAACCAGGATGGTCTCGATCTCCTGACCTCATGATCCGCCCGTCTCGGCCTCCCAAAGTGCTGGGATTACAGGCTTGAGCCACCGCGCCCGGCCAAAACTACAGTCTTTTTATAACCTAATCTCAGAAGTGACATAGTATCACTTCTGCCATATTCTGTTTGACACAAGCAAGCCACTAAGTCCAGTCTACACTCAAGGGGAGGGAAACGAAGCCTCATTAACTGAAAGGACAGTTATCAAAGAATGAGTAGATAGGACACATCTTTAAAACCACAATATCACAACCACATTATTAACTTACCTAATGCATAAATCATCACTACCTTTTCTTCTCTACTGCCAGTTCAAAAACCTCTTATCTTTACAATTTCTCCAAAACGAGTATAAACCCTCAGCTTGATAATGAATTCATTCCTTTACCTACTTTCCAACCTGCATCTCCCATTCCTCCCCTCTGCACATTCCTGCTCTAGCTACATACTGCTTCCAAACACTTCCATACTCGTTCACCGGCATTCACACTGTTTCCTTGGCCTACAAGCATGGTTCTCAAACTTAAGTTCAGGTGAAAGAACATCTGACAGTCTCCATACTCTTAATACTACTACAAAACACGGATCCACAAAGCCCAGTGTAACAATTCATTACACTGTGCTAAAAGGAAACCACTCTTACACTAGATTCTAGAATACACAAAGGGAAGCAGGTGCCAATGATTTCAGAACATTTCTTCTATACGTTGATTAAACACAAGGCTATTATTAGAGATTAGCAGAATATCCTTTCATGGAAGGAACACCTCCTGAAAGCAACTGAGGGAAAGCCTCTTACTCTCATTCCTCCATCTCTTAAAACTTTACATGACTAGTTGTAAAAAGTCTGAAACCATCCTGAAGGCGCCTAAAAAAGTTCCTATATAAACTGTAGTGTTGCTGCATGGTGGGATGCCATAGAGCCGTTTAAAAAGATGAGGCAGAGCTTTGTGTACTGACTTGGAACAATCTCCAAGGTACGTTAAGAAGAAAAAGCAAGGTGTGGAACAATGGGTATACCAGGCTACTATATGTGTTTTTCTAATAAGTAAGTTTGGCCAGGTTCAGTGGTTCATGCATGCAACCCCAGCACTTTGGGAGGCTGAGGTGGGAGGATCCTTTGAAGCCAGGAGTTCGAGACCAGCCTGGGCAACATGGTGAGACTCCTCCCTGTCCTCATCTCTACAAAAAAAACTGTAAAAGATATCAGGACATGGTGACCAGAACCTTTAGTCCTACCTACTCGGGAAGCTGAAGCCGGAGGATCTCTTGAACCCAGGAGTTCCAAACTGCAGTTAAGCTATAGTCACGCCACTACACTCCAGCCTGAGTGACAGAGCCAGTCTCCGTTTCTTTAAAAAAAAAAAAAAAAAAATGGCCGGGCACAGTGGCTCACTCCTGTCATCCCAGCACTTTGGGAGGCCAAGGCGAGTAGATCACCTGAGGTCAGGAGTTCGAGACCAGCCTGGCCAACATGGACAAACGCCCTCTCTACTAAAAATACAAAATTAGCCAGGCGTGATGGCGCATGCCTGTAATCTTAGTTACTGGGGAGGGTGAGGCAGGAGAGAATAGCTTGAACCGGGAGGCGGAGGTTGCGGTGGGCTGAGATCTCGCCATTGCACTCCAGCCTAGGCAACAAGAGTGAAACTCCGTCTCGGGAAAAAAAAAAAAAAAGGTAGCCGGGCGTGGTGGCGTGCGCCTATAGTTCCAGCTACTCGGGAGGCTGAGACAAGAGAACTGCTTGAACTGAAAATGGGGAGATTGCAGTGAGACGAGATCACTGCACTCCAGCCTGGGCGACAGAGCGAGACTGTTACACACACACACACAAAAAAAAAAAAAAAGGAAAAAAGAAATTAAACCCATCCAAAAAGAGAAAGGAGAAGTATCTCCTAAACATACCTAGAACATCTCTGGAAGGTTCCAGGAGGCACTGGTAAGGGTACCTCTGGGGAGGTTTGTGGAGTGGGAGGAAGACATTACAAAGCAAGCCTGTCCTACCCAAGGGCCGCGTGCGGCCCTGGAGGCCAGGTTTTGAATACAGCCCAACACAATTTCGTAAACTTTCTTAAAGCATTATGAGATTTTTTTAAAGATTTTTTTTAAGCTTATCAGCTATCATTAGTGTTAATGTATTTTATATGTGGGCCCAGACAATTCTTCTTCCACTGTGGCTCATGGAAGCCAAAAGATTGGACTCCCCTGTTGTAAGATATTCGATTTGTCAGTTACCCAGCCTCCGCTCTTACTTGCTTCTTTGTTTAGCGACAAGGTCTCGCTCTACTGCCTATGCTGGAGTGCAGTGACGCGGATCAGAACTCACTGAGCCTCCAATTCCTGGGCTCAAGATCCTCCATCCTCCACCTCCCAAGTAGCTGGTACTACTGGCGCGCACCACCACGCCGGCTAATCTTTGTATTTTTTGGAGAGATGGGGTCTCGTATATTGCACGGGCTGGTCTCCAACTACTGGAATCCCTCGCCTCGGCCTCCCAAAGCGCTAGGATTCCAGGCGCCAGCCACGCGCACGGCCAGCCACGCTTTTTTGTGGATCTTACCTCTCGCCTCTCTGCGAGACCAGAAGCTAAGAGATTGGCTCAGACTCATCTTTCAGTCCCTCACGCTGCTTAACGACGCGCCGGGTGGCTCCCGTGCCTTATATTTCATGGACTCCTCACCAGCCTGGGGTTGGCATCGCCTAAAGTCAACCGGCAGGTGGGCAGTAGAGCCAGGATTCCGCTCTCTGCCCACGCCACGCGCGGCCTTCCCGGAGGCGGGGACCGTGGAGTGTGCGGGACCCCACTGAGCCTCCTGACGGGACTCCCGCCTCAAGGTGCTTTCTTGATTTCTATCGTGTAAGATTGAGGGGACACCCAAGCTACTACTCACACCTCATGGAAAGCGGGAGAAGAGCAGAAGAGCAGGTGCCTCCTCAAGGAACAGACTCTGACAGCAGCCACCGCCCTTAAGTGCAAAACCCTACGCTCGCCCGGAAATGACGCACAGAGGCTCGGTTCCCGCCCCCTCGCTTCCGGGTCCGGGCCTCGCTCGCGCGTGCGCAGCAGAAGCCAGCCGCGGGGTTTCACACCCGCGTCTTCACGAGGTGAAAACAAGATGGAGGACTCGGCCTCCGCGCCGCCGTCTTCTTCAGGCTCGACTGCAACCTCCGCCTCGACTCCAGGGGCCCCGACAGCACGGAAGCAGCTGGACAAAGAGCAGGTGAGTGGTTCCTGGGGAGGGTGGCTTGGAAGCGGGGTGGCGGTGACCTCGTGAGGCGCAGGGTGCCAGAACCTGAGTGCGTGCTCGGCGCACTTCTCCGAGGCTGTGGGACGGTCGCTTGCGGGCCGTGTGCCTCCCCCTTTAAACACTTGGGTGGGCGCCTGCTTCCCCCAGTCCTGCGGCCTGGCGCTCTTGAATTGGGTTGCAAGTGTACCGTGGAGCTAGACGAGATGACCTGGCGACCTGGCTTAGCTTCCCTATCGTTAGCCCTTGACCGAGTCGTTTAGTTTTGCAGGTCTGCTACCCGTTATTTAAAATGGGCCCTTCCACTCCCCGCTATCCAGGATCGGGAGAGGTAATGCGTGTAAAGCGCTTTGACCAGGGACCTGGCACGTGGTGAGAAGGTACTCAGTAGGCCGGGCGCGGTGGCTCATGCCTGTAATCCCAGCATTTTGGAAGGCCGAGGGGGGTGGATTACCTGAGATCAGGAGTTAGAGACCAGCCTGGCCGACATGGTGAAACCTCGTCTCTACTAAAAATACAAAAATTAGCTGGGGGGTGGTGGCGGGCGCGTGTATTGTCAGCTACTCGGGAGGCTGAGGCAGGAGAATTGCTGGAACCTGGGAGGCGGAGGTTTCAGTGAGCCGAGATCCTGCCATTTCATTCCAGCTTGGGCGACAAGAGCAAGACTGTGTCTCAAAAAAAAAATAAAAACGAGAGTGCTCAGTAAATGCTAAATGGATGACACTTTGCGCTTTTCGTGGGATTACTGCTTTCATCGTTGAGGGTAGGAGAGGCACGTTTCCCTCTGGCCCGATCTCTTAAGTAGAAGAGGCGTCCTGCAGACAGTGCTGGAAGTGGGTACTTAGGCGTGTTTGATGGATTCTTAGATTTTTCTGAATATAAATTGCAAGATCCTCATAGATACGGTTATGGAGGTTACCCCTTGAAATTGAAGTTGGAAGGGAAAAAATAGGTGTGAGAGGGGACAAATGCTAAATTAGATTGAGAACATTTCACTTATTTGTGTAAGTTATTGTGAGAACATTTCACTTATTTGTCAATCTTCACTTTGCAGGTTAGAAAGGCAGTGGATGCGCTCTTGACACATTGCAAGTCCAGGAAAAACAATTACGGGTTGCTTTTGAATGAGAGTGAAAATTTATTTTTAATGGTGGTATTATGGAAAATTCCAAGTAAAGAACTGAGGGTCAGATTGTAAGTTGTGATTTTCTACCTTTGCTGTTTTTATCTGCTTGTTCATTCTTTGTAACTCGAACAATTCCATCGTAGTTTCTAATGGAAACTTTGCAAACTTACAATAAAAATCTGACATGAAGTAAAACAATTACGTCTAAAAGAACCATAAAGGTTTGGCGTGGTGGCTCACACCGGTAATCCTGGTACTTTGGGAGGCCGAGGTGGGCGGATCACCTGAGATCAGGAGTTCAAGACCAGCCTGGCCAACATGGTAAAACCCCGTCTCTCCAAAAATACAAAAATTAGCTGTACATGATGGCGGGTGCCTGTAATCTCAGCTACTGAGAAGGCTGAGGCAGGAGAGTCGCTTGAACCTGGGAGGCGGAGGTCACAGCGAACAGAGATCTCTCCATCGCATTCCAGCCTAGGCGACAGAGCAAGAGTTATCTCAAAAAATAAAAATAAAAGAACTGTAGGAATTCACATGTGCTAAAATTTTCTAGAAATTTCACCAGTTTTTGACTGGGTGCAGTGGCTCACGCCTGTAATCCCAGCACTTTGGGAGGCTGAAGCTGGCGGATCACAAGGTCAGGAGATCGAGACCATCCTGGCTAACACGGTGAAACCCCGTCTCTACTAAACACACACACACACTATCCGGCCGTGGTGACGGGTGCCTGTAGTCCCAGCTACTCCGGGAGGCTGAGGCAGGAGAATGGTGTGAACCCAGGAAGAGGAGCTTGCAGTGAGCTGAGATCCGGCCACTGCACTCTAGTCTGGACGACAGAGCAAGACTCTGTCTCAAAAAAAAAAAAAAAAAAAAATGACCAGTTTTCTTAGAGCTTGGTGAACAACTAACGTAATCAGGTCTGTTAAATCGAAAACCTGGTGTTTGAAAGAATAAAGGTGGAGTAAGTTAAACAGCTTCTATTTTTTTTTTTTTATTATTAGAAACCGTTATCTTTCCATGTTAAGCAAAAATTCTTTGGGGCTACAATTTATTCCTTTGTACAGAGACTACTAAAAACTCCAGTGAAGTCCTTTCTATGAAAAAATCCATGGTGATTATACAAAATGTTTCTTCAGAACATAGGTTGTAAGCATAAGAAATGAGTTAAACCCTCTTATTTTATTTTCTGTAAGATGTGGCATAATTGTGTTTGCTGGTCCCGCTTGTTTTATTCCATGTTTTTGGTTTCGATTCTTTTATCTCTTTTTTTTTTTTTTTTTTTTTTTTTTAAGACACAGGGTCTTGTGCTGTTGCCTAACTGGAGTGCAGTAGTGAGATCTGTGTTCGCTGCAACGTCGACCTCCCTGACCTGACTCAAGTGATCCTCCCATCTCAGCCTCCCAAGTAGCTGGGACTATAGGTGTATGCCACCATGCCCAGCTAATTTTGAAATTTTTTGTAGAGATGAGGGAGATGAGGTTTCACTGTGTTGTCCAGGCTGATCTCAAACTCAAGCTCAAGCAGTTCTCCTTCTTAGTCTCCCAAAGTGTTGAGATTACAGGCTTTAGCCACGGTGCCCAGCCTGTTTCTTTTTTTTGTTTTGTTTTTGAGACGGAGTCTCGCTCTGTCGCCCAAGCTGGGGTGCAGTGGCCGGATCTCAGCTCACTGCAAGCTCCGCCTCCCAGGTTCACGCCATTCTCCTGCCTCAGCCTCCCGAATAGCTGGGACTACAAGCGCCCACCACCTCACCCCGCTAGTTTTTTGTATTTTTTAGTAGAGACGGGATTTCACTGTGTTAGCCAGGATGGTCTCAATCTACTGACCTTGTGACCCACCCGTCTCGGCCTCCCAAAGTGCTGGGATTACAGGCTTAGCCACCGTGCCTGGCCTGTTTCAATTCTTAAAAGTTATGTTGTGCTGGGCACGGTGGCTTGTCACTGTAATCCCAGCACTTTGGGAGGTAAGGTAGGTGGATCACTTGAGGCCCGGGAATTTGAGATCAGCCTGAACAACATGGCGAAACCCTATCTCTACTAAAAATACAAAAATTAGCCGGGCATGATGGTGGGCATCTGTAATCCCAGCTGCTTGGGAGGCTGAAGCACAAGAATCATTTCAACCCAGAAGGCAGAGGTTGCAGAGACTCCAGCCTGGGCAACAGTGAGACTCCCATCTTAAAAAAAAAAAAAAAAAAAAAAAAAGTTGGCCGAGCTATAATCTCAGCAGTTTGGGAGGGTGAGGCAGGTGAATTGCATGAGCCCACAAATTCAAGACCAGCGTAGGCTATGCAGCGAAATCCTGTCTCTGCGAAAAATACAAAAGTTAGCTGGGGGCCCAACTGGTACGCGCCTGGAGTCTCAACTGTGCTGGAGGCTATCGTGAGCTGTGGTCACACCACTGCGCTCCAGCCTTGGCGACTGAGCAAAACCCTGTCTCAAAAAAAAAGAAAAGAAGAAAGAGTTATTCTGTTTATGGAGTTGAGTTTTAGAGAAGGTAAAATTCTGAACCAGGCCTGTCCTGATTAAGCTAGGTTATTATAGCACATTAGAGTACGTGTGCACATACAGCAACAGATACATCATCATAATTACATATGCAAGAATTTGGATGTCTTTGAGTATATTTTAATTCTTGCTATATCCCAAGTGTTAATTGATATTTGGGCCTGTGTGTACTTGTCATTTATTTGCCATTGAAAGTGAGTTTTGTTTTTTATTTTGGTTTTGGCTTTTTGAGACGGAGGTTGCCTCTTGTTACCCAGGCTGGAGTCCAGTGGTGCCATCTTGGCTCACTGCAACCTCCACCTCCCGGGTTCAAGCGATTTTCCTGCCTCAGACTCTCAAGTAGCTGGGATTACAGGCGCCCACCACTGCCCCTGGCTAATTTTTTACACTTTTAGTAGAAATGCAGTTTCACCATGTTGGCCGGCTGGTCTCGAACTCCTGACCTCAGGTGATCCATATGCCTTGGCCTCCTAAAGTCCTGGGATTACAGGCTTGAGCCACTACTACTAGCCATAAAATATATTTTTAAATGTTGTTTGTGGTGCAATATTTGCTTAACTAGCATGACTAAAGGTTATTTAAATGACACTAAGTTTATTGTGTATTCTATGTGATACAAACATGCATAATGTGTGTAATAATGCTTTCCTCGGTTTCTTTTCACATATTTTGTAGGACCTTGCCTCATAGCATTCGATCAGATTCAGAAGATATCTGTTTATTTACAAAGGACGAACCCAATTCAACTCCTGAAAAGACAGAACAGTTTTATAGAAAGCTTTTAAACAAGCATGGAATTAAAACCATTTCTCAGGTAGGAAGCCTGGTTAATATTTTCAAGAGGATTTAATTCAGTCAAAATGATGTCACAAATACATTGCCATATTTCTTAGTATTTTTCTTCTACTTTTCTCTATTTAATTTAATTTGTGGTGGCGTGTATGTCAGTAGCTTTTGTATCTTGCAAATTATAAAAGAGGTGGCTCGTGTCATTCCTCTGTACTTCCACAGCATCTTGTTTTTCTCTGATTTGCTGTTTTGTAGTTGGTGTACTTATCTTTATTACCCACTGGATCTAAGGTATCAAAGTTTTTTTTTGTTTGGAGTCTCGCTCTGTCGCCCAGGCTGGAATGCAGTGGCAGGACCTTGGCTGACTGCAACTCTACCTCCTGGGTTCAAGCTATTTTCCTGCCTCAGCCGCCCGAATAGCTGGAATTACAGGCACCCAGCATCATGCCTGGCTAATTTTTATATTTTTGTAGAGACGAGGTTTCAATATGTTGGCCAGGCTGGTCTTGAACTCCTGACCTCTGGTGATCCGGCCACCTCGGCCTCCCAAAGGGCTGGTGTTACAGGCATGAGCACATACAGCAATATATGTATAACAATATATATATGTTGCTGACCTGTATCTAAGTTTCTTTAGCTGGGGCCCTTTCTCATTTGTCTCAGTGTCTCCAGCATGTAGCATAGTGCCTGGCACGTTTTAGGCACTCATGTGTTCATTAAAGTATAAGAGGCATGGCTCTAGGACTTTTTTTAATCCAAATACAAATTGTTGCCTAAGTATTTCTTCCCTCGTTTAGATTCCTAACTTTTTGTTTTTATTCTTCTCTATACTTCCTAGATTATCTCCCTTCAAACTCTAAAGAAGGAATATAAATCCTATGAAGCCAAGCTCCGCCTTCTGAGCAGTTTTGACTTCTTCCTTACTGATGCCAGAATTAGGCGGCTCTTACCCTCACTTATTGGGAGACATTTCTATCAAAGAAAGAAGTAAGTTTCTTAGTAATGACGAGACTTTAGCAGCATGAAGTTTCTAGGTGTGTAAGCATTGTGTTCTGAATGCCTGTGTGTTTTTTATAGAGTTCCAGTATCTGTAAACCTTCTGTCCAAGAATTTATCAAGAGAGATCAATGACTGTGTAGGTGGAACGGTCTTAAACATTTCTAAAAGCGGTTCTTGCAGGTAGGTAAAAGGCATTCATATGTGCCTCCTTTAATCTTGTATTTGACAATGATTTTATATACTTTTTAAAAAGATTTTGTTAATGGCTCCAGATCTTTTTTAGAACTAAAATCTGTTCCTCAGAAGTGATCCATTCTCAGGTCAGGTGCAGTGGCTTATGCCTGTAATCCCAGTACTTTGGGAGGCCGAGGCAGGAGGATCGCTTGAGCCCAGGAGTTCAAGTCCAGCTTGGGCAACATAGTGAGACCCCCTCCCCCACTTACAGAAAAATCAAGAACATTAGCCAGGTGTAGTGCTGCATCCATGTGCTCCCAGCTACATGGGAGGCTGAGGCAGGAAGATCACTTGAGCCCACGAGGTCAAGACTGCAGTGAGTCATGTTCTTGTCACTGTCCTCCAGCCTAAATGACAGAGCAAGAGTGTCTTTTAATGAAAAAAGAAAAAAAAGTTCAGTTCTCTAGAACAATGTTGTCTGGTAGAACTTTCTACTGTGATGGAAATGGTCTGCATCTGTGCTGTCTCATACAGTAGGCACTACTTGTATGTAGCTATTGAGCACTTGAAATGTGGCTACTGTGTTAGGAACTGAATTTTAAATTTAAAATAGGCACATGTGGCTAGTGGCTGATGGTCACTGCGTTGAACAGGGCAGCTCCAGATACTAAGGAAAGCAAAGAGAGTAAGATGAATGCTTGGAGAACATGACTAGTTCTGGGCTTTCAGCTTGTCCTCTATTTACCGTGCTACTGCACTCTGGTGCAATCACAGTTCACTGCAACCTCCAACTCCTTGGCTCAAGCAATCTTCCCACCTCAGCCTCCTCAGTAGCTGGGACTACAGGCACATGCCACCATACCTGGCTAATTTTTCAATGTTTTATAGAGGCGGGGTCTCACTATGTTGCCCCGTCTGGACTTAAACCCTTGGACAAAACTAGTCCTCCGGTCCTGGCCTCCAAAAGTGTTGAGATTATAGACCATGCCTGGCCTCAGCTTGTCCTTTAAAAGCATCATATTACCCCTTAAAGTGAAGATCCACCTCATTCTTGGTTCAACTTCCTATTAAATGAATTCAGCATTTACCCTGTTCATCCACCTGTTTGGTGTCTGTGTTGTTGTATTGGTTTAACCTTACTCAGGACACTGAGCTAGGCGGAGCCCCCACACCTAGTCTACTAGAACAGATGTTTTAGGTCAGTGATTGCTTCCGACCTCTGGCTGAGCAGAGGATGTGGCTCAGGCTATTTTATTAGGCTGAGAAATGGGTTAAGTTTGTATTCTTGGCAGTGTACCAGCTTGGGGGGTAGGGCAGGTTTTAAATGTATTGAAAATACATTTTATGAAGTACTTCACCTTGCTGACTGCGGTGTGGAGATGGGTAGCTACCAGTAGGACAGAGCTGTAGGCCACTGCCCTTCCACCCAGAGATTCCCCAGGAGCCATGCATACTCAGTGGTCACACTCGGCAGAAAACACAGATTTCTTACCTCTGCTCACCAGGGAGGCCTGACCCCAGCAGAGTGTCTCCAGGTAGAGCAGAGCAGGGTGCGGATGGGCAGGACAGGTGGTCTCTGGCGTTGTCTTCTGCATGCCGTGGGGAAGCCCTTAATCAGGTGTAATGAAGTAGCTGAGAAGAGTTAGCCACGGGGCCTGGACCCCTGTCCTTTTGGTTAAAGGCGGATGATGTCAAAGCAGTGGCTCATGGAACTGGTTGGCCAGAAGTCAGGCCGTGTTTATGGGCCCCATCAGTACCTGGGAGGAGGAGATGGCACCAGGAAGGCAGGTAAAGGAGTCTCCTACCACTGGGGATCTTCCAAGGCAAAAGCATCAGCTTAAAGGAAGTTGCAGACAACTGAGAAAAAAAATCATTCTTTTATTTCCTCTCTTACCTTTCCCCAGCATAATAATTTATTTTCCTCTTCCACTTCTGTTCCTCTCTCTTCTTACCCCCTCACCATCTTTCTCTCTGGGATGCTCAGGTGTGCTTGCAGGCAGGTGGTAACAAGCACAGGGATTGGGCAGTACCCAGTCTTTGGCTGAAGAGAGAGGAGCAACAGCCTGTCTCATCCTCATTCCGCAGACACTGTGCCGACAGTGAGCCTGCCTTTTGGCCCCAGCGCTGACCCCTCCAGGTTTCTCACTGGGCTTCTGCCTGCACTCTCTTTCACCTGAAGGGATGATCTTGATCATAGCTGAAAGACACTGTTCCACCAGGGACAAGAACTGTTTATTCTTGAACATGGCAGCTGGGTGGAGCAGTAGAACTATAGAGAGAGCAGGTGGCGCTCCTGGAGGTAGCTCCCCTTAGAACAGCTTGAAGGCAGACTCAGCGACATGGGTTTGTCTAAGATAAAGGTAGAACCTGCTCTGCCCCTGCCTCCCAATGCTCCTTAGCCTCACAGTCAGGTGCTACCAGGTCTTTAATCACCCCCTCAGCTGGGCATGGTGGCTCACGCCTGTAATCCCAGCACTTTGGGAGACTGAGGTGGGTGGATCACTGGAGGTCTGGTGTTCAAGACCAGCCTGGCCAACACGGTGAAACCCCATCCCTACTAAAATATACAAATTAGGCTGTGCGCAGTGGTTCAAGCCTGTAGTCCCAGCACTTTGGGAGGCCGAGGCAGGTGGATCACCTGAGGTCAGGAGTTTGAGACCAGCCTGACCAACATGGAGAAACTCCGTCTCTACTTAAAAAAGAAAAAAATACAAAAAATTAGCCGGGCGTGGTGGCACATGCCTGTAATCCCAGCTACTCGGGAGGCTAAGGCAGGAGAATCGCTTGAACCCAGGAGGTGGAGGTTGTGGTGAGCCAAGATCACACCATTGCACTCCAGCCTAGGCAACAAGAGCGAAACTCCATCTCAAAAAAAGAAAAAAAATTAGCTGTGCGTGGTGGTGTGCGCCTGTAATCTCAGCTACTAGGGAGACTGAGGCAGGAGGATTGCTTGAACCCAGGAGGCGAAGGTTGTAGTGGGCCGAGATCACGTCACTGCACTTCAGCCTGGGCGACAGAGCAAGACTTCATCTCAAAAAAAAATCACCCCCTCATGATGTGACATTTTACTTTAGGTAGAAGGAATTTCTAGTACATGAAAGATGATAATCTTCCTTTAAAATACATTTAGGCCAGGCATGGTGGCTCATGCCTGTAATCCCAGCACTTTGGGAGGCCAAGGCAGGAGGATCACTTGAGCCCAGGAGTTTAAGACCAGCCTGGTGGATCACTTGAGCCCAGGAGTTCAAGACCAGCCTGGTGGATCACTTGAGCCCAGGAGTTCAAGACCAGCCTGGTGGATCACTTGAGCTCAGGAGTGAGAACCCATCTCTACAAAAAATACAAAAATCCACTGGGCTACCTGTAGTCCCAGCTACTCCAATTAAGTGCAGTACGTTGATTGTGCCACTGCACCTCAGCCTGGGCAACAAGAAAACACTGTCTCAAAAATGAAATAAAATATATTTAGAACCTAAAGATTTTAATGGGTTTTTGTTGTTGTTGTTTTTCAGACTGTTTTGCTCTGTTACCCAGGCTGGAGTGCAGTTGCCGGATCTGGGCTCACTGTAGCCTTGAGCTCCTGGGCTCAGGTGATTTTTCTGCCTTAGCATCCTGAGTAACTGGGATTACAGGCATGTACCACCATGCCCAGTTAATTTTTGTTAGTGTGGTAGAGACAGGATTTTGCCATGTTGCCCAGGCTTAATGTTTCTACCTTTTTAAAAGAAAAGAAAAAAAACTTGAGAATTATGTATTTATATTTCTCATATACCTGCCTGGTTTATTTTGAAAAATGATTTTTTAAAATCTTGTCTAATACTTTTAAATTTCAGTGCTATACGTATCGGTCACATTGGAATGCAAATTGAGCACATCATTGAAAACATTGTTGCTGTCACCAAAGGACTTTCAGAAAAATTGCCAGAGGTACAGTATTGCAGGAGCATCAATTGATTGTTCATTTAAAAGAAACAAAGTATATGTAGATGATTGTTCATTTAAAAGAAACAAAGTATATGTAGACGATGTTACTCTTTTCTTTGTTTCAGAAGTGGGAGAGCGTGAAACTCCTGTTTGTGAAAACTGATAAATCGGCTGCGCTTCCCATCTTTTCCTCGTTTGTCAGCAATTGGGATGAAGCCACCAAAAGATCTATGCTTAATAAGCGGAAAAAAGTTAGTAGAATTTTAAATACTTATAGAATGAATAATGAAGGGTGTAAACTCAGTCCCTAGGAGAGAGAAGTAGACCATCGTCCCTGCCTGACTTTCCAGTTGTCTTCTGGTTTTCTGGTGGTTATGCTTTTGTCACTTTACATGAAGTAGTTGATATTAGTATCAGTAATGCATGTTAAGATAGAAATATCTTGTATTTATTGATAAATTGGGTGTGTTTTTAACTTTTGTTAGATCCAGTGCTTGCTGATTTTGTTTAGAGAGACAGTGTCTCACTCTGTTCCCCGGGCTGGAGCACAGTGACGCAGTCAAGGCTTACTGAAGCCTTGACCTCCTGGGGTCAAACAATCCTGTGTCAGCCTTCCAAGTAGCTGGGACTACAGGCATGGTCCACCACGCCCAGCTAATTTTTAATTTTTTTTTTTTTTTGTACAGACATGGTCTCCCTGTTTCTCAGGCTGATCTTGAATTCTTGTGCTCAAGCAACCGGCCTGCCTTGGCCTCCCAAAATGCTGGGATTACAGGCAAGAGCTACTATGCCTGGCCTGGATTAACTGGCTTTTGAGGGGGCCTGAGTTAAGTTCTTACCACATATTTCCAGTCGTAGATAACATCACCATACGTCTAAATAAAGACCAAAACGCTTAAAACATTGAAATAAATGTGAGATATATATACATTTGAAACAGTAATAAAAGGGATTGACATAATTATTTACCCAGTTATTCCCATCCCGGGTTGTAGGTGGCTGGAGTTTAATCTTTTTTTTTTTTTTGAGACGGAGTCTCGCTGTGTCTCCCAGGCTGGAGTGCAGTGGCGTGATCTCGGCTCACTGCAAGCTCCGCCTCCCGGGTTCACGCCATTCTCCCGCCTTAGCCTCCCAAGTAGCTGAGACTACAGGCGCCCGCCACCACGCCCGGCTAGTTTTTTTTGTGTATTTTTAGTAGAGACGGGGTTTCACCATGTTAGCCAGGATAGTCTCGATCTCCTGACCTCGTGATCCACCCGCCTCGGCCTCCCAAAGTGCTGGGATTACAGGCTTGAGCCACCGCGCCCGGCCTGGAGTTTAATCTTGACAGTTCAGGGAAAAGAGTGACAGGCACGAGCCATCCCTAGAAAAGGCGCTGTTTGATCACAGTACAAACTCGTACACCCGCATTCATGGGGACTGGGCCTAGGGATGATTTCAACACACCAGTTCACCTGATGTGCACACACATGGGTATGGGAGATTATGCTCACAGATACCTCCTGGGCTTGGTTTGTAGGTTTTCAGTATTAATTGTACTCTAGCAAAAGAAGCTTTTGGAAGGAAAGAAAATTTAATTTTTGCTATTTGTTAGACTGATCTCCTAGTGTTCCTCTCTTTAGCCATGTTAAGTGTGTCCAATGAATTTTTAATTTTGTTTTTGAGACAGTTTTGCTCTGTCGCCCAGGCTGGAGTGTAGTGGCATGATCTCAGCTCACTACAACCCCTGCCTTCCAAGTTCAGATGATTCTCTGTGCCTCACCGTCCTGAGTAGTTGGGACTACAGGCACGCATCACCATGCCCAGCTAATTTTTGTGTTTTTAATAGAGATGGGGTTTCACCATGTTGACCAGGCTGATCTCGAAGTCCTGACCTCAAGTGATCCTCCTGCCTCAGCCTCCCTGAGTGCTGTGATTACAGGCATGAGCCACCACGCCCAGCTGAGGATTATTCTTTACACTCTCTAAACCATACTGTGTTTCACAAAAGTCTCTTAACTATATGCTTTAGATAGTCAGATTCTGAAATGCCAGTATATAATTTACTGCGTAAAATGCATGTTTGGCTGTGAGTCAAAAACTGCGGTTGAGGTTCCAGGGCTGGTTAAGGAGTTTGTTCTTTGTACAGATCAAAGTCCATTCAGGGGCTTATGGATAATCAAAACTGCAAGTGGTAAATCTATGCCGTTTGTTAACCAGCAGAACTGTTCCTGCTAAAGTGTTTGTATGGTGTTTTTTGGTAGGAGGCAAGGAGAAAACGAAGAGAGAGAAATTTTGAAAAACAAAAGGAGAGGAAAAAGAAGAGGCAGGCTAGGAAGTCTGCATCAGTTCTTAGTAAAGATGATGTGGCATCTGAAAGTGGTGATACTACAGTGAAGAAACCTGAATCGAAGAAGGAACAGACCCCAGAGCATGGGAAGAAAAAACGTGGCAGAGGAAAAGCCCAAGTTAAAGCAACAGATGAATCCGAAGATGAAATTCCACAGCTGGTACCAATAGGAAAGACGACTCCAGCTAATGAAAATGTAGAGGTATTGTTTTAATATTTACTGTTCATAATGGATTGGTTTAGTGGCTACTGTGTCAGGCAGGTACTGTGCTGATGAAAAATACTAGAGTGAACCCAAAGAACAATGAAAGTGATTATCATATGATTTATTGTACTTTTTTTCTTTTCTTTTTTTTTTTTTTTTTTTTGAGATGAAATCTTGTTATATTGCCCAGACTGGTCTTACACTTCTGGGGTCAAAACAGTCATCCCACCCCGGCCTGCCAAAGTGCTGAGATTACAAGTGTGAGTCACCACACCTAGCCCCAACCAGTTGGCTTTTTTTTTTTTTTTGCTTTGGTTTTTTTTGAAGATGGAGCCTCAATCTGTCACCCAGGCTGGAGTGCAGTGGTGTGATCTCAGCTCACTGCAACCTCTGCCTCCCTGGTTCAAGCAATTCTCCTTCCTCAGCCTGCCAAGTAGCTGGGATTATAGGCGTATACCACCACACCCAGCTAATTTTTGTGTTTTTAGTAGAGACGGGGTTTTGCACGTTGACTAGGCTTGTCTCGAACTCCTGGCCTCATGTGATCCGCCCGCCTCAGCCTCCCAGAGTGCTGGGATTACAGGCATGAACCACCGCACCCAGCCACCAGTTGGCTTTTACACAGAGAATTTGGGAACCCCTGCCCTACACCATGTGCCAGGGATGTGCAGCTACAGTTGGAGGACTCAGGATTTGCTCCCATGTGTGTCTGCTGTGCTCCTCATGGTGCTTCCAGGAGTCTCTCCCCTCAGTCGTAGGGAAAGGTGGTTTTCCTCTGACTGGACCAGGAAGACCTCTGGGTCTTCACAATTCTTTTTTTTTTTTTTTGAGACAAGGTCTCACTTTGTTGCCCAGGCTGGAGTGCAGTGGCATGATCTCGGCTCACAGCAGCCTCCACCTTTCAGGCCCAAGCAATTCTCATGCCTCAGCCTCTTGAGTAGCTGGGATTACAGATAAGTGCCACCATGCCCGGCTACTTTTTGTATTTTTAGTAGAGACGGGGTTTCACCATGTTGACCAGCCTGCTCTTGAACTCTTGGCCTGAAGTGATCCACCTGCCTCAGCCTCCCATAGTGCTGGGATTACAGACATGAGCCACTGCACCTATCCCTCATTCTTAATAGTGAAATACAGCTTATCTCTGTCATCATACTGAGGTGTACCTTTTGGGGGTTAACTAATAAAAACAGTACCTTGGCCATGTGCTGAAAAAGAGTAACTTGGCCGGGCACAGTGGCTCACGCCTGTAATATAGCACTTTAGGAGGCCAAGGCAAGTGGATCACCTTAGGTCAGGCGTTCGAGACCAACCTGGCCAACATAGTGAAACCCTGTTTCTACTAAAAATAAAAAAAATGAGCAGGGCGTGGTGGCACGTGCCTATAATCCCAGCTACTCGGGAGGTGGAGGTTGCAGTGAGCTGAGATGGTGCCATTGCACTCTAGCATGGGCAGCAAGAGCGAAACTCCATCTCAAAAATAATAAAAATAAAAACAGTAACTCCTGGAGTTAGAGTGTCAGGTGTTGTGGCTTTTTCTGTATTAAACTTTTTTTTTTTTTTCCTAGATTCAAAAACATGCCACAGGAAAGAAGTCTCCAACAAAGAGTCCTAATCCCAGTACACCTCGTGGGAAGAAAAGAAAGGCCTTGCCAGCATCTGAGACCCCAAAAGCTGCAGAGACCCCAGGGAAAGGCCCAGGGAAGAAGCGAAAGATCAAAGAAGAGGCAGTGAAGGAAAAAAATCCTTCACTGGGGAAAAAAGATGCGAGACAGACTCCAAAAAAGCCAGGGGCCAGGTTCTTCACCACTCTTAGTAAATCTGTGAGAAAAGCTTCCCACACCCCCAAAAAATGGCCCAAAAAACCCAAAGTACCCCAGTCGGCCTAAAGTCAGTGATTCAGCCGGAAGGAAACTTCAGTGCTGCCTCCAGAGCTTCTTAGAAATACTCAGCTCTTGACCCCCTTTATAAGTAACCTTCTGCAAACGTCAGGCCTGGACTTCGATTTTTTAAAACCTCCATAAGTAGTCCAGGCGCGGTGCCTCATGCCTGTAATCCCAGCACTTCAGGAGGTCGAGGCGGGTGGATCATAAGGTCAAGAGATTGAGACCATCCTGGCCAACATGGTGAAACTCCATCTCTACTAAAAATACAAAAATTAATTGGGCATGGTGGCGAGCGCCTGTAACCCCAGCTACTAGGGAGGCTGAGGCAGGAGAATTGCCTGATCCTGGGAGGCAGAGGTTGCAGTGAGCCGAGATTGAGCCACTGCACTCCAGCCTGATGACAGAACGAGACTCCATCTCAAAAATAAATAAAAATAATAAAACCTCCATAAATAATTTTGACACATGTTCCTGGGTATAATAATATATTTTTAAATTGTCCTTCTGTGTATTTGCTAATACAATAGAGGAAAAATAGAGTGCTTCTCTGTGGTGGTTCAGCACTTTGGGAAGCCAAGGTGGGAGGATTGCTGGAGCCCAGGAGTTTAGGACTATCCTGGGCAACTTGGTGAAACCCCATCTCTACAAAAGAAAAAAAAATAGTGTGGCATGGTGGTGTGCACCTGTGCTCTCAGGCTGAGGTGGAAGGATCAAGTGAGCACAAGAGGTCG
Source organism: Macaca mulatta (assembly GCF_049350105.2). Classification (NCBI taxonomy): domain Eukaryota; kingdom Metazoa; phylum Chordata; class Mammalia; order Primates; family Cercopithecidae; genus Macaca; species Macaca mulatta. The sequence goes on along the minus strand of NC_133425.1, from coordinate 12,982,327 downwards.
AGGCTACAGTGAGCCACCATCACCCCACTGTGCTCCAGCCTGGGTGACTGTGAGATTCCGTCTCAGAAAAAAGTATAACGTTGCTTTGCTTCTGAGTAGACACACTGTTGGCTTTCCAAATCACGTGGGTCTGACTGGAGGTCTGGGATGTGACCCATCACATACATTTGTGGTCATCCCCAAAGTGGCCCAGTGAGGGCCTCACTGTATGAGAATACAGCTACAGAATTCAGGAGAAGCATGAGTTTCTTGGCTCTCATGCTGAGTTTGTTGGTCTAAGCTTAAGAGTCACTGGATTAGCATCCATATGGGAAGGGAAATTAACATGGAGTCATTTATACAGGCACTGAATTGAATCCTACCTACTGGAGGCAAGAACGTGATTTATCTTCCATAAGCCTTCCCCTCTTCCTCGTTATTCCTCAGTCCATATGGACTTGCTTATGTATGACAACTCCAAGGAAACTTGGAAGAGTAGACTACTGAAGTTTCCACAATTGTCAAGTATATTCTGAGGCGGTAAACTTTTTAGGTACTCGGCCTTTCACTGGTTGTGAATTGATATGCATCTGTAGTAGTAAGCTACAGATTCACTGCAGTGCAGGAATGTGCTTGCATGCAAAAGAGTGTAACTGCTTTCAGAGATGATGTGGGTGCCAGGTGCAGTGGCTCACATCTGTAACCCTGTTGGAGTGATCAGACCCAACACCAGGTCGTGAGGGTGACGAAGTCTGGCGGAGTCAAAGGATTGAGAAAAAATCTGAGAGAGAGAAAAGTGGGACCGGGGACCATCGCCATTGTGGAGGCTGCGAAGGCCCTGAGCACTGGGAGCCCATGCTGTTATTGGTAATCCAACAAAGAAACAGGTGGTGAGAATGTGGAGGTGGAAAGGGCGCGTTGCATTAAGCACATGATTTACAGCTGTGATGGTTTAGCATTTGTTCTGCTACTTGAGATAATGGAGAGCAGGTTGTTTTAACTGAAGATACAATTGATCCTGGGAGAACAAGGAGCCAGCAAGTCTAGACACGTTCCAGAGCGACAAGCCCTGGATTCTATCCAAGCCACGAGGGATTTTATGCCCTGGGCTTAGATTATGGCGCATCAGGGTAGCCTTTCACCCTTTAGCACAGAGCTTGGTGTTCCAAAGGCCACAAGGGGTTTTAGACCCTGGACCCCGGACATGTTCCAAGACTCTTACATTGTGTCAGACATGCAAGCCCTGCCTCAGCTTCTCCCAACACTCAGCTTTTCCCAACATAATCCCAGCACTTGGAAGGCTGGGTGGATTGCTTGAGCCTAGGAGTTTGAGACCATCCTGGGCAACATGGCAAAACCACATCTCTACCAAAAATAAGCTGGGTGTATTTGGCACATGCCTATGGTCCCAGCTACTTGGGAGGCTGAGGTGGGAGGACTGCTTGAATCTGGGAGGTAGAGGCTGCAGTGGGCCATGATCACGATCTTGTACTCCAGCCTGGGCAACAGAGACAATCCCTGGCCTGCCGCCCCCTCCCCTGGCCCAGTCTCAAAAAAAAAAAAAAATTCTGGGCATGGTGGCTCACATCTGTAATCCCAACCATGGCTGGCAGATCACTTGAGGCCAGGAGATCTGAGATCAGCCTGGCTAACATGGTGAAACCCCATCTCTACTAAAAATACAAAAACTAGCCAGGCGTCGTGGGAGGCCTGGGATCCCAGCTACTTGGGAGGCTGAAGCAGGAGAATCACTTTAACCCAGGAGGTGGAGGTTGCAGTGAGCCGAGATCACACCACTGCATTCCAGCCTGGGTGGCAGAGCAAAACTGAGTAAAAAGAAAACAGATCTGTAGCTCTCCCTCAAGTTAGAGGAGTCTAGCCTGCTTTTGGTTTTTTGGAGGGGGTGGGGGGGGCGGGTGCGGGCAGTGGGGGAGATGGTCTTACTGTTTCCCAGGCTGGAGTGCACTAGTGCCATCACAGTTCCAGCCTCAATCTCCTGGGCTCAAGGCCATCCTCCCACCTCAGCCTCCCAAGTAGCTCAGACTACAGGGGCATGCCATCACACCTGGCCAATTTTTACGTATGTTGTAGAGATGGGTTTTCCTTGTATTCCCGAGGCTGGCCTTGAACTCCTGTCCTCAAGTCCTCCTGCCTCAGCCTCCCGAAATGTTCAGATTACAGGCGTGAGGCGCCATGCCCAACCTGCTTTTGCATTTTAGTAACACGAATTGTAATGTTAACTTTTTAAATTATGAAACCCTCTAAAATATAAAATTATTTGTAACCCCACTGTCCTTTCAGGCTTCTATAAATGAATATACATTTAAAATGTGGGAGTTTAGCTTAATTGATTTGTTTTCCATAGAAACTAGGTTCTATGGTTAGATAGACTTGTTTCACTTAAAGATCTGATTTGTGTAGGACAAATCCACATACATAATCATGCCAGTCTGTTCTCTGCATGACATAATTTTCCAGCAATAGCTGTGTGGGTTTTGTAATCGTATCCTCTAGCCAGTTCAAGATTTTGCAACACTATGTGATTCTTTGCCCCGTAGTTCAGTCTTGTTGAATATGACACAGGTGTTTACCTTCCTGTTCTTGCATCTAGTTTCATTCTAATAATATTCTCTGTTGAAAAAGCCGGCTTCAATTTATTGAGCAAGATGCTGGTATTATCATCTAACATAAAGCTTATCTTATAATAAAGTGTTGACAAATGTAATGAATACTGTACTAAAAGTAAAAAACAATGGTTGTGTGTGTATGGTTTCTACTGATTATGTATCACTCTTATACCATCATAAAGTTGAAAAATCATAAAGTTGAATCATCTTAAGATGGGTATGTTCTGTACTAGGTTTCCAAGGCTTCAGAAGTGTTGCATACACATTCCTAGCCAGCTGATAGTGCTAGGAGCTGATAGTAGTCTCCCCGGGGGCTAAGAGGAGGACCATAAATCTCTACTATGGTATATGATGCTCTTGTGTGCTCTTGTGGGCAAAGTATGAGGCTGATATTTCATTGTTGGCACTGGGTTTCTGGAATCCATCCTCTTCACCAGGGAGATTTAATGAACGAAATGAGATCTGATGGGAGAAATTTTAGTGTAACATTTTTGTTCTGAAGGAAGTAATTGAGTTTTAGTTCATTTGTTTTTTCAGGAATCATAATAATTTAAATTTCACTTTACATGCCATGAATGTATTTAAGTCAATCCAACTGCTAAACATCACATTGTGGCTGGGCGCGGTGGCTCACGCCTGTAATCCCAGCACTTTGGGAGGCTGAAGTGGGCAGATCACCTGAGGTCGGGAGTTCGAAACCAGCCTAGCCAACATGGCAAAATCTCGTCTGTACTAAAAGTACAAAAATTAGCCGATGTGGTAGTGGGCATCTGTAATCCCAGCTACTCAAGAGGCTAAGGCAGGAGAATCGCTTGAACCCAGGAGGCAGAGGTTGCAGTGAGCCAAGATCACGCCACTGCGCCCCAGCCTGGGTGACAGAGTGAGAATCCATCAAAAAAAAAAAAAAAAAAAAAAAAGGCTGGGTGCGGTGGCTGACGCCTGTAATCCCAGCACTTTGAGAGGCCAAGGCGGGGGAATCATGATGTCAGGAGACTGAGACCATCCTGGCTAATACGGTGAAACCCCGTCTCTACCAAAACTACAAAAAATTTGCTGGGCGCAGCAGCGTGCGCCTGTCGTCCCAGCTATTCGGGAGGCTGAGGCAGGAGAATGGCATGAACCCGGGAGGTGGAGCTTGCAGTGAGCCAAGATCATGCCGCTGCACTCCAGCCTGGGCGACAGAGCAAGACACCATCTCCAAAAAAAAAAAAAAAAAAAATTGTATTTTGGTCTCCTTGAGAAATACTAAAATGAGGGTACCAAGAAATTGCTCTACTTTCTGTATATGGGTGTTTAAGAGCCAAGAAATCTTGCCATTTAGTTAAATATTTGAAAGTTCTGCACTACCTACATTTTTTTTTCTGATATTGTCACGGTTTTCTTGCCTACAGATAGTATTAATATTGAAATACCAAGATTCCCAATTTGGACTTTATGAGCCATGAGAAACCTTCATCAGTCCTTGGATCCTGAGGAAATTAGTGCATCTGATCAAAGACTATGAATAAAATTTTGGTTGTGGGGATTATTTCAGTATAGTGGTCCTGGAGAGAAAAAATGGCAAATTATTTAGGTGGTTCTATTTAACCCCAGATTATAACATTGCAGTCCAATGCTTAAAATGATTAGTATATGTTTATGTAACTCTGCTGGGTCCTTTTCTTTTTCTTTCTTTTTCTTTTCTTTTTTTTTTTTTTTGAGATGGAGTCTTGCTCTTGTCACCCAGGCTGGAGTGCAATGGCGCGATCTCAGCTCACTGCAACCTCTGCCTCCCGGGTTCAAGTGATTCTCATACCTCAGCCTCCTGAGTAGCTGGGATTATAGGCGCATGACACCATGCCCGGCTAATTTTTGTATTTTTAGTAGAGATGGGGGCTTCACCATCTTGGCCAGTCTGGTCTTGAACTCCTGACCTCGTGATTCACCTGCTTCGGTGTCCCAAAGTGCTGGTATTATAGGCATGAGCCACCACACCTGGCCTCAATTTTTAAATAAAATTAAAATAAATTTTAAAAAAATTCCACACTTAAACACTTACAGATTTTACCTGTAAGACAGGTTCTCACTTTTTTGCCCAGGCTGGAGTGCAGTGGCACAATCATGGCTCAGTGCAGCCTTGACCTCCTAGGCTCAAGTGATCCTCCAACCTCAGCCTCCTGAGTAGCTGGGACTACAAGTGGGCACCACTATGACCAGCTAATTTAAAAAAAGTATATATATATATAAGAGATGGAGTATCTCGGGGGCTGGGCATGATGCTCACACCTATAATTCCAGCACTTTGGGAGGCCAAGGTGGGTGGATCACCTAAGGTCAAGAGTTTGAGACCAGCCTGGCCAACATGGTGAAACCTCATCTCTACTAAAAATCAATACAAAATTAGCTGGGTGTGGTGGTGCACACTTGTAGTCCCAGCTACTTTGGGAGCCTGAGACAGGAAAATCACTTGAACCCAGGAGGTGAAGGTTGCAGTGAGCCGAGAAGGTGTCACTGCACTCCAGCCTGGGCGACAGAGGGAGACTCCATCTAAAAAAAAAAAAAAAAAATTGAGTATCTCATTATGTCGTCCACTTTGAACTCCTGGCCTCTAGTGATCCTCCCACCTCAGCCTGCTAAAGTGCTGGGATTATAGGCATGAGCTACTGTGCCTGACCAGTGCTTATTTTTTATCTCCAAAATGGGATTAGTATCACAAAATATTTTAATGCCTTCTGCACCCTTTAGTCTGTAAATAAAACCTGTAAATAATAATACACAGTTCCACTTCCTAAACATAAGCTCAGTTAATATTTAATATCTTGATTTTTTTACAGTATTTTTTCCTATGCTTATTTTTCTCCCTTTGTTCCCTTCTGGTCTATATTTTCCAAGATTCCTGCAATGGTATGATTTTGTAGTGAACAAATGCCAGCCCTCCTTCAACTCATCCCTCTGAAATGTCTATTATTAAGAGCATGGTAAAAATATTTAAAGATCCCTGGTCGGGGTGGGTGGTGTTTCTGAAAAATGCACACTCCCGGTCCGACTGCAGACCTGCTTAACTGGAATTACTGTATACATGTGGAACTTAGGAATCTGTGTTTTGACCAAGAGGCCAGGTGATTCTTCTGCTCAGTTAGTGCTGGGAAACAGTGCTGTGAAGGATACAGTGGCTAGAAGTCGTCCTGCCTCACAGTAACATCGTTACCAAATTCTCAGCAGGTGAACCAAATGAAATGCTCAACTAAAAACCAACCAGGGTAAAACAGATCTTTTATTTGTTGTTGTTGTTATTATTATTATTATTTTACGTGGGGGCTTTCAAGCGAACTGCTATATGGATTTACCCCCAGTCTCTCCTTGTGAGAAGTGAATTTCTTCAACGTTTATAGAACTGAGGGATTACATTATTGCATGAATTAAGAAAACAATCTAACCTGATGTGTGAAGATTTCTGCTTGTGAGAATCTGTGTTTTTTCAATTATCCAATCAAGAGCCTAATTCGTATAAAAGAAACACAGCATCACGTTGCTCATCTTTTTATCTAAGACGGTTTGTGTTGACGGAGGGTGTCCAGCTGTTTGGGGAAACTATTCCTGACCTTATTTTGCTAAAAAGTTGCCTGCCGTAACAGGTGAGAGACGTTTATCATTTCTTTTATAAAACTTTTAGCTTGCTCTTTGTTAACTTGAAAGTCACTTAAAAGGCTGTCTTAAATATTAATGTTGTTGGGCTGCATTTTTTTTATATTAAGTTAACAATTTATATTTCTTCAGAGATCTAGTCTCTTGTTCATATCCATTGACTATTTTTCTGTCAGGCTGTTGGATTTCTCTTTTTTCTTTTCTTTTCTTTTTTTTTTTTTTTTGAGACAGAGTCTCTGTTGCTCAGGCTGGAGTGCAGTGGCACAATCTCGGCTCACTGCCTCCTGAGTAGCTGGGATGACAGGCGCGTGCCACCATGCTCGGCTAATTTTTGTATTTTTAGTGGAGACAGGAATTCACCATGTTGGCCAGTCTGATTTTGAACTCTTAACCTCAAGTGATCTACCCGCCTTGGCCTCGCAAAGTGTTAGCATTACAGACATGAGCTACTGTGCTTGGCTTTGAAAAAATTTTTAGATTTTTAGTAGAGATGGGTCTCAACTATGTTGCCCAGGCTAATCTCAAACTCCTGACTTCAAGGGATCCTCCCACCTCAGTCTCCCAAAGTGCTGGGGTTATAGGTGTAAGCTCCTGTGCCTGGCCCTAAACTGGTTTTTGAAAAAGGTGGCAGATCAATACATCCCTGCAAAGCAGGGGGCGAAAAAACAAATATTTGCCATTTAATAACCTAGGCAGGAAAGATAAGCTAAAAAAAATCAAAGGGAATTATGCCCATTTCATATCAACATCTTATGTCTAGATAATGGGAACTCAAAAGTTCCCAAAACTGGATGAAGAGACAAAAACCTGAAAACTGGAAGAGAAAAGACAGTGAGATTTAACTTAATAATACTGTGGGCCAGGTGCGCTGGCTCACGCCTGTAGTCCTAGCACTTTGGAAGGCTTGATGTAGGTGGATCACTTGAGCTCAGACCAGCCTGGGTAACATGGCACACCCCATCTCTACTAAAAATACAAAAATTAGCTGGGCAAGGTGGCTTAGTCTCAGTCACTCTGGAGGTTGAGGGAGGAGGATTGCTTGAGCATGGGAGGTGGAGGTTGCAGTGAGCCGAGACCACGCCAATGCACTCCAGCCTGGGTAACAGAGCAAGATCCTGTCTCAAAAAATAAAATAATATCATGCATACAAGTCTTGAGTAGTTGCCGTTATAATTCAAAGCTTCCCAATTCATTTTGCAAAAGTAATATTTTTAGTACTCAAACCTAGTAGTTTTCTTCTCCAGAAAAACTGCTCTCACCTGGTCTTAAGATAAATGTACGCCATGTACTGCTTAACCAGGTTAATAACAGCTTAGGAGAGCTTATCTGAAGAATGTAAGGATGGCTAAACATTAGGGAATCAGAAACAAATTTGTTAGTAAACTAAAGAACACAGCATACTTAGCCACAAATGCTCAGAAAATTCAGCTACAAAACTTACCAGCAATTTAGGGTTAAAACATCATATGAGGCCGGGTGCGGTGGCTCAAGCCTGTAATCCCAGCACTTTGGGAGGCCGAGACAGGCGGATCATGAGGTCAGGAGATCGAGACCATCCTGGCTAACCCGGTGAAACTCCGTCTCTACTAAAAAATACAAAAAACTAGCCGGGCGAGGTGGCGGGCGCCTGTAGTCCCAGCTACTCGGGAGGCTGAGGCAGGAGAATGGCGTGAACCCGGGAAGCGGAGCTTGCAATGAGCTGAGATCCGGCCACTGCACTCCAGCCTGGGCGACAAAGTGAGACTCCGTCTCAAAAAAAAAAAAAAAAAAAAAAAAACATCATATGAAATGGCAAATTAATAAAATGGTTCCATTAAAGGTGAATTCAAGCCTAAAAGGCCAAAACCACTAGTATTTGTCATTGTTTTCACTAGTGTTTTTTTTTGTGTTCCTACATACCGTAAAATTTTGTGATGAACTCTGTTCCACCTAGTATTTAACCTGACACCTAAAATGTTTAGTGTATACAGTTGCAAAGACATCATTGAAAACACCTGGGCCAGGTGTGGTGGCTCACACCTGTAATCCCAGCAGTTCAGGAGGCCGAGGCAGGAGGATTGCCTGATCCCAGAAGTTTGACACCAGCTTGGGTGACAAGATGAAACCCCCTCTCTACAAAAACACACACAAAAATAAGCCAGGAGTGGTGGCAGGCACTGTAGTCCCAGCTAATTGGGAGGCTGAGATGGGAGGATCGCTTGAGCCTGGGAGGCAGTGGTTGCAGTGAGCTGAGATTGCGCCACTGCACTCCAGCCTGGGGGACAGAGCAAGACCCTGTCTCAAAAACAAAACAAAAAACCGGTTGGGCGCGGTGGCTTACGCCTTTAATCACAGCACTTTGGGAGGCCGAGGCGGGCATATCACGAGGTCAAGAGATTGAGATCATCTGGCCAACATGGTGAAACCATGTCTCTACTAAAAATACAAAAATTACCCAGATGTGGTGGCACATGCCTGTCATCCCAGCTACTCGGGAGGTTGAGGCAGGAGAATCACTTGAACCCAGGAGGTAGAGATTGCAGTGTGCTGAGATCACAGCACTGCACCCCATCCTGGTGACAGAGCGAGACTGTCTCAAAAAAAAAAAAAAAAAAAAAGCAAGGTTTACCATTTTTTCCTCTTCGAATTTCTTTTTCCATTCCAGTTGTCCCCATGATTTTATATGAATGTAGTAGTAGTATTTTATTTTATTTTATTTTTTTGAGGTGGAGTTTTACTCTTGTTGCCCAAGCTGGAGTGCAGTGGCGTGATCTCAGCTCACTGTAACCTCTGCCTCCGGGGTTCAAGCGATTCTCCTGCCTCAGCCTCCTGGGATTACAGGCATGCATCACATGCCCGGCTACTTTTTTGTATTTTTAGTAGAAATGGGGTTTTACTATGTTGGCCAGGATGGTCTCGAACTCTTGACCGCAGGTGATCCACCCACCTCGGCCTCCCAAAGTGCTGGGATTACAGGCGTGAGCCACCCTGCCCAGCCATTAATGTATTATCTTTATGCTTAGCTTTCATTCAGTATTCATTTACTGCTTGAAAAACCTCAGACTTCATATTTTGTTGGGCGGAGTTGCTCTTACCACTTAACTCTTCAGGAAAGATCACTGAATGGTAGATGTTCTCAGGTTTTCACTCAGCAAATGACTTTTGCTGGTGTGTTAAGAAAAGCCATTGATTTGGAAGCTGGCTATTAATCCGATTAATTAGAAGCCAAACCTTTTTCGCAGGGGTGCTGATGTGTTGATAAAATGCGACACAACCATTTCTCAGTGAAAATCCCAACCGGGACTTGAGTTAGGTTGGTGGCTATGGAGTTCTGCGATCCACATTTGATGCTCTCTAATAAACAGTAACCTCAAGTGAACTCCTGTCCCCAAGGCAAGAGCAACCACAGCTGCGGGGAGCGTTTGGCAATCACTGTCCCCGCCCAGGCTTCTCCCTTGATAAACTTTGTACCTACTGAGTCCTCCTGCTGGTGAAAAAGAAAATACGTTCCCTTTGAGTGACTGTCCCGTCTCCTTCAAGTCCATGTTCTTAATCTTTGACCTTGAGTTTCATTACTTGTCACTTGTTTTTGTTTGCTTCTTCTGGATTTTTTTTTTTTTTTTTGAGACAGAGTCTTGCCATGTTGTCCAGGCTGGAGTGCAGTGGTGTGATCTCGGCTCACTGCAACCTCTGCCTCCCGGGTTCAAGAGACTGTCCTGCCTCAAGCCTTCTCAGTAGCTGGAACTACAGGTGTGGGCCATCCATACCTGGCTAATTTTTGTGGGTTTTTTGTTGTTGTTGTTGTTTGTTTTTTGAGACAGAGTCTCACTCTCTCACCCAGGCTAGAGTGCAATGGTGTGATCTCCGCTCGCTGTAACCTTCGCTTCCTGGGTTCAAGCAATTCTCCTGCCTTGGCTTCCTGAGTAGCTGGGATTACAGGTGTGTGCCACCACACCCAGCTAATTTTCATTTTTTAAGTAGAGATGGGGTTTCACCATGTTGGCCAGGCTGGTCTTAAACTCCTGACCTCAAGTCATCTGCCCGCCTCAGCCTCCCAAAGGGCTGAGACGATGGACGTGAGCCAATGCACCTGGCTTAATTTTTGTATTTTTGGTAGAGAAGGGATTTCACCATGTTGGCCAAGCTGGTCTCAAACTCCTGACCTCAAGTGATTCTCCTGCCTCGGCCTCCCAAAGTGCGGGGGTTCCAAGCATGAGTCACTATGCCTGGCCTTGAATTTCATCACTTGTACCTAAAGTATAAAAACATAAAGTTACCTTCAAGTACTAATGGTGCTTCAGGAAGAAGTTAAGCCTTCTTCAAGTACCCTTGGCCTTGTACTTCAGTTTCTTCTTCTTCTTCTGAGACGGAGTTTTGCTCTTGTTGCCCAGGCTGGAGTGCAATGGTGTAATCTTGGCTCACCCTACCGGGTTCAAGCAATTCTCCTACCTCAGCCTCCCAAGTAGCTGGGATTACAGCCAGCACGCCTGGCTAATTGTTGTATTTTTAGTGGAGATGGGGTTTCTCAATGTTGGTCAGGCTGATCTTGAACTCCCAGTCTCAGGTGATCCACCTGCCTCAGCCTTCCAAAGTGCTGGGATCACAGGCATGAGCCACTGCGCCCGGCTATTTTCTTCTTCTTCTTTTTTTTTTTTTTGAGATGAAGTCTTGTTCTTGTCACCCAGGCTGGAGTTCAGCGGTGCAATCTTGGCTCACTGCAACCTCTGCCTCCCAGGTTCAAGTGATTCTCCTGCCTCAGCCTCCCAAGTAGCTGAGATTACAGGCACACGCCACCACGCCTTGCTAATTTTAGTATTTTTAGTAGAGATGGGGTTTCATCATGTTGGCCGGACTGGTCTCGAACCCCTGACCTCAGGCGATCTGCTCACCTTGGCCTCTCAAAGAGCTGGGATTACAGGCATGAGCCACTGTGCCCAGCCTTCTTTTTTTATAATTGAGATGAGGCCTTGCTGTCTCGCAGGTTGGAGTGCAGTGGCACAATCAAGGCTCACTGAAGCCTCAGCTCCCAGGGTATCTGGGACTACAGGCACGTGCCACCATGCGGGGCTCATTTTTTGTATTTTATTTTATTTATTTATTTTTGTAGAGACAGGGTTTTGCCACATTCCCCAGGCTGGTCTTGAACTCCTGGGCTCAAGCGATCTACCTGCCTCGGCCTCCCAAGCGCAAGGATTCATTTTTAGAAGTAGTCTTTCTGGATGTCTTGAGATAGCTTCATGAAATTTCACTTGTAAACCAGAAGTTTTAGAAGGTCTCAATTCCTGTAGAGGTTTATTTTGGCCAACGTTGAGAACATGCCCAGGAAAAAGAGACAGAAGCCACAAGAGGATCTGGAGCCAGCACTTTTTCCAAACAGGATTTAGAGGGCTTCAATATTTAAGGGGAAACAGTGGGCAGGAGGGGAAAGGTAGACAGAAAAAACAGGGAAGGATAGGGTCACATTGTTTTGAGGCTTTGGGCGCTCACTGAATCCACGTGCTGCATGTGAAAAGGAAGGAGAGGAAGAACAATCATGTATTTCTCGAACTCGAGCAATCTGTACTTGACCTGTAGATAAACATAAAAATCAAATATGCACAGGTCTCGGGGTGGGTGGGTGGGGCGGTTTAAAGTCTCCTCTTGTCTCTTCCCTATGAAGATAAGCTATTAATTTACATTGTTGGGTAAAAAAGTCCCCCTTGTGAGACATGTGGCCTTCTATCTTTTTTAGTCTTTTTTTTTCCTCCCGAGACGGAGTCCCGCTCTGTCGCCGAGGCTGGAGTGCAGTGGCATGGTCTCAGCTCACTGCAAGCTCCACCTCCCAGGTTGATGCCATTCTCCTGCCTCAGCCTCCCAAGTAGCTGGGACTACAGGCGCCCGCCACCAGGCCCGGCTAATTTGTATTTTTAGGAGAGATGGGGTTTCACCGTGTTAGCCAGGATGGTCTCGATCTCCTGACCTCATGATCCGCCTGCCTCAGCCTCCCAAAGTGCTGGAATTACAGGCATGAGCTACCGCACCCGGCTGGCCTTCTATCTTATAGTTATCTGTTTAGGAACAAAAGGAAAGGCAGATTTTGTTTTGTTTGTGTGACTCGGTTTCCAAGCTTAACTTTTCCCCTGGGCATAGTGAGTTTGGGGTTGAGATTTTGTTTTCTTTTCACATTGTAAAGATGTATCTTCTTATTTCCTTTTTTTAAAAATTTGAGACAGGGTCTCATCCTGTCACTCAGGCTGGAGTACAGTGGCCTAATCATAGCTCGCTGTAGCCTCCATCTCCTGGGTTCAGGTGATTCTCCTGCTTCAGCTTCCCAAGTATATGGGACTACAGGCATGTACTACCAGAACTGGATAATTTTCTTCAAATTTTTAGTAGAGGCAGGGTCTCAGCTACGTTGCCCAAGCTGGTCTTGAACTTCTGAGCTGAAGCAGTCCTCCCAACTTGGCGTCCAAAAATGTTGGGATTACAGGTGTGAGCCACCGCACCCAGCCAAAAGATAGATTTTAAACCGTGAAGAACTCTGACCTCCTGAGAGTCTCCTCAGAGGGGAATTTGAGTGCCTCTTAGAAGCCAGCCCTTTAAATTACTTTCAGGATATTACACAGGGTGAAGGGAGTTCTGATTGAAAATGCATAGTAGGCCCAGTGTGGTGGTTTATGCTTGTAAATCCAGCATTTGGGGAGGCCAAGGTGGGCATATCACTTGAATTCAGGAGTTTGAGACTAGCCTGGCCAATATGCTGAAACCCTGTCTCTACTACAAATACAAAAATTAGCCAGCTGTGGCGGTGGGCACCTGTAATCCCAGCTACTCAGGAGGCTGAGGCAGGAGAATCCCTTGAACCCGGGAGGTGGAGGTTGCAGTGAGCCTAGATCGTGCCACTACACTCCAGCCTGGGCAACAGAGTGAGACTCTGTCTCATTAAAAAAAAAAAAAAAAAAGAAAGAAAGAAAAGAAAAAGGGCCGGGCGCCGTGGGTCCTACCTATAATCCCAGCACTTTGGGAGGCTGAGGCAGGCGGATCAAGAGGTCAAGAGACGGAGACCATTCTGGCCAACGTGGTGAAACCCTGTCTCTACTAAAAATACAACAATTAGCTGGGTGTGGTGGCACACACCTGTAATCCCAGCTACTAGGGAGTCTGAGGCAGGAGAATCACTTGAACCCGAGAGGCAGAGCTTGAAGTGAGCCAAGATCACGCCACTGCACTTGAGCCTGGCAACAGAGCGAGACTCTGTTTAAAAAAAAAAAAAAAAAAAAAAGGAAAATAGAAAAAGAATGCACAGTAGATGCAATTCACAGAAAAAAAGAAAGGATTCTATTTACCCTTTTTATATTTGAGCTTTCATAGACTTTTTCTTCCCTTACCTACTGCAGCAAAAAATCACCATGTACCAACCTATCCAAACTTACCCATGGATGAGTCTATCTGGAAGACAGGAGTTTCGATGCTTGTCTTGTTCTGAATGTCTGCTTGTCACCTGCTTAGGGTTATCGACTGTGATTCTGGGACTCGTTGTTGTTCTACAGGACCCCTCTGACTCTGTGGTTTTCTCTACGGGATTAACAATGATAGCCATAGGTGCTTTTTTCATTGTCCTCACTGGAGTGACAGCCCTGTGTACTGTGACAGTCGACGAGAACTTGCAGAAAACCACGAGGCTAAGACTAGGAATGATACGAAAAAGTGGAAGTCTCCAAGGAACTACAGCGCCTTCCACGACTCACTCAGTCATCGCCAGCACCTCGCTGTAGCTGTACATGGAACCCTGGCCTCTTCGTCTTTGGAGCTAAGTCTCCTGAGCATTGTTTTTAAATAGAAATAAAATCTGGCTTTTAAAAAACTCTTGAAATCCCAGCAGTTTCAGAGGCCGAGGTGGGTGGATCACGAGGTCAGGAGTTCGAGACCAGCCTGGCCAACATGGTGAAACCCCATCTCTACTAAAAATAGAAAAATTAGCCAGGCGTGGTGGCAGCCGCCTGTAATTCCAGCTGCTCTGGAGGCTGAGGCAAGAGAATCGCTTGAACCTGGGAGGCGGAGGTTGCAGTGAGCTGAGATTGTGGCACTGCACTCCAGCCTGGGCAACAGGGTGAGGCTCTGTTTCAAAAAAAACTCTTCTAATTTTATAATGTTTTTATTCTCTAAAGCGTAAAATTCCCTGTGCAGAAGGACCTTCAGGTCATAATGATGCCTCTCAAATTCATGCCATCTGGCCAGGCATGGTGTCACTCACATAATCCCAGCACTGTGGATCGCTTGAGCCCAGGAGTTTGAAACCAGTATGGGCAACATGGTGAAACCCTGTCTCTTAAAAAAAAAAAAAAAAAAAAAAAATACAAAAATTAGCCTGGGCATGGTGGTGGATGTCTATAGTCCCAGGTACTTGGGAGGCTCAGGCAAGAGAATCGCTTGAGCCCAGAAGGCGGAGGTTGCAGTGAGCTGAGATTGTGCCACTGCATTCCAGCGTGGATGACAAAATGAGACTGTCTTCCCCTCCCACTCAACAAAATAATTCCGTGTCGTTGCTGGGTACAATGGCTCACGCCTATAATCCCAGCTCTTTCGGAGGCCGAGGCGGATGGATCACCTGAGGGCAGGCGTTCGAGACCAGCCTGACCAACATGGTGAAACCCCATCTCTACTAAAAATATAAAAAATTAGCCAGGTGTGGTGGTGCATGCCTGTAATCCCAGCTACTTGGGAGGCTGAGACAGAATCACTTGAACCCGGGAGGTGGGGGTTGCAGTGAGCCAAGATCTTGCCATTGCAATCCAGGCTGTGGCACAGAGTAAGACTTGGTCTCAAAAAAAAAAAAAAAAAAAAAAAAAAAAGTCGGCCGGGTGTGGTGGCTCACACCGGTAATCCCAGCATTTTGGGAGGTTGAGATGGGTGGATCACTTGAGGTCAAGAGTTCAAGACCAGTCTGAGCAACATGGTGAAACCTCATCTCTACTGAAAATACAAAAACTAGTCGGGTGTGGTGGCACGCACCTGTAGTCTCAGCTACTCGGGAGGCTGAGGTGCAATAATTCTTGAACCTGGGATGCAGAGCTTGCTGTGAGCCGAGACTTCTGAAGCAGGTCTTGGAAAACAACCTTTCTTTCTCCTGCCATTTTTCTCCCCAAGGCAGGAATCTTCTCTCGCCTTCCTTCTTGGAGTTGGCTATAAAGAAGTTCTGTGGCCAGGCACAGTGGCTCATGTCTGTAATCTCAGCACTTTGGGAGGCTGAGGCAGGTGGATCACGAGGTCAAGACCATCCTGGCCAACGTGGTGAAACCCCATTTCTACTAAAAACACAAAAGTTAGCTAGGCATGGTGGCGTGTGCCTGTAGTCCCAGCTACTCGGGAGACTGAGGCAGGAGAATTGCTTGAACCCAGGAGGAGGAGGTTACAGTGAGCTGAGATCACGCCACTGCACTCTAGCCTGGCGACAAGAGTGAGACTCCATCTCCCCAAAAAAAAAAAAAGTAAATTCAGTGACACAGCTTGTCTGACAGTAGGTGATAATACTCCCATTTCAGAATGGGCTCTACCCCATACCCTGGAAGGAGGAATGTTGTCTGACCTACTTTGATTGCGGGTCACAATACCCCCCGCTTCAGAGGAGATCCCGCCATGTGCCCTGGAAGAAGGGACCACAGAGAGCATGAAGAATTGGAGGCCTTGCTCTGTTTCTCCACTTCGTCTGTTAGATCATGGCCTTTGTGTCCAGTTGCATTTCTGTGTGGTTATTCATCATAACTATCCAGTGCCTAAGAGGACGGTTCAGGGAGTTTCCAGAGAGCTGAACATGGGGAGGTTCCTGGAGGGTGGCTCACCCAAGAAGGGCAGGGAAGTTCTGAGCCCCTTTCCCCACACCTCACCCTATGAGTCTCTTCATCTGTATCCTTGGTAACATCTTTTTTTTTATTTTTTATTTTTGAGACAGTCTCGCTCTGTCACCCAGGTTGGAGTGCAGTGGCGCAGTCTCGGCTCACTGCAACCTCTACTTTCCATATTCAAGTGATTGTCCTGACTTAACCTCCCAAGTAGCCGGGATTCCTTTGCCATCACGCCTGGTTAATTTTTGTATTTTTTAATAGAGACAGAATTTCTCCATGTTAGCCAGGCTGGTCTCGAACTCCTGATCTCAAGTGATGTGCTCACCTCAGCCTCCCAAAGTGCTGGGATTACAGGTGCCTACCGCCATGCCCGGCTACTTTTTGGATTTTTAGTAGAGAAGGGTTTTCGTCATGTTGGCCAGGCTGGTCTTGAACTCCTGACCTCAAGTGATCCACATGCCTTGGCCTCCCAAAGTGTGAAATCTCAGCTTACTGCAGGTTCCGCCTCTTGGGTTCAAGGGATTCTCCTGCCTCAGCCTCCTGAGTAGCTGGGATTGCAGGCGTGAGCCACCACACCCGACTAATGTTTGGATTTTTAGTAGAGACAAGGTTTTGCCTTGTTGGCCAGGCTGGTGTCAAACTCCTGACCTCAAGTAATCTGCCTGCCTTTGCCTCCCAAAGTGCTGGGATTACAGGCATGAGCCATCATCCCTTGCCCGGTAACATCCTTTATAATAAACCAGTAAATGTGTTTCCCTGGATTCTGTAAGCTGCATTAGCAAATTAAATGAACCCAAAGAGAGGGTTGTGGGAAGCCCAAGTTGAAACAAGTCAGCGGTTCTGGAGGCTCAGATTTGTGACTGGTGGGAAGGAAAAGGGCTGTTTCGTGGGAATGAGCCCTCAGTCTGTGGGGCCTGATGCTATATCAAGGTAGACACTGTCAGAATTGAGACTGGGCATGGTGCCTCATGCCTGTAATCCCAGCATGTTGGGAGGCCAAGGCAGGTAGATTGCTTAAGTTCAGGAGTTTGAGACTAACCTGGTGAACATGGCAAAAGTCTGTCTCTATAAAAAATACAAAAACAGGCCCGGTGCGGTGGCTCACACCTGCAATCTAGCACTTTAGGAGGCCGAGATGGGTGGATCACCTGAGGTCAGGAGTTTGAGACCAGCCTGGCCAATATGGTGAAACCCTGTCTCTACTAAAAATACAGAAATTATCCAAGCATGGCGGTGTGTCCCTGTAGTCCCGGCTACTCGGGAGGCAGAGGCAAGAGAATCGCTTGAACCCGGGAGGCAGAGGCTGCAGTGAGCCTAGACCGCGTCATTGCACTCTAGTCTGAGTGACAGAGCAAGACTGTGTCTCAGGAAAAAAAGCCAGGCACGATGGCACTTGCCTGTGGTCCAGCTACTTGGAAAGCTGAGGTGGGAGGATTGATTGAGCCTCAGAGGTTGAGATTGTGCTACTCCACTCCAGCCTGGGCAACAGAGCTAGAGCTTGTTTAAAAGGGGGAAAAAAAATGCCGGGTGCAGTCGCTCATGCCTGTAATCCCAGAACTTTCGGAGGCCAAGGAGAGTGGATCACCTGAGGTCAGGAGTTCAAGACCAGCCTGGACAACATGGTGAAACCCTGTCTCTACTAAAAATACAAAAATTACCCAGGCATGGTGGCAGGCACCTGTATTCCCAGCTATTCAGGAGGCTGAGGCAGGAGAATCACTTGAACCCGGGAAGCGGAAGTTGCAGTGAGCCAAGATTGCACCACTGCACTCCAGCCTGGGCGACAGAGACTATGTCAGAAAAAATTGGAGGACGCCCAGCAGATGTCTGATGTAGAATTGATTGATTGCTTGGTGTGTGGGGAGAAATCCCCACACCTTTGGTCACAGAAGTCGTCTGTGTTCATTGCTGTCGTGGTTAGAGCAGAGAAAAAACTATCGGTGTTTTTTCCCTCGGTGACCATGCTATCCAAAGTCATCTACAGATTCATTTCACTCCCTATCAAAATACCAATGACATTTTCACAGAGACAGAAAAAAAATCCTAAAATTCATGTGGAACCAATATGAGTCCACATATCCAAAGCAATCCTGAGCAAAAGAAGAAAGGTAGGCCAGGCGCGGTGGCTCACACCTGTGATCACAGCACTTTGGGAGCCTGAGGTGGGTGGATGACCTGAGGTCAGGAGTTCAAGACCAGCCTGACCAACAGGGTGAAACCCTCTTTCTACCAAACATACAAAAAATTAGCCGAGCGTGATGGCGGACACCTGTAATCCCAGCTACTAGGGAGGCTGAGGCAGGAGAATCGCTTGAACCCAGGAGGCGGAGGTTACGGTGAGCAGAGATCGCGCCATTGCGCTCCAGCCTGGGCAACAAGAGTGAAACTCTGTCTCACACACACACAAAAAGCTAGAGGTCATATGTGGTCTCTCCCACTGGTAATCCCAGCATTTTGGGAGGCCAAGGCGGCTGGGTCACTTGAGGTCAGGAGTTCAAGACCTGCCTGGCCAACATGGCAAAAATCCCATCTCTACAAAAAAAAAAAAAGTACAAGAAATTAGTTGGGGGCTGGGTGTGGTGGCTCACACTTGTAATCCCAGCACTTTGGGAGGCCAAGGCCGGTGGATTTCCTGAAGTCAGGGGTATGAGACCAGTCTGGTCAACATGGCAAAACCCTGTCTTTACTAAAAATCCAAAAAAAAAAAAAAAAAAAAAAACACCATTAGGTTTGCTGTGCCTGTAGTCCCAGCTGCTCAGGAGGCTGAAGCAAGAGAACTGCTTGAACCTGGGAGGCAGAGACAGTAGTGAGCCATGATCATGCCACTGTACTCCAGACTCCAGCCTGGGTGACAGAGTGAGACCCTGTCTCAAAAAAAAAAAAAAAAAAAAAAATGGGTGTTGCGTTGTGTGCCTGTAGTTCCAGCCACCTGGGATGCTGAGGTGGGAGGATCACTGGAGCCGTGAGCTGGGAGGTTGAGGCTGCAGTGAGCCAAGATGGCACCACTCCAGCCTGAAACAAGATTTGTTTCAACAAAACTAAGTTGTAGAATGCTGAGATTCATTTTACTTTATCATAAAACTAAGGTAAAATTTCTAGTTGGTCATTGAATTTAATATTATTTCACCACCAAAGAAAGAGATTCTTGTTGGCCTGATGCATTTTCCTTGATATGTCAAAGTGCTTTTGTCACAAAGGAGAGCAGGTGTAACTGTGAAAACTGCATTAGATCTATAGATTGTACCAATGTCCCTTTCTTGGTTTTGGTATTTAATAGTTAACACTGGGGGAGTCTGAGAAGGGTCTATGGAACTTCCCTATACATTTCTTGGGACCCTCTGACGAATCTATAATCATCTCAAAATGAAAAGTTAAACACATTTTAGTTTCATAAAATTATGTAAATGAAACAATACCCAACGTTGATTTTTCTAATTTTACATTTGAAAGGGAACCCAAAATGTGGTTGTAATGGTAAGAACTAGCCACAAGGTGTCACCAGTGGTCTATCATAGCCCTCTAAAACTCACAACCCACCCACCCTGTCTGCCACCCCAAAGAAAAAAATTGTTTTGGTGAAGAAAGGACGTGACTTTTTTTTTTGAGACAGTCCACTGTGTTGCCCAGGCTGGAGTGCAGTGGCACGATCTCGGCTCACTGCAACCTCTGTCTCCCAGGTTCAAGTGATCCTCCGGCCTCAGCCCCCCAGTAGCTGGGATTACTGGCACATGCCACGATGCCCGTCTGATTTTTTTATTTTTAGCAGAGACGGGGTTTCACCATGTTGGCCAAGCTGGTCTCAAACTCCTGACCTCAGGTGATCCACCATTCTCGGCCTCCCAAAGTGCTGGGATTACAGGCATGAGGCACCACGACCGGCTGGATGTGGCTATTTTAAAACTGCCGTATTTAACTATTGCTGTTTTTCTGGTTGGAAGCACTGTAAAATCCCAATATTGTATTTTTTTTTTTTTTTTGAGACAGAGTCTTGCTCTGTTGCCCATGCTGGAGCGCAGTGGCAAGATGCAAACTGTGCCCCCTGGGTTCAAGTGATTCTCCTGCCTCAGCCTCCCGAGTAGCTGGGATTACAGGTGTCTGCCACCACACCCGGCTAATTTTTGTATTTTTAGTAGAGACAGAGTTTCACCATGTTGGTCAGGCTGGTCTTGAACTCCTGTCCTCAAGCAGTCTATCCGCCTCGGCCTCCTAAAGAGATGGGATTACAAGCATGAGCCACCGTGCCCTGTTTATCTTATTCTTTTATAGGTGCAAATACAGAAACTGTAAGAAAAGGAATAGGGTTTTGTTGTTGTTTTTGAGACGGAGTCTCGTTCTGTCGCCCAGGCTGGAGTGCAGTGGTGTGATCTCAGCTCACTGCAAGCTCCGCCTCCCAGGTTCACACCATTCTCCTGCCTCAGCCTCTCAAGTAGCTGGGACTACAGGCGCTTGCCACCATGTCTGGCTAATTTTTTGTATTTTTTTTAGTAGAGAAGTCGTTTTACTGCGTTAGCCAGGATGGTCTCAATCTCCTGACCTTGTGATCCAGCCAGTCTCGGCCTCCCAAAGTGCTGGGATTACAGGTGTGAGCCACCACAACCGGCCAGATTCTTTACTTTTTTGTTGTTGGTGTTAAAAATTTGATTCTTAACAAAGCTCAGCTGGGTGCAGTGGCTGATGCCTGTAATCCCAGCACTTTGGGAGGCTGAGGCGAATGGATGACCTGAGGTCAGGAGTTTGAGACCAGCCTGGCCAACATGGCAAAACCCCGTCTCTACTAAAAATGCAAAAATTGGCCAGGCTTGGTGGCAGCACCTGTAATTCCAGCTACTCAGAAGGCTGAGGCAGGAGAATTGCTTGAACCCAGGAGGCAGAGGTTGCAGTGAGCCATGGTCTGGCAATTCAGCCTAGGCAATAAAGTGAGACTCCATCTCAAAAAAAAAAAAAAAAAGAATTTATTTAATTGCCTTCATAAGGCAAATACTTTTCAGAGCTGCTGCTTTTTTACCCCCTTAAACTGTAATTTTAAAAACTGCATACCCAAAATTTACCACCATAACTGCCAGTTTGCAAACACATTTAACTTAGCTTTAGCTTCTTTGAGGGAAGTTTTGTTTCCTGGCTGATGACATCTTTTTTGTTTTTTGAGACAGTCTCGCTCTGTGGCCCAGGCTGGAGCGCAGTGGCGCGATCTCAGCTCACTGCAACCTCAGCCTCCTGGGTTCAGCAATTCTTGCCTCAGCCTCCTGTGTAGCTGGGATTACAGACATAAGCCACTGCGCCCCGCTCCCCCCACACCCCCGATTACGTCTTACTGCATATTTTTCATTCCTTGGCTCTGCATATTGTTTCCTGGCCTCTTCTCTGATCTTATCAGTGATCACTTGTCTTCTGCTTTAGTTTCTCCTCAGCTGATCAGATCTCTCACATCTTTATTTTTTTGAGACGGAGTCTCGCTCTGTCACCCAGACTGGAGTGCAGTGGCATGATCTCAGCTCACTGCAAGCTCCACCTCCCGGGTTCACGCCATTCTCCTGCCTCAGTGTCCTGAGTAGCTGGGACTACAGGCGCCCGCCACCACGCCTGGCTAGTTTTTTGTATTTTTAGTAGAGAGTAGAGACGGGGTTTCACCATGTTAGCCAGATGGTCTTGATCTCCTGACCTCGTGATCTCCGCCCACCTCGGCCTCCCAAAGTGCTGGGATTACAGGTGTGAGCCACCATGCCTGGCCTTACCCTGACATCTTAATCACGACATACATGTTATTCAACAAACACTTGCTTTTCATAACTAAATACAAGATGTCACATGCATTCTTTTTGACTTACATATCGTCCAAAAGCCTTCGTGCCACATAGAAATCTTTTTTTTTTTTTTGAGATGGGGTCTCACTCTGAAACCAGGCTCGAATGCAGTAGTGCGATCTCGGCTCACTGCAGCCTCTGCCTCTTGGGTTCAAGCGATTCTCCCACCTCAGCCTCCTGACTAGCTGGGACAAGAGAGGCAAGACACCATGCCCGGCTAATTTTTGAATTTTTAGTAGAGACGGGGTTTTACCATGTTGGCCAGGTTGGTCTCGAACTCCTGACCTCAGGTGATCTGCCCACCTCGGCCTCCCAAAGTGCTGGAATTACAGGCGTGAGCCACTGCACGCAGCCAACATTTGGAAATCTTTGAGGATTATCTTTCAATTCCCCTTAGTCTCTGTGTTGTAGAACAGCACCTATCAAGGAGCATTGTTCTTTTTTTTTTTTTTTTTTTTTTTTTTTTTTTTTTTTTGTCCAGAGTCTGGCTCTGTTGCCCAGGCTGGAATGCAGTGGCCAATCTCAGCTCACTGCAACCTCTGCCTCCTGGGTTCAAGCGATTCTCCTATTTCAGCCTCCTGAGTAGCTGAGGTTATAGGTGCATGCCACCACATCTGGGTAATTTTTGTATTTTTGGTAGAGATGGGGTTTCACCATGTTGGCCAAGCTAGTCTGGAATTTCTGGCCTCAAGTGATCTGCCCACTCCGGCCTCCCAAGTGCTGGGATTACAGATGTGAGCCACCACACCCGGCCTTAACATAACTGTTTACAACAAAACTGTATAACCTGCCCTGCCTGGATGATTGATTCAGGATGGTCATGTTGAGGCAGGAGAATGGGGTCTGGAGGCAGGGAACCTAAAAACTTTCTAGAACTCGGCTGAGCGTGGTGGCTGTCACACCTGTAATCCCAGCACTTTGGGAGGCCGAGGTGGGTGGATCACCTGAGGTCAGGAGTTCGAGGCCACCCTGGCCAACATGGTGAAACTCCATCTCTATTAAAAATAGAAAAATTAGCTTGGTATGGTGGTGAGCACCTGTAATCCCAGCTACTTGGGAGGCTGAGGCAGGAAAATTGCTTGAACCTGGGAGGCAGAGGCTGCAGTGAGCCAAGAGCCTACCACTGCACTATAGCCTGGGCAACAAAGTGAGACTCTGTCTCAATAAACAAACAAACAAACTTCCTAGAATGAAATAAAAGGGAAAACCCCCCAATTAACTGTCCTTTTTTGTTTTTTGCTTTTTGTTCTAGATGGAGTTCAGTGGCCTGATCTCGGCTCACTGCAACTTCTGCCTCCTGGATTCAAGCGATTCTCCTGCCTCAGCCTCTTAAGTAGCTGGGATTACAGATGCCCGCTACCACTTCAGCTAATTTTTGTATTTTTAGTAGAGATGAGGTAACTTCACTTCAGCTATGGCAGGAAACATCCTCTTCATTTGCATAGGGTGTATGCCAAGTAAATAGCTTTGTAGCTTCACTTATCCTCTTCATTTACATAATGTATACCCCAAATAACCAATGGGAAACCTCTGAAGGGTATTTAAACCCCAGAAAATTCTGTAACCAGTGTTCTTGAGTCACTTCCTCTAACTTGCTCCCTACTCTGTGCAGTGTTACTTTCGTTTCAATAAATCTGTGCTTTTCTTTCATTGCTTTGTGCGTGTCGTCCAATTCTTTGTTCAAATGTCAAGAACCTGGACACCCTCCACTGGTGACAGTGTGACACAGTTCTGGCCAATGAGTCAGGTCCAGGTTTTATGGAAATGTTTGTAAGAGCCAGGCTTTGTGTAAGTTGCTGAGAAAATACCACCTAAGCCTGGAACTGCTGGCAGTTACATTGCCCCAAGGGGTGGGTCTGCCTGAGAATGGAAAGCAGAACTGACAGAAGGAGAGTGCGTGCCTGAGTTTCTGATGATACTGACACGAACCTTACCTGGACAATTAAGTTCTGTGAGCTCATAAATTTCCTTTCTTCCCCTTAGCCTTTTTATTTTATTTTTTATTTTTTATTTATTTATTTTTTGAGAGGGAGTCTCGCTCTGTTGCCCAGGCTGGAGTGCAGTGGTGCGATCTCTGCTCACTGCAAGCTCCGCCTCCTGGGTTCACGCCATTCTCCTGCCTCAGCCTCCTGAGTAGCTGGGACTACAGGCGCCCGCCACCATGCCCGGCTAATTTTTTTGTATTTTTTAAAGTAGAGATGGAGTTTCACCGTGTTAGCCAGGATGGTCTCGATCTCCTGACCTTGTGATCCGCCTGCCTCGACCTCCCAAAGTGCTGGGATTACAGGTGTGAGCCACCGCATCCGGCCCCCTTAGCCTTTTTAAATTAGGGTTCACTACTTAACAGTCTCTTACAACTAACAAATTCTTTTGTTTGTTTGTTTTGAGACAGAGTCTTGCTCTGTTGCCCAGGCTGGAGTACAGTGGTACCATCTCAGCTCACTGCAACCTCTGCTTTCTGGGTTCGATTGATTCTCCTGCCTCAGCCTCCCTGGTAGCTGGGATTACAGGTGCCTGCCACCATGCTCAGCTAATTTTTTGTATTTTTAGTAGAGACAGTGTTTCACCATGTTGGGTGGGCTGGTCTCCAACTCCTGACCTCAGGTGACCCACTTGCCTTGGCCTCCCAAACTGCTGGGATTACAGGCGTGAGCCACCACGCCCAGACAAAAAATTCTTGACATATACACTCATAATTCCTTGAAAGAAAATACCAGTGAGTGCTGAAAGGGAACTGGCACCCAAAGGGTATTTGAATCACTAAGACTTGGGCAAGATTTGAGTGGTTAGATTTGATCTATAATATTCTAGTTTGAATCTGGTTAGAGCAACTTTATTGCTAGATTTTGACACCCTCCAGCAAAAAAGTTGCCAAACTACTGTCATACATTTTGTGGATAAATTAGCATATTTTATTATCTTTTTTTGAGACAGTCTTGCTCTGTTGCCCAAGCTGGGATGCAGTGGCGTGATCTCGCCTCACTGCAACCTCCGCCTCCCGGGTTTAAGTGATTCTCCTGCCTCAGCCTCCTCAGTAGCTGGGATTACAGGCACACACCACCACACCTGGCTAATTTTTGTATTTTTAGTAGAGACGGGGTTTCACCATCTTGGTCAGGCTGGTCTTGAACTCCTGACCTCGTGATCCACCCGCCTCGGCCTCCCAAAGTGCTGGGATTACAGGCATGGGCCACGTGCCTGGTGCTAAGTACATTTTATAACAGCTTTGCAGAAGGGAAAGTGGCTTTGGATGTGTTCTTGGAAATATTTGTGTGGTTACTGAACTGAGGACTTACACATTTTTTTATGTTTATGGTTTCTGTGAATTTCCTAATATGCCTTGGCTCCCTGCCAAATGATATAAAAATCTGAGTAAAATGTATGATCCTTGAACATGTTTTTTTAAAAAAAAGCAGTTGCTGGCCGGGTGGGGTGGCTCATGCCGGTAATCCCAGCGCTTTGGGAGGCCGAGGCGGGTAGATCACGAGGTTAGGAGATCGAGACCATCCTGGCTAACACAGTGAAACCCCGTCTCTACTGAAAATACAAAAGATTAGCCGGGCAAGGTGGCGGGCGCCTGTAGTCCCAGCTACTCGGGAGGCTGAGGCAGGAGAATGGCGTGAACCCGGGAGGCGGAGCTTGTAGTGAGCCGAGATGGCGCTGCTGTACTCCAGCCTGGGCGACAGAGCAAGACTCCGCCTCAAAAAAAAAAAAAAAATAAATAAATAAATAAATAAATTTTAAAAAGCAGTTGCATAATATTGTTGGTTAGTTGAATTAAAGGAGCTCGACAGCAGCTTCCTTTGAGGTGATTCTTATCTTCTAATCTGTGGTGTCGGTGGGGAGTGATCTTCTGATTTTAAGGTTTTAAGTAGTTTCTCACTTGCACATCCTGATATTTTCTTTTTTTTTTTTTTTTTTTTTTTTTGAGACGGAGTCTCACTCTGTCGCCCAGGCTGGAGTGCAGTGGCCGGATCTCAGCTCACTGCAAGCTCCGCCTCCCGGGTTCACGCCATTCTCCTGCCTCAGCCTCCCGAGTAGCTGGGACTACAGGCGCCCGCCACCTCGCCCGGCTAGTTTTTTGTATTTTTTAGTAGAGACAGGGTTTCACCGTGTTAGCCAGGATGGTCTCGATCTCCTGACCTCGTGATCCGCCCGTCTCGGCCTCCCAAAGTGCTGGGATTACAGGCTTGAGCCACTGCGCCCGGCCACATCCTGATATTTTCACATATTGAATGACAAAGGTCCTGGACCCTGTATCCCAGCATATCAGGTTCCCTTAATCTGTGTTTTTGCTCCTTTCTATTCTGTAATGCATTTCCCAAATCCACATCTTGGGGAATCGTCAAAGAGCATGTTTAATTTTTTTTTTATTTAATTTTTTTTTTTTTTTTTTTTGAGACACAGTTTTGCTCTTCTTGCCCGGGCTGAAGTACAAAGGCGTGATCTTGGCTCACTGTGACCTCTGCCTCCTGGGTTCAAGTGATTCTCCTGTCTCAGCCTCCCGAGTAGCTGGGATTACAGACATGTGTCACCACGCCTGGCTAATTTTGTATTTTCAGTAGAGACAGGTTTTCATCATTTTGGTCAGGCTGGTCTCGAACTCTTGACCTTAGGTGATACGCCCGCCTCAGCCTCCCAAAGTGTTGGGAGTACAGGCATGAGCCAACGCACCCGGCCTCACAGTGATTATTCAACAGAAATGTGATATTAAACTTTGCATGGTGCACATTAAGATTCTAGCACAGATTTCCAGGAGTACTGACAACACTCAATGCATGTGGTCAGAGTATCCTGGGGCAATTTGGCAAACATGGAGCACATTTTGAGTATTAAATGTTTCTTCTCTAAATGTTTTCCTAAATGTTTCTTTCATATTTTAAGTGCTAGAAATCGGAAGGTGCTTCTTTTCTCGTACAGGTCTGTAATATTTGCAAACAGGTCATTTTTGTTATCTGTTCTTATATGAGGTTGGTCCTGTGGTCAGCTCATTTCAGTAGGTAACATGGTGATAATGGCCCCTAGATGGTGGGTTTTATCTCCTAAGCTCCATTTTTAAGGCAGAGACTCTTGACCATTTTTCCACCTCAGTGCACCTGAGGGATTTGTGACCCGCCATCCTGCCCCTCAGGAACAGTTTTTTCCAAGGCAGTCACTCCCAGGGTGGACTGGGGAGCATGCTTCACAATCTCCTGGGGATGGGGTATGTGCATGTGCAAATATCCCTTCCCACCCCAAAGATTCCTGCTGGAAAGATTACTCCATCATGGTATAATAACTGCTATGCTGGGCACGGTGGCTCACACCTGTAATCCCAGCACTTCGGGAGGCTGAGGTAGGCAGATTGCTTAAGCCCAGGAGTTCGAGACCAGCCTAGGCAACATGGTAAAACCCCATCTCTACCAAAAAATACAAAAATTAGACAGGTGTGGTGGTGTGCATGCCTGTAGTCCCAGCTACTCAGAAGGCTGAGGTGGGAGGACTCCTTGAGCTCCGGGAGGCTGAGGTTACAGTGAGCTGTGATCTTGCCACTGAACTCTAGGTGATAAAAAAAAAAAAGGATCTGCTGTTTATTGAACAGTCACTGTGCCAGGTGGTTTATATATGTTATTTAATCATCACTGTGCCAGGAGGATCGTTATCCGCATTTAAAGATGAACTCAAGGCTCTGAAAGATACTTGCTTAGGGCCCCCCAGATAGGTAAGGAGGACTTGCCTCCATGCTTCCCAGACTCCACAGCTTCCACAATTGTGCTACCTACTTGCAGCATCTTAAAGTTCACCTTGTATTTATTTGGGAAAGCTTAAATGAGTCAATATATTTATCACAATACAAAGTACTTTTTTCTTTCAGGGGGAACTTAAGTTGTGTGTGTGTGTGTATATATATATTCTTTTTTTTTTTTTTGAGATGTAGTCTTGCTCTGTTGCTCAGGCTGGAGTGCAGTGGCACAATCTTGACTCACTGCAACCTCCGCCTTCTGGATTCAAGCATTTCTCCTGCCTCAGCCTCTAAGTAGCTGGGACTACAGGGATCCATCACCATGCCCAGCTAATTTTTTTATTTTTAGTAGAGATGGGGTTTCACCATGTTGGCCAGACTGGTCTTGAACACCTGACCTTAAGTGATCCGCCCACCTCGGCCTCCTAAATGGCTGGGATTATAGGCGTGAGACACTGCGCCCGGCCAGTGAATATATTTTTAAAAAGCACATATTGTTATGTGTGCACGCCAGCTCCTGCTGAGAATCTCAGATAACTTTGGACAGAAAGCCGAACTACTACTGCTATTGCTGCTTAGATGTAGAAGCTGGTATTCAGAGACCTCATGGGCCAAGGAGAAGTAACTCCCAGTTTTTTGGATGGGTGCTAGGAGATGGGTTATTTTACTGAGACACTTGATTTGGTGCCTAGCTGAAAGGAAAACCAAGGCATCCTGAGCTAATCCTATATACTGACTCCTAATACAGCTGAGAACAGGTACAACATGCAGAGGGGTGGAGGATTCAAGGCAAGCAAGAAGGCTGAAATTGCAAACTAATATACTTCAGAAAAGCCAAAAGCATAGGAAAGAACAGCCCTTGTTTGCTTTCTTTTTCTTTCTTTTTTTAATTAAAAAGGCTGTGGCATGAGCCTGTAGTCCCAGCTACTTGGGAGGCTGAGGTGGGAGGATTGCTTGAGCCCAGGAGATTGAGGCTGCAGTGAGCTGTGGTTGTGCCACTGCACTCCAGCCTGGGTAACAGAGAGAGGCCCTGTCTTTAAAAAAAAAAAAAAAAGAAAAGAAAAAGAGAAGAAAAAAAGATAAAAAGATCAGGTGTCCAGTCATAACTTTGTCTTCCATTTTTTTTTGCCCCCTCCCCCCAAAAACATATATACACAAAAATGTATATTATATATATACACAAATATATTTGTGTGTGTATATATATGTATATACACACACAAATATATATACATACAAATATATATATATATATATTTTTTTTTTTTTGAGACAAAGTCTTGCTGTGTCACCCAGGCTGGAATACAGTGGGTAGATCTCAGCGCGCTGCAACCTCTGCCTCCTGAGTTCCAACAATTCTCTCACCTCAGCCTCCTAAGTAGTTGGAATTACAGGTGCCCACTACCACGCCTGGCTAATTTTTGTATTTTTGGTAGAGATGGCGTTTCACCATGTTTCCCACGCTGGTCTCGAACCTCTGACCTCAAGTGATTCACCTGCCTCGGCCTCCCAAAGCGCTGGGATTACAGGTGTGAGCCACCCCGCCTAGCCCCATCTGTATTTTTTATGGCATTCACTACAGTATCTGGTGACTACATCATAACTCCCATTAATGAATCTAGAGGCCGGGCGCGGTGGCTCAAGCCTGTAATCCCAGCACTTTGGGAGGCCGAGACGGGCGGATCACGAGGTCAGGAGATCGAGACCATCCTGGCTAACACAGTGAAACCCCGTCTCTACTAAAAATACAAAAACTTAGCCGGGCGAGGTGGCGGGCGCCTGTAGTCCCAGCTACTCGGGAGGCTGAGGCAGGAGAATGGCGTGAACCCGGGAGGCGGAGCTTGTAGTGAGCTGAGATCCGGCCACTGCACTCCAGCCTGGGTGAGGGAGCGAGACTCCGTCTCAAAAAAAAAAAAAAAAAATGAATCTAGAAGGGTTGTCCTAAGATCTATCTATATCTTTTTTTTTTTTTTTGAGATGGAGTCTTGCTCTGTCGCCTGGGCTGGAGTGTAGTGACGCGATCTGGGCTCACTGCAAGCTCCGCCTCCCGGGTTCAGGCCATTCTCCTGCCTCAGGCTCCCGAGTGGCTGGGACTACAGGCGCCCGCCACCTCACCCGGCTAGTTTTTTGTATTTTTTTTTAGTAGAAACAGGGTTTCACTGCGTTAGCCAGGATGGTCTCGATCTCCTGACCTCGTGATCCGCCCGTCTCGGCCTCCCAAAGTGCTGGGATTACAGGCTTGAGCCACTGCGCCCGGCCAGATCTATCTCTATCTTATTTAGTTTTTAAGACAGATGTTGCAAGTGGGTGGCCCATGGGCTCAATGCTGCCTACGGACATAGCTTATTTGTATTATATAGTGTTTCTTTTCTCTACTTAATTCTCTTTTCAAAATAGGGTGATTTGTTGTAATAAAATCCCAATTTCTAGCTAATCTTGAAATATGCCTGGAGTTTCTGGTAAAGCTGCATTTGTAGACCACATGGCAAGAACAGAGAGGGCTGGGAAGCAGTTGTTAACCTCAGCTAGAGTTGGCAGGGTGTTCATGAGTCTACCCAGTTCCGGTGACCCCTGGGCAGGCTCCTACTGGACCCCTACAGGAATGACTCTGCAACTCCTTTTGTATGACTTGGTTTTCCCACCATCTCCTTCAATTAATTGAAAAATTATTATTTGAGATAGAGTCTCACTCTGTTGCCCAGGCTGGAGTACAGTGGCACAACCTCAGCTCACTGCAACCTCTGCCTTCTGAGTTCAAGCGATTCTCCTGCCTCATCCTCCTGTGTAGCTGGGATTACAGGTGTGCGCCACCACGCCCGGCTCATTTTTGTGTTTTTAGTAGAGACGAGGTTTTGCCATGTTGGCCAGGCTGGTCTCAAACTCCTGACCTCAGGTGATCTGCCTACCTCAGCCTCCTAAAGTGCTGGGATTACAGGTGTGAGCCACCACGCCTGGCCACAATTAAATTTCCCAAAAACAAAACAAAACAGAAAAACCCCTACTCCTTGCAGAGCAGGGCTACCTCACAAGCAGTGTGCCCAGAATGGGCTGTCACCATCTCCTTTATGGTATCTTCATAGCATTCATTGATAACCACCCTACTTCTCAATCTGGCATCTATATCAGTGTCTTTAAGTACTGTTGCTTCTACATCTCCCCCTTCCCCCCACCTTTTTTGTTTGTAGAGATGTCTCCTCATGGCGCCCAAAGTAGTTTCGAACTTCTGCCTCGGTCTCCCAAAGTGCTGGGATGACAGGTGGAGCTGCTGTGCTCGGCTTCTGCCCACCACCGCTTTTTCTTTAAACATAATACCTAGCATCCTCTAACATACTCCATGATTTACTTACATTGTTTGTTGTCTGTTTCACTCTCTCCTGGAATGTAAACTGCATGAGGATAGTGATCTTTGTTCTGTACTGACACATCCCATGAATTTAGAATAGTATCTGGCACAGAGTAAGTGCTCTGTAAACATTTCTGGAGAGAATGAAGAGGTCACTCCTAGGTGGCTCCACAGACTCCTCTGCCTACCCTGGCCACCCCTGGAATCACTGATGCACAGAGCCTGTCTCCTCAACCTGACTGTAGGTTGGTTGATGGCAGGAATCCTGTCTTATCCAACTTTGTACCCTCAGGTGCCTTGCACAAGGCATGGGGCACATAACAGGTCCTTAGAGAGGGTACCTGTCAGTGCAATATCCAATGAAGAAACTGAAAATTTCTCTCACCAGAGTGGAAGCCTCAGGAATGACTCCATCTATTTTCCTTAGCACAATAGCGCCCGTGAGAGGCCGGGCGCGGTGGCTCAAGCCTGTAATCCCAGCACTTTGGGAGGCCGAGACGGGCGGATCATGAGGTCAGGAGATCGAGACCATCCTGGCTAACACAGTGAAACCCCGTCTCTACTAAAAATACAAGAAAATTAGCCGGGCGAGGTGGCGGGCGCCTGTAGTCCCAGCTACTCGGGAGGCTGAGGCAGGAGAATGGCGTGAACCCGGGGGAGCGGAGCTTGCAGTGAGCCGAGATCGCGCCACTGCACTCCGGCCTGGGGCACAGAGCAAGACTCCGCGTCAAAAAAAAAAAAAAAAAAAAAAAAATTGCGCCCGTGCTACCGGGGGTGGGGGAACAGGGAGTGTCATCACCTCAACAAGGGCTGGAGATGGGGATCCCAGGAAGCAGGCCCACCCATACACAGATGTCCTTTACTTTGCTCTGTGATAGGCAGACTTACGGTTCCCCAAAGATGTCCACATGCTAACCCCAGTAACCTGTTACCTAGTAAAAGGGAGTCTGCTGTTGTGATGAAATTACAATCTCGAGATGAAGAGACCATCTTGGGTTATCCAGGTGGACCCAATGCAATCACAAGAGCTTTTTTTTCGAGATGGAGTCTCGGTCTGTCGCCCAGGCTGGAGTGCAGTGGCATGAGCGCCTCAGCCTTCCAAGTAGTTGGGATTACAGGCACGTGCCACAACGCCTGGCTAATTTTTGTATTTTTGGTACAGACATGGGTTCGCCATGTTGGCCAGGAAGGTCTTGAACTCCTGGCCTCAAGTGATCTGCCCACCTCGGCCTCCCAAAGTGCTGGGATTACAGGCGTGAGCCACCGCGTCAGGCTTTTTTCTTTTCTACGTGCACCACTGCATTAGGATATCTCTTACTCACGCTTCTAATCAGATCTTAGCCTCAGGCTTGCTTGAGAAATCCACTCCAGAATTTTTATTTTATTTTTTTGAGACAGAGTCTCGCTCTGTCGCCCAGGCTGGCGTGCAAAGGCATGATCTTGGCTCACTGCAACCTCCACCTCCCGGGTTCAAGCGATTCTCCTGCCTCAGCCTCCTGAGTGGCTAGGATTACAGGCGCGCATGCCCGACTAATTTTTGTATTTTTAGTAGAGACGGGGTTTCATCATGTTGGTCAGGCTGGTCTTGAACTCCTGACCTTGTGATCTGCCCGCCTAGGCTTCCCAAAGTGCTGGGATTACAGGCGTGAGCCACCGCGCCAGGCCCACTCCAGAAGTATTTAAGGGGTGCTACCTACTATCGAGAGGCTGAGAATATAGGACAAAAGAAACCAGTTGGGCCAGGTGTGGTGACTCATGCCTGCAATCCCAATACTTTGGGAGGCTGAGGCGGGTGGATCACCTGAGGTCAGGTAAGACCAGCCTGACCAACACGGAGAAACCCCGTCTATACTAAAAATACAAAAATCAGCCAGGTGTGGTGGCGCACACCTGTAATCTAAGCTATTTGGGAGGCTGAGGCAGGAGAATCGCTTGAACCCGGGAGGCGGAGGTTGCAGTGAGCCAAGGTTGCATCATTGCACTCCAGCCTGGGCAACAAGAGCAAAACTGTCTCAAAAAGCAAAAAAATAAAAAACAAACCAAAAAAAAGAAGCAGGGTCTCTGCTCTCCTGTAGGGTTGGAGGCAGACCACAAACACGCACCCAAATGCCTGAGACAGGAACAGCACTGGGTGGTCACAGGAGGATGGAAAAACCCAAACAACAGCTAAAACAGGAACTAGGCAAAGAAACCACAGGGTAACAGAAAACCCAAGGGAGAGAATATGGCCAAAACTCTGGTCAGGGTGACATGTCCATGCTTCTTCCAGCAAACCCAAATAAGGGAGAAAGGGGGCAGTAATTAAGGTGGAGGTCCCTGAAATCCCCTCCTTTTCCAGAATGCCTAATGATAATTCCATCCTGTAACTGAAAGAAACACCCATAAAATTAGAAACCCAAACTCCGTTGTGCGAGACTCATTCTCACTGGCATGCCTGCATTTCTCTCTTAAATGTGTATGTTCACTTCACAATAAAGCTTCTTGCAGCTGGGTACAGTGTCTCACATCTGTAATTCCAGCACTTTGGGAGGTCACGGTGGGAGGACTGCTTGAGCCCAGAAGTTTGGGACCAGCCTGGGCAACATGGCAAAACCCTGTCTCTACAAAAAAAAAAAAAAAAAAAAAAAAAAAAAATTAGTCAGTGTGGTGGTGTATGCCTGTAGTCCCAGCTACTCAGGAGGCTGAGGTGGGGGAATCACCTGAGCCTGGGAGATGAAGACTGCAGTGAGCCATGATTGCGCCTCTGTACTTCAGCCTGGGTGACGGAGATCCTGTCTCAAAAAACCAAAAATGACAAAAACCAAAAAACCCTTCTTGCCCTTTGCGTCATTCAACTCATTCTTGAATTCTTTCTCTCCATGGTGTCAAGAACCTGGAAACTGGCTGGGGCTGGGGTCTCATCAGTATCCAGAGATCTCCTGAGCCTTCTGGCAACAGGACTAGATGAGGTCATTTCAGATCATGATGATTGCTTGGAAAATAAGATAGGGGGCTGTGTTAGTGAGCAACTTTTAGATGGGCTGTCAGTGAAAGCCTCTCGAAGAAGAGGCTGTTGGAACTGAGGCCTGAATGATGAGCAGCCTCTGGTCACGAGAATAATCCACCCCTTTCTTTTTCTTATTTTGTTTTGAGATGGAGTCTCGCTGTGTCACCCAGGCTGGAGTACAGTGGTGCGATCTCGGCTCACTACAACCTCCGCCTCCCAGGTTCAAGCGATTCTCCTGCCTCAGCCTCCCCAGTAGCTGGGACTACAGGCACCTGCCACCATGCCTGGCTAATTTTTGTATTTTTAGTAGAGACACGGTTTCACCATGTTGGCCAGGCTGGTCTTGAACTTCTAACCTCGTGATCTCCCTGCCTCGGCCTCCCAAAGTGCTGGGATTACAGATGTGAGCCACTGCGCCCAGCGTAATCCACCCCTTTCTTAGAGGCGCTTCCCTAAAACCATAGCCCATCAGCTCTCCAATATTTGTTGCAGCACTTACCTGGTGTTACGGACTGAAACGCTCCCCGCTCCCCACATCCCCACCCCGCAGTCCATATGGTGAAGCTCTAACACTAACATGACTATTTGAATAGGGCCTTTTAGGCAGTCATTAGGGTTAAATGAAGTCAGAGGGTCCCTAATTTTTTTTTTTTTTTAAGACAGAATCTCTCTCTCCCCCAGGCTGGAGTGTAATGGCGCGATCTCAGCTCACTGCAACCTCCACCTCCAAAGTCCAAGCAATTCTTCTCACTCAGCCTCCTGAGTAGCTGGGATTACAGGTGCACATCGCCATGCCTGGCTAATTTTTTGTATTTTAGTAGAGAACGGCATTTCATTGTGTTGCCCAGGCTGGTCTCCAACTCCTGAGCTCAGGCAATTCATCTGCCTCGGCTTCCCAAAGTGCCAGAATAACAGGCGTGAGCCACCGCGCCTGGCCTAACATGACTGTTTGAATAGGGCCTTTTAGGCAGTCAATGGTGTTAAATGAAGTCATAGGGTGGGGCCCTAATATAGTAAAACTGTTGTTCCTGTAAGAAAAAGGTGGACACACCAGGGATTCCTGCTCAGAGAGAAAGGTCATATGAGGACACAGTGAGAAGGCAGCTGTTTGCAAGCCAGGGAGAGAGGCCTCACCAGAAACCAGCCCTTAGACTTGTAGCCTCTAAAATTGTGAGAAAATAAATTCCTGTTGTCTAAGCTGCCTGGTCTGGGGGTATTTTATCATGGCAGCCTGAACTAATACTCTGGTTTGTAAATCTACCTCACCCAGACCCCTGGAAGAGCTACTGTAGCTAGTGTCCCCACTTCCCCTCTTGTCCCTCCTACAGCCCAATCTCTGCACAGTAGCTGGAGAGAACTTTCTAAAATATAAATGAGATTTTGGAACTCCCAATTCAGACTCAATGACCCCCATCCACACAAAACTCCAAATTCCACAGGGCGGGCGCTCTGTGTCACAGATCTTTCTCCCCTCTGGCACACATCAGCCATGCAGGCCTTTCCTGTTATCCAGACACGGAGCTCCAGCTTCAAGGCTTTTGCATTCACCTCCCCTCTACCTGGGGGGCACACTTCCCCATGGCTGCACGGCTGTCACCTCCTCAGAGGCTTTCCCAAAACCTCCTGTCACACCCTCCTGCTTGAATTTCTTTGGTCTTCACCGTCCAAAATGGTCTTATTTGGGCGCTTGTCGGCCCAGATTTCCGCCCTCCATCCCATGGGGCAGGGACCCTGCCTCGCCCACTGCTGAGCTGAGCGTTTTACAAGAAGCCGTGCCCGCAGCGGGGCACCTGGCCGTAAAATGCATGTGGAAGAGGCGGCATTTGCGCTGGGCCCTGAAGGACAGGGATCCAGGCCTTCCAAGAGCCGGCAGATGGAACTGGAAGGAGGCTGTCTTTGGACCCCCGGCTGCCGCGGGGCTCCGCGCCTCCGTTCCTCATCGGTAGGGATGAGGACAATCACGGTTGTTCTGAGGATGCAGCGTTACTCTTCGCACAGCACGGCGCCCCGGATGAGGACTCAAGAGATGCCGACTCCAGCTCCTCTCCCCGCTGGACGCTGTTCTACCTCCTCGCGCTTCTGATCAGGCCGCGGCACCGGCGAGGCCCCAGAACACCCAGGTGCTGGTTAATCCGTCTTGAGTCCGAGCGCGTCCAGTGCGCAACGTGGCCTTCCCATTGGCTCCCCCGGTGGGCCGCGCTTCGACGCCGGGGCTCCGGATTGAACGGCGCGCCCAGGTCCCTGCCTCCAGTCAGACGTGGCGCCACCGCCCCCAGCCCGTAGCTCCGGCGCAGCCAATGGCGGCGTCTCTCGGGCGGCAAGTGCGGCCTCCCGCCGCCAGAGGGCGCCGCCGCGGGCGCAGCCGAGCCGCCGCAGCCGCCGCTAACCGAGGGAGAGCTGCGAGCGCGCACCCGGGCCTCGCCGCCGCCGCCACCGCCGCCACCGCCGCCCGCCTGCTGCCGCCCGCCTCCGCCTGCCTTCCGCCGCCGGCCGGCGCGTCGTCCTCACAGGTAGGGGTAGGGGGGCGCCGCTGGGGTGAAGGAAGCGCGCGCCCGCGCCCCCGCGCGCGCGCCGCCGCCTCGTGCCCGCGCGCGGCCGTTAACGGACGGCGGGCGGGCGGGGCGGGGCGGGGGAGGGGCGGCGGGGTCCGGGGCCCGCGGACCCGAGAGGACCCTGAGAGGAGCGGGGCCGGGGCCCTGCGCGCGGAGGGCCGGGTGGGCGCGCCGTCCCCTTCCCCCACCGAGAATAACGTGACCCACTTCTGCCTGCCATTCCTCGGCACAATGTCTCTTTTGGTGATTTCACTAAAAAAAACCTTTTTTTTTCGTTATTTCTGTCTGCTCTGGTGATCACGGGGACCCCGAGTCAGCGTCTTGGGCTTGGGGGCGGGAAGGATGCCGGCGGCGAGCTTGGCGCATTAATTTGGGGGCTCATCCCTCTTTTTTTACCCCCTCTTCTTTTTTTATTTTTTCGCGCGGAGTGCAGCCCTGGGCCGGGCGGGGAGAGGCCGTGGGGTCCGCGGAGGCGGGGGCGCCGCCCGGGAGGACCGGGACCGGGACCTGTCAGTTCCCATTAGCGGGGCTTCCGGTCAGGCCTGGGCAGCGCAGGGGTGGGGCCGCCTGAGGCCCGGCCGGGGCCTCCGAGGTCGCGCCTGCGTGGGGACTGGGTGGATGTGCTCGGAGTTGGGTATTTTCCTGCCCCCACCTGTCTAGGGATAAAAAGGAGTTGCCCGTGTTCGGTATTGAACCACGGAGGACCTTGCCGTGCCCAGTACGGTGGCCACTGACCCCCGGCCGCTTGGGACGATGGAGCCCACGAAATGGGGCCAGTTTGAGTTGTGGTCCCAGCTGTGAAACGTACATCTGATTTTAAAGACTTAGGATGACAAAGAACTTAAAGGTTGTCATTGGTAATCTCTTACACTTAAATGCATGTTGAGATGGTCATGTTTGGGACAAATTGGATTAAAGAAAATCTATCATTAAAGTTAATCTTGGCAGGATGCACTGGTTCATGCTTGTCATCCCAAAACTTGGGGAGGCTGAGGCAGGCGGATCGTTTGATTGCAGGAGTTCAAGACCAGCCTGCTCAACTTAGTGAGGCCCCTGTCTCTACAAAAAATACAAAAAATTAACCGGGCGTGGTGGCGCACGCCTGTAGTCAGCTACTCGGGAGGCTAAGGTGGGAGAATCTGCTACTCGGGAGGCTTGGGTAGGAGCATCCCTTGAGCCCAGGAGATTGAGGCTTCGGTGAGCCGAGATTGTGCCAGTGCGCTCCAGCCTGGGTGACAGAGCGAGACACTGTCTCAAAACAAATAAAAAAACAAAAGTTAATCTCACTGCTTTTTCCCTTTTTTAGTGTGGCTATTTGGATATTTAAAATGACATGTATGGGCCGGGTGGGGTGACTCACGTCTGTAATCCCAGTACTTTGGGAGGATGAGGTGGGTGCATCACCTGAGGTGAGGAATTCGAGACCAGCCTGGCCAACATGGTGAAACCCGTCTCTAGTAAAAATACAAAAATTAGCCAGGCGTGGTGGCAGGCGCCTGTAATCCCAGCTACTGGGAAGGCTGAGGCAGGAGAATCGCTTGAACCGGGAGACAGAGGTTGCAGTGAGCAGAGATTGCACCATTGCACTCCTCCCCTGGCAACAGATGAGACTCCCTCACCACATACATACATACATACATACATACATGCAATGACATGTATGCCTCATTTTGTATATTTTGTATAGTATTTTGACTGGACAGTGCTCAGCTGGGGCATCTGAAAGGGTGGTGGCCCTGAGAACACATGTCTATCTGCTTATCTTTCCTGCTTCTCTGATGGCATGTGGCCTCCTTCCCTTAAGGCTCTCAAAGAATACACTGCCTCTTCCTTCTCATCCTGAGCCAAACTATTGAACTGAATTGCACAATGGGGTCTTGTCCTAATCTGCAGAATAATTCAGCTTAATGGACAGTATTTTCCCTGTTAAAAAATTTTCCCTATCTGCTGTATGCTGGAGGCTACAAATAGTTATATGAGTTTTGGCTCAGAATGAGATCATGAGTTACTGAGGCTGAATATTATCAATATTTGTGTGTGTGTCTGCGTGCGTGTGTGTTTATTCTGCAAAGAGCCCATTGATTTTCTGCCATCCAAATGAAGTGGAGAATTCTTGCATTTCTTCATGTTACAGTGAATTTCGGGTTTTACACAGACCTACACCCTCTTCCTTTCCCATTCCCCAGGTTCTGTCAGTTTTTGCAAACAAGAATGGTGATTTGTCAGCTACATTGTTCCACAATTCTTAATTCTGACTGATTTTAAAACCTGCCAATTGGGGTGGATTAAATTGTCAATATAAGTGGAAAAGAATCAATTATAGAAACTCTCAATTCTAGGGATGGTGAGAGTGACTGTTGGAAAGTTTTGAGCATTTCAGTAAAGGAAGAAAGAAACAAAAGATGTCTGTATCCTGTTGCCACAGATACCCTAGAAAGTGCTTTCTAGAGACAGTATGATGTGAGCAAACTTTTGTCTTCTAGATAATGTCTTGAAGTGTTTTGTTTTGCCTTTTTTTTTTTTGTAGAAAATATTTTTCTCCAGAATCCTTATGAAAATTAAAGTGAGGTGTTGGCAAATCAAGAAGAAATTTTAGATAATTTTTAAGGAGGAAATACTAAAGTATTAATCCGGAAGTTTAAAAGTTACTGCTAGTGATAACATGTTTTAATTTACATGTACACAGAAGACATATTAAATGAGGTGATTTTCGTTTATGTAAAGCAACGCGGTTACTTTTTCACAAATAGAAAGTGGAAAGCTTTGTGTTTTCTGAAAAGGCCCGAATTTGGAGCAGGACATTAATCTGGCACAGTTGGTAAGAAGGTGTGTGTTGGGGTTAGGTGTCAGCACTTACTTGGTTGGGAAGACTTCCTTGGGCACATCGTGGTGGTATGAGTGTCCCCAGGCAAATAATTTATCATGAAGATTTTACATGAAATATTCCTGTTGAGTTCTTCCATACAGAGGTCATAGATAAGATGAGAAGTTCCTGGAAACCACCACTTAGCGGGGCTTGGGTGCAGAGGGAGGCTCTTGGGAGGCTCTTTGCAGGGGGGAGCCTCTTGACAGACATTGTATCTTACAGAATCTGAAATCTGACAGCAATTTCAAAGCGAATAGTTCCTGTCCGGGGAAGAGCTCCAGCCAAAATGTAACATTACCTTCCTGCTGTTTGGCATACCATCTCTCATAAATTTTCCTTTTCAGTAAAAGGGAGAAACTGTTTCATAAAGTATCCAGTAGGAGCTTCAACATCTTTAATGTCTTATCACCTGGGTTTGCAGCCTTCTGAGGCTTGCATTGTACCCCAGGTGCTTTTGTAAGTGTTGCAAGAGCCAGTTAATACACTGTTGCCAAACAAGGATGACAATAAGGATACTTGAACTACTTTGTAGTTACTGTTTTTAAAGCTATTAATATTACACAGAGAGGCTTCAGTCTGAGGATAGAATTAAATATGGACTATCATTTTTCCTCCCCCCAACTCCCTTTTTTTTGAGACAGGATCTTGCTCTGACACCCAGGCTGGAGTATAGTGGCATAGTCATAGTTTGCTGCGACCTCAAACTCCTGGCCTCAAGCAATCCTTCTACCTCAGTCTCCCAAGTAGCTGGCACTACAGGTCTACACCACCATGCCCATTTAATTTTTAAAAGTTTTTTTGTAGAGATGGGGTCTCCTGTGTTGCCCAGGCTGGTCTCAAACTCCTGTCCTGAAGTGATCCTCCCACCTCAGCCTCCTAAAGTGTTGGGATTACAGGCATGAGCCACTGCACCCAGCCTGTAATTTTTCACTTGAAATGTAGTGATACCTTTTTAGGCAAAAGTACAAATGCTGTGCTAGATGACCTCTGCACTGCATTCAGTGGGACACTTTGGTCCTGTGTTAGCATGTCTTGTAAGGCTGTTTTAATATTATTTGTATTTAAATACATTATGTTCTGGGTGGAGCATATCGCCTTGAAAGATTTTCCCTGGAGTGATGTCCTGACTCCTGGCCTACTGCATTCCTGTGAAAGCCCTCTGCTTCATCACTTTGTCTGAGTTGCGTTAAATGATGTCTGTTGAGCATATCTTTTTGTGTGCACGTGCACACACGCATGCGTGTGTTTCTTTCATTTCTCCTGAATGGCTTCAAAGTGCCCACCTGTTCATCAGAGCCATATTTGTCTTTCAGAGCCCAGCCCAGGGTCACCCTAGACAGGTGCTCACCCCCCTCCAGGCGTCATTGGCACATAATGTTCAGAAGAGCCAGGTGGATAGGCACTCAGGCTTGGAGCCAGGCTGTCTGCCTTTGAAATCGAGCTCTGCTACTTCCTAGCTGTAATCCTGGGTCAGTTGCGTCACTTATCTGTATTTCAGTTTCTTTATAGTACCTGTCACTTAAGGTTAGCAGGAGGATTAAATGACTTAATACGTATAAAGCATGTAGAACAGTGCCTGGCATCCAGTAAGAGGTACTATTTCTGTCTCAGTATGTTGCAGTCACATTTCCCTTACCTTGATGTCTTCTGTTAATGAGAGCTAGTGTCTAAAGTTACCATGTAAGGTCAAAAACTCATGGATGTGGATATATTTGTCTAGTTACCAACATTGTACTAGACTTTGTGATAATGAGTTTAACCTACTAGGCACTGAGTAAATAGTAAGGGAATTCTGAAGATCCAGGATACCTTGAGATCTTACATAACTTCAGGATTAGTAACAAATTTTAAATCAGCTGATCCCAGAGAGATGATATTCCAGTTTGTAAGAGTTCAGTTAATTTAATGAAATTCCTATTTAATTGAGTTTGTTGCTTTAAAATGAACTGTTCAAAGTGTCTCTCCTTGGGCCAGGCATGGGTCACACCTGTAATCCTAATACTTTGGGAGGCTAAGGTGGGTGGATTGCTTGAGCCCAGAAGTTTGAGACCAGCCTGGGCAATACAGTGAGACTCTGTCTCTACAAAAAATACAACAGTTATTCAGGTTTAGTGGCATGTACTTGTAGTCCCAGCTACTTGGGAGGCTGAGGTGGGAGGATTGAGCTCTGGAGGTCGAGGCTGCAGTGAGCTGTGATTGTGCCACTGCACTGCAACCTGGGCAACATAGGGAGACACTGTCTCAAAGACAAAACAAAAAACAAAGTGCCTTCTTCCCTGGAATTCTTTTTTATTTAGGAGGAGAGGGGATCAGTGAAACTTGTCATTGTATAACTTGAGGAGTTGCTTATGGTTTCAGGTTTTTTTCAATCGCTGTCTCCAGCCAGTTCCCACTATATTAATTCACTTCCCACCTTGTTCCCCCAAAGGGTTGGAGGCCAAGCCCCACCATAGCCAGCTCTGTTTGCAGGCAGTCATTTCCTACCGGGCACCCTCCTTCTTCACACTTGCTTTTTTTTTTTTTTTTGAAGCGAAGTCTTGCTGTGTCGCCCAGGCTGGAGTGCAGTGGGGCCCGATCTCAGCTCACTGCAAGCTCCACCTCCCGGGTTCACGTCATTCTCCTGCCTCAGCCTCCCGAGTAGCTGGGACCACAGGTGCCTGCCACCACGCCTGGCTAATTTTTTGTAGTTTTAGTAGAGACGGGGTTTCACTGTGTTAGCCAGGATGGTCTCGATCTCTTGACTTCGTGATCTGCCCGCCTCAGCCTCCCAGAGTGCTGGGATTACAGGCTTGAGGCACCGCGCCTGGCCCACGCTTGCTTTTTGTGAACAATTTTACCAGCTTCTATCTCCTGGGTCTCTGAACTTTGTATGAGGCATTCTCTTTACACTGGGCCACTTACTTCATTCTTTCGTTCAAGTATTTGTTGAGCTGCACCCAGATGTTGTTCTTACAATGAAGGCTAAGAAGTATCAGGTACCTGCTGAAGTGAATAAGAGGGGTGAGACTGGGGTGAGGCAGCAGTTTAGGGTGGCAAGGGAAGGTCCCTAACAGTGTTATTTAAGCCCACTTCTGGATGGATGAAAAGGAGCCAGCCCTGTGGAGAGCTGGGAAGTGTATTTTGGGCAGAGGGAGCAACAAACACAGTGACTTAGAAGCATGGAGTGCCTGACTTGTTCTGGGAGCTCTTAAAAGGTCAGTATGACAGGAGCCTCATGTGTGAAACTGGGGGAGGGAGGAGCTGCATGGCTTGGGGAGGGGGATCTGCTAGGTCACCCTACGGAGGCAAGGCTTCATCCAGCGTCCCGAGCAACCGCTGAAGGGTCTTAAGCAGAGTGCAAGAATTAGGGGGTATGTGTGTGTGTGTGTGTGTGTGTGTGTGTGTGTGTGTGTGTGTTTTAAAATTTATTTTAGAGACAGGGTCTCGCTCTGTACCCCAGGCTGGAGTGCAGTGGTGTGATTGTAGCTTGCTCAGCCTTGAACCCCTGGGCTTAAGCGATCTTCCTCCCTCAACCTCTGAGTAGCTGAGACTACATACAGGAAGGTGCCCCCAGTCTGGGCTGATGTTTATTTTTATTTTTTACTTATTTTACTTATTTATTTTTGAGGCAGAATGTCGCTCTGTGGCCCAGACTGGAGTGCAATGGCATTATCTTGGCTCACTGCACCCTCTGCCTCCTGGGTTCAAGGGATTCTCATGCCTCAGCCTCCGGAGTAGCTAGGATTACAGGCGCTTCCCACCGTGCCCAGCTAATTTTTGTATTTTTAGTAGAGACGGGGTTTCGCTGTGTTGGCCAGGCTCGTCTCGAACTCTTGACTTCAGGTGATCCACCTGCCTTGGCCTCCCAAAGTGTTGGGATTACAGGCGTGAGTCACCGTGCCCGGCCCCTACATCACTCTTTGTAGTAAAATGGTGGGGTAGATTTAAAAAATACTTCAAGATGAAACACGTACTAGAAGAAAATATGAGAGGAGTGAGTATTTTATAATCTCAGAGTGGGGAAAGTATTTCTGAGTATGTCAGAATCTAGGAGCCATAAAAGGAAATACTGATAAATTCAGCTACTTAAAAAAAAAAAAAAATTTAAAAAAGGCAGGGCACGGTGGCTCATGCCTGTAATCCCAGCACTTTGAGAGGCTG
Source organism: Macaca mulatta (assembly GCF_049350105.2). Lineage (NCBI taxonomy): Eukaryota > Metazoa > Chordata > Mammalia > Primates > Cercopithecidae > Macaca > Macaca mulatta. The sequence continues at coordinate 12,938,887 of NC_133425.1, read as the reverse complement.
AGGTGGGAAGATCACCTGAGGTCAGGAGTTCAAGACCAGCCTGACCAACATGGAGAAACCCCGTCTCTACTAAAAATACAAAATTAGCTGGGCATTTTGGCGCATGCCTGTAATCGCAGCTACTTGGGAGGCTGAGGCAGAAGAATTGCTTGAACCTGGGAGGTGGAGGTTGCAATGAGCCGAGATCGTGCCATTGCACTCTAGCCTGGGCATTAAGAGTGAAACTCCATCTCAAAAAACAATAACAACAACAATGAAAAACCTTTGCTGTCAAAAATAACCAAAGTCAAAAGATTGACATCAAATTGGAAAAAACACCAACATCAAAAAGGACTATTTTCCTCAACATATAAAGAGCTTCCATAAATAAGTAAAGCTCAGCCTGGAAGAAAAATGAGCAGAGGATATGAGCAAACAATTCACAGACAAGGAAGTACAGATAATTCTTAAATCTGAAAGGACGCTCAGCCTTGATAATGAGAGATTAAAACAAACCAGCCTCATCACATTGCCACACTGTTTCTCACTTTTTTGGTTAACAAGGATTCACACATTTGATAATGCCTGAATGAAGCAGTGAACCAGGAATCCTGTGCATTGTTAGTGGGAGTATCGCTCGGTGTATTGTGGCAATAGCTGGCAAAATAAATACATATGCCCTTTATCCTTTAGAAATTCTTTTTTTTTTTTTTTTTTCTGAGATGGAGTCTCGCTCTTAAGTTCAGGTGGAATGCAGTGGCACGATCTCTGCTCACTGTAGCCTCCACCTCCCAGGTTCCAGTGTTTCTCCTGCCTTAGCCTCTCGAGCAGCTGGGATTACAGGCGTGTGCCACCACACCTGGTTAATTTTTGTATTTTTAGTAGAGATGGGGTTTCACCATGTTGGCCAGGCTGGTCTGGAACTCCTGACCTCAAGTGATCTGCCTGCCTCGGCCTCCCAAAGTGCTGGGAGGCGTGAGCCACCATGGCCGGCCTATCCTATAAAAGTTCTTTAAAGGGTTACTTAGATGTGTATGAATGCCCCGTGCACATGGTGACCTTTAAAGATTGGAAACAACCAGAAGGTCCATCACCAGAGGACTGGTAAAATTGTGGTACAGGCATATCATAGAACGCTGAGTGTGTATTGAAAACACACTGATTAGATACTCCATGAAGACAGTGGGGTACAGAACTCGCTGGTAGCTCCAGTTTGAATAAAGAAGAACATATACACTGCTGGGCGTGGTGGCTCACGCCTGTAATCCCAGCACTTTGGGAGGCTGAGGCAGGCCGATCACCTGAGGTCAGGAGTTCAAGACCAGCTGGCTGACATGGTGAAACCCTGTCTCTACAGAAATAACAAAAATTAGCCAAGCATGGCAGTGTGTGCCTGTAATCCCAGCTACTTGGGAGGCTGAGGCAGAAGAATTGCTTGAATCCGGAAAGCAGAGGTTGCAGTGAGTTGAGATCGTGTCATTGCACTCCAGCCTGGGTGACAGAGTGAGAGTTCGTCTCAAAAAAAAACATATACACAGAATACTTTTAACTTTTTGTTTTGAAATAATTATAGACTCACAGGAAGTTGCAAAAGTAGTACATAGAGTCCCATGAACCCTTCACCCCTGCTTCCTTCAATGGTGACATATAACTGTAGCACCCTGTCAGACAACCAGGAAATTGACATTAGTATAATACTGTTAACCAAACTACAGGCTTCAGTGGGTTTTAACCAGCACTCGTGTGTGTGTGTGTGTGTGTGTGTGTGTGTGTGTGTGTGTGTATAGTATTACGCAGTTTTATCCCATGCATAAATTCATGTAACCACTCCCACAATCAAGATACAGAATCGTTCTATAGAATATCTTTGTCGGGCCAGGCACGGTGGCTCACGCCTGTAATCCCAGCGCTTTGGGAGGCCAAGGCAGGTAGATCACAAGGTCAGGAGTTTTGAGATCTGCTTGACCAACATGGTGAAACCCCATCTCTACTAAAAATACAAAAATTAGCTGGGTGTGGTGGCGCACACCTGTAATCCTGGCTACTCGGGAGGCTGAGGCAGGATAGTCGCTTGAACCCAGGAGGTGGAGGTAGTAGTGAGCCGAGATCACGCCACTACACTCCAGCCTGGGCGACAAAGCAAGACTCCATCTCAAAAAAAAAAAAAGAAAAAAAAAAGATATATATATATATATTTGTCGGGACTTTTCTGAGACTGGTAACAGTGGTTGGTGGCCCTCCAGGAGGGCAAATGGGTGGCTAAGTGATTGGGTGGGAAGGAGACATTCCTTTTCACTGTCATGTTAAAATGGACAGTTTGGGATGTCTGTGAGAAATTCAAATGGAACTGTCAAACAGACCGGAGGGTCTGCCTTGGGATGGATGTGAGTTGTCATGGGGCCCTCGATGAGGGCATTTGACATCTATCTGGTGGAGGGAGGCCCTGTATGGGAGAGTATGGCTCCGGGAGATCTCAAGAGTGGGTCCTCAGGGCTCTCAAAGTGAGAGATCTGTGGAGATGGAGCCTCAGCCTGCAGGAGACGAGTGGCGTGTGAGGTAGGGACAAACCTAGCCAGGGCTGTGAGGTGGAAGTTGAAGGGAGGGGCCCCAAGGAGGGAGTGCTGCTGAGGCTGAGTAAGAAAAGAGACTGTTGGTTTGACTTTGTAAAATTCTTTCTTTCTTTAAAATTGAGGCTAGATTTTAACAGGATCCAAAAATAAGATGGTATATTTTTAAACATCTTTTTTTCTATTTAAAAAAAGCAGTATGGGGCTGGACAAGGGGGCTCACACCTGTAATCCCTGTGCTTTTTTTTTTTTTCCTTTGGAGACAAAGTCTTGCTCTTGTCCCCCGGGCTGGAGTGCGATGGCATGATTTCAGCTCACCGCAACCGCTGCTTGCCAGGTTCAAACGATTCTCCTACCTCGGCCTTCCGAGTAGCTGGGATTACAGGCATGTGCCACCACGCCTGGCTAATTTTTGTATTTTTAGTAGAGACAGGGTTTCACCATGTTGGCAAGCCTAGTCTCAAACTCCTGACCTCAGGTGATCTGCCCACCTCGGCCTCCCAAAGTACTGGGGTTACAGGCATGAGCCACCCCACCTGGCCAATCCCTGTGCTTTTAATCCCTGTGGAATTAACACAATTAGCTGGGCATGGTGGCACACTTGTAGTCTCAGCTACTGAAGGGGCTGATGGGGGAGGATCGCTTGAGACCAGAAGTTCGAGGTTGCAATGAGCTGTGATCACACCACTGTACTCCAGCCTGGATGACAGTAAGACCTTGTCTCAAAAAAAAAAAAAAAAAAAAATCCAAAACACAAAGGGGTATGTGTGTGGGGCAGGTTATTTCACAGGTAGAGCTAATAAATGGTGAGGAAAAAAGAAATTACAGTAGTAGTTTGGGGAAGGGGCACGAGGGAATTTTCTCTAGAGTGACAGTTAATGGTCTGTATCTTTTCTTTTTTAAGAGACAAGATCTTGTTCTGTTGCCCAAGTTGAGGTGTAGTGGCGCGGTCGGCAGCTCGCTGCAGCCTCCAACTCCTGGGCTTAATCAGTCCTCTTGCCTTAGCCTCCTGAGTAGCTAGGACTACAGGCACATACCACCACACCTGGCTTATTTTCTTTTTTGTTTTTTTGTAGAGATGGGGTCTCTCCATCTTGCCCAGGCTGTTCTCATACTCCTGGGCTCAAATGATCCTCCTGCCTTGGCCTCCCAAAGTGCTGGTCTATATCCTGATAGGGCTTTGGGTCACGTGAGTTTGTCAAAATTCACATTAAGATTTGTGTGTTTTATCTTGAAAAACAAAACTGTAAACAAATATTGATCTCTAGTTACTGAAGTGTGTGCTGAGATGTTTAGGTGTCTGCAGCTCACTTTGAAATTTATTAAAACAGTAAGATGGACTGATGAATGAACAGAAGGATGAGCCGGTAGATAAAGATGGGCAGATGTGATCGCACAAAACATTAATTGTACATTTGGGCATACAGTATTGTAATTTTTTTTTTTAACTTTACTGTGTGTTTGAGAACTTTCAAAATAAAAGTTTTTGGGGAAACTTAAAAAACGACTGAAGATGAAATCTTCTGTCATGTTATATTTCAATATTCCTGATACTATGATCCTAGATCTTTAAACATATAAAGGGGTGTATTTTGTGCATTAAAAACGTCTGTATCCATTTTCCATTTCCTTTCAATCACTTACTTGTGGTGTCAGCTCTTTGCCACATGCCTTTTGTGTATAAGGTTGAGGTTCGAGGTTCTCTAACACTTTCTGGGGCAAATAGCTTTAAGGCTATAAACTTGGCAGATATCAGTACCCAGGAGTCCATTCTTAACCAGCAGATTAACTTTCTGAGTCAACCTCAAACCAGTTCCCCACCTCGGCTAGACAGAGGCTGAGAGAAAGGCACATCATTCACTGAACAGTATGGCCATCGTCCTGGTTTCGGGCATCCTTTTCTTTGGTTCCCTCCTTCTGGCCTGACTGCTCTGGCACCCTGAAGACTACTCTGGGTTCCTCTGAGCTCTACCGTTCGAACTCTAATTAAATTGCCCTGTTTTAGCTAAAACAAACAAAATCCCGGTGGTCCCTTAAGTCATCTTTCCAAGGAAGGGCTCAGAGGATACATAAACTTTAAAAAATTTGTTTTATTTTTGTACAGAGGTAATTCATTTACGTGGCTCCAAATAAAACAAAAGTTTTGAACATATAAATTGAAAAGACCTCGCCCTACCCCTGTTCCAGCCCTCAGTCTTCCACTACTGCTGTAGTCTCCATGATTCCATCTGGAGCTATTTTATGTCCACACAAGCATATGTCAGTATATATACCTACCTGCCACTTAAAAAAAAACAAAATGGCCAGGCACGGTGGCTCACACTTGTAATGCCAGCACTTTGGGAGGCCGAGGCGGGCGGATCACTCACGAGGTCAGGAGATCGAGACCATCCTGGCTAACACAGTGAAACCCCATCTCTACTAAAAATACAAAAAATTAGCTGGGCGTGGTGGCGGGCACCTGTAGTCCCAGCTACTTGGGAGGCTGAGGCAGGAGAATGGTGTGAAGCCACGAGGCGGAGGTTGCAGTGAACAGAGATCGTGCCATTGCACTCCAGCTTGCTTGACAGAGTGAGACTCCGTCTCAAAAAACAAAACAAAACAAAACAGATCATATCATGGATACTTATATGCCTCATCTTTTTTTTTTTTTTTTTTTCCCTATAATTTCTTCAGGCATTTCGTTTTTGATAGACATTGGGTAAGTTTTTTTAAAAAATACTACTTTTGAGACAGGGTCTCACTTTCTCACCCAGGCAGGAGTGCAGTGGCCCAATCGTAGCTCATTACAGCCTTGACCTCCTGGGTTCAAGCCATCCTCCTGTCTCCATCTTCTGAGTAGCTGGGACTACAGGTACGCACCACAACACCCGTTTACTTTATTTTTATTTATTTATTCTTTTTTTTGAGACAGGGTCTCACTCTGTCACCCAGGCTGGAGTGCAGTGGCATGATTACAGCTCACTGCAACCTCGACCTCACAGGCTCCATCAGTCCTCCCACCTCAGCCTCCTGAGTAGCTAGGACTACAGGTGCATGCCACCATGCCTAGCTAATCTTTATATTTTTTGTTTATTTATTTATTTTGAGACGGAGTTTCACTCTTGTTGCCCAGGCTGGAGTGCCGTGGCACCATCTCAGCTCACCGCAACCTCCACCTCTCGAGTTCAAGCGATTCTCCTGCCCCAGCCTCCAGAGTAGCTGGGATTACAGGCATGCACCACCACACCTGGCTAATTTTGTATTTTTAGTAGGTTTCCGCATGTTGATCAGGCTGGTCTGGAACTCCTGACCTCAGGTGATCCACCCGCCTCAGTCTCCCAAAGTGCTGGGATTATAGGCATGAACCACCACGCCCCACGAACTTTTTTTGTTTTTTTGTTTTGTTTTGTTTTGTTTTGAGACGGAGAGTCACTCTTGTTGCCCAGTGGAGTGCAATGGTGCGATCTTGGCTCACTGCAACATCCGACTACCAGGTTCAAGCGATTCTCCTGCCTCAGCCTCCCAAATAACTGGGATTATAGGCACGCACCACCATGCCTGGCTAATTTTGTATTTTCAGTAGAGATGGGGTTTCTCCATGTTGGTCAGACTGGTCTCGAACTCCTGACCTCAGGTGATCCACCCACCTTGGCCTCTCAAAGTGCTGGATTACAGGTGTGAGCCACTGCTCCTGGCCTCTTTTAAAATTTTTTGTAGAGATGGGGGTCTCCCTGTGTTGCCCAGGTTGGTCTTGAACTCCTAGGCTCAAATGATCTTCCTGCCTTTGCCTCCCAAAGTGCTGGGATTACAGGTGTGAGCTACCATGAGTGGCCTGAGTTAGTTTTAAAAATCTTTTTCTTTTACAAATAGTGCTTCCTTAAATTATTTTGTACATATAAATTTTTAAAAAACATTTATACATTTAAAAAAATATATATAAATTTTAAAAAAAACCAAAACACTTCTCATAAGGACATGGGTGGACATGTCCAAGTAGATAGAAGGGCAGAATAAGCTTCCATGCCCCCTCATCCAGCTGGAACCATTATCCGTATTTTTGGCATTCTTGTTTTATTTCCACCCAGCTACCTGCCTTTTGGCTAAACTTTTAAAAGCACATCCCAGAAATAGTGTGATTTTACTCTAGTGTCATGGATTTCTTAAACTTCTTATTTTGTAATGTTTCAAACACCTACAAAGTCCAGAGACTAGTACTGAAGAATCCCCTGCACTTCTCCCGTGGTTATCAGCGTTCTGCTGTTTCCTCCCCACCTCACACCCAGCGCCCCCCCCCCGCCTTTTTTTGTTGCTGGAGTATTTTAAAGCAAGTCCCCTATGTCATATCCTTTCCCATGTAAACACTTCAGTAAAGTACCAACTTTATAGGACAAAAATATTGAGAACTGACAGTGTTTCAAAGAAGAAAGGGATTAGCACCAGTTACCAGCATTTGGGACATTCCAACCCCCATCTCACCCTTATACTTAAAAAAAAAAATGAGATTTAAAAATAAAACTGCAAATGCCAAGCAATAATGAAACTAAAAAATTTCAGCAATGTGTTTGAAACATGAGTGGAATTTCCCTTCCTGTCACCTAGGTCCAAATACATGGTTTATGTGTAAGATGTTGTCTTAACTTGAGGTGTCAGTTGTTCTCAACTGGGGCCGATTGTGCTTTCCCCACCCTGACATTTGACAATATCTGGAGACATTTTTGGTTGTGAGTGGGGTTGGGGTGAGGGGTTACAGGCATAGTGGGTAGAGGCAGAAATACTGCCAACATCCTGCAATCACAAGACAAGTACTTAGCTAGGCCAGAATGCCATGCCTGAGAAACTCGTTTGGGCCACTGGGAGATGATGTTTTCTGTCAGATCTCTTCTCTGTGGCTCTCCTTGAACTTGGGGAACTGCTCAGTGAACATTGATTAGTGGAGGTGGGGCCCAAAAGAACGATATGTGTTGACATTTGCAAGTGTTATATTGAAGGTAACATTTTAACATCCAGAACATTCCAATAGAAGTAACTTTATGTATATCATTATTTTATCTGTTGTGTCAACAATAATCATTTTGGAAGTTTGTGGGACAAAATATGTATAAGGTTTAAACTTGGCTTACAAGGAAGTCAGACTCCCTCGGAGGCAAGCGGATGTGAAACCCTTTTATTTCTGGAGAGCTTCCAGAAGCAAAACAACGCTGGAACTGTTCTAGGGACAGCTTATGCGTGCGTGTAGACAGGGGAAAAACAAAACCTGAAGCCAAAGGAGGGAAGAGGAAAGGAAGGGGAGACATGACTTTTTCCTGGAGACTGCTCAGGAGGGGTATATGAAGTCTGCCTTAAAGAATGTGAAAACTGGCTGGGCGCCGTGGCTCACACCTATAATCCCACACTTTGGGAGGCCGAGGTAGGTGGATCACTTGAGGTTAGGAGTTCGAGTCTAGCTTGACCAACAAGGTGAAATCCCGTCTCTCCTAAAAATACAGAAATTAACTAGGTGTGGTGGCAGGCGACTGTAGTCCCAGCCACTCAGGAGGCTGAGACAGGAGAATTGCTTGAACCCAGGAGGCGGAAGTTGCAGTGAGCCAAGATCACGCCACTACACTCCAGCCTGGGCAATGGAGTAAGACTCCGTCTCAAAAAAAGAATGTGAAAACGGTGTGCTTATGGTGTGCCGGACCATAGGGGGCCCACAAAGGTGACTCCCGTAGGGTCCCTGCTGTCCAGGACCCTGGAGTCAAGTCAGAAATGGACGTGTCCATAGTTGATTGTGTGAGAAGGTCTGGATTTATGGGTGTTTTGATTGGAGTCCAGGGGCCCTGGTACCTTATGTGCTTTTTTGCCTTGTTTCTTTCCAGATTGCTCATTTAGAAAGTGGATGTGTGGGATAACATGTCCAGTGTGTCCGAGGAGAGAAGAAAAAGGCAGCAGAACATTAAGGAAGGACTGCAGTTCATACAGTAAGAGCTTCAAGAGTTCTTGTGTTCTTGCCGCGTCTTAATTCTTTGATGTGGATGTATGTTTTGTGGAGGGTAAGAACTCTTTAGTCATGTTTAATAGGTCCAGTTAATTTGGGTTAGAAACTCCATATTCTAGCAATATTTTTTTCTCTCGTCCATTTGAACATTCTTGCATTCGGAAGCAAGTCTTACTGTTGCTGGCTTTTAGGGCTATAATTGTTAGTCTCCCCTAAAATGTTAGACTGAGGAATTTGAATTTGTTCTAAGAAGAGTGCTGCTGAGTGGAAAGTGACTGAAAATGAACATCTGGCGGCACAGAGGGCTTCTGTGATCAGACGTGTCTGTTCAGAAGCTCAGTGTTTAATTGGACTTCTTGAAGCATGTCAATGATGAGACAGCTGTGGTTTGGATGGACACGTCCAGGCAGAAGGGCCTTTTTGTTCCTTCCTGGGAAGGAGACATTCTCTCTATACTGCAGTAAATTGGATCAAATATTGTTAGTGGTTCTGTACTATTTTTAACCTTTTTTTTGGCATTTGAAGAATTAGGGTTTTTAAAAATAGAAGTAGGTTTTAAAGTAAAGTGTTGTACTTAAAAAATACTAAGTAATAGTTTAGTTTTTTTTGGGTTTTATTTTTTGTTTTCGTAACTGTAGTCATCTGTGAATAATGGTAGTAAAGGAGGAGGAAGTCTTTAAAATATGCCTTGAACCAGTAGCAAGCTAATGGAACCACAGATTTAAGATGACTTCTGGCTGAACAAGTCCTGATAAGGAGCTTGATAATTACAATTAATTTGTTTCTTCTTCTTAGGTCGCCGCTGTCATATCCAGGAACACAGGAGCAATATGCGGTAATGACTCCGGGCAGGTCTGCTTGAAAGCTCTGCAACTGGCTTGTAAACTGTAATTTGTAGCAGGGGTTGGTAAATGATGGCCTTGTGGGCCCAATCTGGCCTGCTGTCCTTTTTTTAATTTTATTTCATTTTTTTTTTGCAAATAAAGCTTTATTGGAACACAGCCACACTCATTTGTTTATGTATTATCTGTGGCTGTTTTTGCAACATATGGTAGTTTTGACAGAGACCATATGGCCCATGGAGCCTAAAACATGTACTGTCTGGGCATTTGCAGAAGTTTGCCAATCCCTTCTATATAGGTGTTTTTTTTTTTTTTTTTTTTTTTTTGCATACTTGCACAGTTGTCCTGTATTTTCTTTCATCTGTTAGTGTGGTTTTGAATTAATTTATCTTTTGAGCCCCTTGAAAATTATTTATCATGTCATTGAAAATAAGTGGGACAGAATTTATTGAGAAAGAGTGTGTGGAACATCTTTTTCTGTTAGGAGATGTTCTGACAGCAGCAAAGGGGAACTGGATACCAAGAGGGAAGAACTAGTGAGCTACTAGTTAGGAACAGGGAGAAAGCCCAGTTCATTGGGACTTTGACTGCAGACTCTTGTCTCTACTAACTGTTGGTTCACCTGTGTTTTTTATCCTCTGAGGGTTTTGAGGCTTCTAAATGTCACTTTCTTGCTGCCTCTCTCCCTCCTCCCCTTTTCTTCTCTCTTATTCCTTCCCTCTCTACAAACAGATTTAGAATAAAAAAGTATTACAGCCAGAAATAAACTGTAACAGTTGTTTCGTTTTGCACATGTGGAACTGGGGTTTAAAGATGCTAAGTGGCATGTCACGAGTTACACTGATTGTTAATAGTTGATCTGTCCCGTCTTTTAAATGATTTAATCAGCTTAGACAGGAATTCATAAAATGAGACAAAACAAGTTGAATATTTTTCTGATCTTGTGTTGAAAAAGGGCTTTTAAAATACGAAAATATGGCGAGGCGTGGTGGCTTATACCTGTAATCCCAGCACTTTCGGAGGCTGAAGAGGGTGGATCACTTGAGGCCAGGAGTTTGAGACTAGCCTGGGCAACATGGCAAAACCCCATCTCTACTAAAGATACAAAAATTAGCCAAGTGTGGTGGCAGGTGCCTGTAATCCCAGCTACTCAGGAGGCTGAGACACCAAGAATCATTCGAACGCAGGAAGTGAAGTTACAGTGAGTTGAGATCGTGCCACTGCACTCCAGCCTGGGTGCCAGAGTGAGACTCAGAACTAAACTAAAGCATGATAGAAATAATGAAGGAAAATGACAAACTTTTGTACATGCTAAAAGAATATATGTACTTACTTGATAAGAAAAAAGTTTAACATCCCCCTCCCCCCAAATCAGTAAATGACATGAGCAATTTACAGAAAAAGAAATACAAGGGGTCCATAAAAATGTGGAATAGTTCAATTTCACTGGTAAAGACATGCAAATACAAAGAGGATACCATTAAAAAAAAAAACACATAAAAACACAAAATAATACCATTTTCCACCTAGAAATTGGTAGATTTTACATACATGTGCATGTGTAACCACACGTGTACACATGCACACACACTACCCAGGTGGGTGGATCATGAGGTCAGGAGTTCGAGACCAGCCTGACCAATATGGAGTGTAAAGAAAACCACTAGAACCATTTTTCATCGTGGCCTTTTTCGAAGGCAGTTTGGAAACACTGCTCAAAAGCCTTAAGCTATTCACTCTCTTTGACCTGGGGCTTCCACTTCGTTTCTCTAGTAGGAACAGAATTGGAGATGTGAACAAATATTTATAGGGTACTTTTGCTGTTTCTTAATGGTGAGAAATTGAATTTCCCCTTGAAAAAGCAAGCAAGATACAATACCTAGCTGAGATAGCAGTGACTCGGGCATCTCACAATTTCTTAGAGCAATGCTGCTGTTCTGTCACATTGTTTCCTGTGAAGTTTTAGGTATAAAAATTAAAAATTACTTATGCCTTATCTTGTTTGATGGAAGACTTCAAGTGGTAACTTTCTCTTTTTTAGGTATATTTGCATGCTCTTGTGAGAAATCTTTTTAATGAAGGAAATGACGTTTATCGGGAACGTGATTGGAACAACTCAATAAGCCAGTACACGGAAGCTTTGAATATAGCTGATTATGCAAAATCTGAAGAAATTTTAATCCCCAAAGACATAATTGAAAAACTATATATAAATCGTATTGCCTGCTATTCTAATATGGTGAGTTGTAATTTTTTTTCTTTTTTGAGACGGAGTCTCGCTCTGTCGCCCAGGCTGGAGTGCAGTGGCGCGATCTCGGCTCACTGCAAGCTCCGCCTCCCAGGTTCACACCATTCTCCTGCCTCAGCCTCCTGAGTAGCTGGGACTACAGGCGCCCTTCACTGCGCCCGGCTAATTTTTTGTATTTTTAGTAGAGATGGGGTTTCACCGTGGTCTCGATCTCCTGACCTTGTGATCCGCTCGCCTCGGCCTCCCAAAGTGCTGGGATTACAGGCGTGAGCCACCGCGCCCGGCGGAGTTGTAATTTTTAAAGTGATGTTTCTAGAGTGAAAAGAATTTTTTCAATGACTTAGTACATTAATAAAAAGTCAATTTCTTTTTTTTTTTTTTTTTTTTGAGACAGAGTCTCGCTCAGTCACCCAGGCTGGAGTGCAGTGGTGTGATCTCGGCTCACTGCAACCTCCACCTCCTGGGTTCAAGCACTTCTCTGCCTCAGCCTCCTGAGTAGCTGGGATTATAAGTGCCCGCCACCATGCCCAGCTAATTTTTGTATTTTTATTAGAGACAGGGTTTCACCATGTTGGCCAGGCTGGTCTTGAACTCCTGACCTTGTGATCCACCCGCCTCGGCCTCCCAAAGTGTTGGGATTACAGGTGTGAGCCACTGCAACCGGCCCAATAAAAAGTCAGTTCCTTAAACTAAGTTTTTAAGAAAGTCGTATTACCTGCTTTTGGAGTGACGTGAGGCTTTTAAAAGTTAGCTTTGGATTGGCTGGGTGCGGTAGCTCACGCCTGTAATCCCAGCACTTTGGGAGGCCAAGGTGGGTAGATCATGAGGTCAGGAGTTCGAGACCAGCCCGGCCAATATGGTGAAACCCCGTCTCTACTAAAAATACGAAAATCAGCTGGGCACAGTGGCACGTGCCTGTAGTCCCAGCTACTCAGGAGGCTGAGGCAGGAGAATCACTTGAACCCGTGAGGTGGAGGTTGCAGTGAGCCGAGATTGCACCACTGCACTCCAGCCTGGGCGACAGAGCAAGACTTCATCTCAAAAAATAAAGTAAAATAAAAAAATAAAAATTAGTTTTGGACAAAAAGTTAGGGATTTAAGAAATAATTTGTTTCTTAGTTACTGGTCCTTGACAATTCCCATTTGCGTATGGCTTTTGAGGGTGTGTCTGTTTATAAAAAAGTCATCCTGGGAAGATACAGGTCTTCACAGGTCAATGTGTCTTTCAGGTATCCGTGTTCACATTTAACATCTTAGTCAAGATCCAGTAGATGTTATAAAACACTCTTTGTAAAAAAACACTCTTACGAGTGTTTTTTGTTCTTAGTCACGAAATAGTAATTAGTCTTCACAGGAATTCACACTAGCTTTTCACATTTTTAAGCTTAAAAAGCTTTTGAAGTGCTTTTTTTTTTCTTTTCTTTTTTTTTCCTTTTAAAACTTTTTTTTTTTTTTTTTTGAGACAGACTTTCACTCTTGTTGCCCAGGCTGGAGTACAGTGGCACAATCTTGGCTCACGGTAACCTCCGCCTTCTGGGTTCAAGTGATTCTCCTGCCTCAGCCTCCCGAGTAGCTGAGATTACAGGCATGCACCACCACGCCCGGCTAATTTTGTATTTTTAGTAGAGACGGAGGTTCTCCATGTTGGTCAGGCTAGTCTCGAACTCCTGACCTCAGGTAATCTGCCTGTCTCAGCCTCCCACAAGTGCTGGGATTACAGGCTTGAACCACCATGCCCAGACACCTTTTTAAAATTTTTGAGATGGAGTCTCACTCTGTTGCCCAGGCTGGAATACAGTGGCACAATCTTGGCTTACTCTATCCTCCACCTCCCGGGCTCAGGTAATTTTCCTGCTTCAGCCTCCCAAGTAGCTGGGATTACAGATGCCCACCACCTTGCCTGGCTAATTTTCGTATTTTTAGTAGAGATGGGGTTTCACCATGTTGGCTAGGCTGGTGTTGAACTCCTGACCTCAGGTGATCCACCCACTTCTGCCTCCCAGAGTGCTGAGACTATAGCCATGAGCCACTGTGCCCAGCCCAAAGTGCTTTTAATTTTCACTGTGGACATTCAGTAAAATATAACCCTGAATTTAAGAAAAATATCCAGCCGGGCGCGGTGGCTCACGCCTGTAATCCCAGCACTCTGGGAGGCCGAGGTGGGTGGATCACGAGGTCAGGAGATCAAGACCATCCTGGCTAATACAGTGAAACCCTGTCTCTACTAAAAATACAAAAAATTAGCCGGGCATGGTGGTGGGCGCCTGTAGTCCCAGCTACTCGGGAGGCTGAGGCAGGAGAATGGTAGGAATCCGGGAGGCGGAGCTTGCAGTGAGCCGAGAGCCCGCCACTGCACTCCAGCCTGGGTGACAAAGTGAGACTCCATCTCAAAAAAAAAAAAAAGGACAAATATCATGTTGTCACCTAGCTCTTTGTTAAAGAGCATTCATTGTTTATTTTGTTTTTAGTAATATATTCCTCATCAGTTAGCTGTTTGGAGTTACGTTTCTCTTTGACATCTTAATGTGCTCCAGAAAAGGGTAACTACAGAGTTGAGAATAGAAGAGGGACACCTGGGGACATCAGTTAGGTCTGGAAAGCTTTATTTCTTGAAGATCTGGGGACTTTCTGGCCAAATATTAGCATTTGTCTGACCTGGATGGTGGGTATATGGGTATTCATGATATTCTTTTCTACTTTTGTGTATTTGAAATTTCATAAAATAATTTTAAAAATACAAGTAATACTGCTAACTTGGAGTTTAGAGGGAGGGTGATAGGAAGGGGTATTAATTTGTTTACATTCCAGGAAGTCTTCAGTGCAAGAAATGAATTGTTTGATTGCTGACTTTATTCTTTGGTCTTACACCCCAGGGTTTCCATGATAAAGTTTTGGAGGACTGCAATATAGTACTCAGTTTTAATGCCAGTAACTGCAAAGCTCTGTATCGGAAATCTAAGGCTTTAAGTGATTTAGGAAGATACAAAAAGGCTTATGATGCTGTAGCAAAGTGCTCCTTAGCAGTGCCTCAGGTATGGAATTTATAGTTTATTTGTTTACATCATAACCATTTACATCATAATAAATGGCATTTAAAGAGTTATATTTTCCAGGCATCCATCAACCTGCTTCAGTTGGGTATAATTGCTAATGAAGCAGGTGTCTTGATGGGAAACTTCACTGTTTTGTCTATTCTTCTTGACAGTTAGGAAATATAACCCTTTGTGAATTATATATACTTATTTTTTTCAGGATGAGCATGTAATAAAACTAACTCAAGAACTAGCTCAGAAATTGGGATTTAAAATAAGAAAAGCATATGTCAGAGCTGAGGTAAGCCAGTGTTCTCTCCATAAGGTGTTTTCATTTTGTTTTATAACTTGGAGTCAGTTCTGTTTTTAAATTAGTGTCTTTATTTTATTTCAGCTCTCATTAAAATCAGTTCCTGGGGATGGGGCTACCAAGGTAAAGTTATTTTTTCTGTCAAAATTATAATTTGTTTTTTAAAGGGAAGGATGGGAGCAATTCTGCTTTTAGTATTTTTGGTGTGTGTTTATTTTGGGAACCTTTTTAATTCTTCAAACATGAAATTGGCCATAGCTTCCTGTCACTTCATTTATTTATTTTTTTGAGACAGAGTCTTGCTCTGTTGCCCAGGCTGGAGTGCAGTGTCCTGATCTTGGCTCACTGCAAGCTCCACCTCCTTGGGCTCAAGTGATCCTTCCACCTCAGCCTCCCGAGTAGCTGGGACCACAGGCACATACCACCATGCCTGGCAAATTTTTGTATTTTTTGTAGCGATGGGGTTTCACCATATTGCCCAGGCTGGCCTCAAACTCCTGAGCTCAAGTATTCCTCCTGCCTTGGCCTCCCGAAATGCTGGGATTACAGGCGTGAGCCACCTCTTCTGGCCACTTGCAGTCACTTTACAAAAGAACATCTCCAACTCAAGTAATATATTTTAGCTGTAACCAGCATTTCCTGAATGCTCCAGTGGGGCATTTTATAGGATGTTAATAGATGTTAGGTTTCAGTGCGATAAGAGTGGTCCAGGGCCAAATACTAGTTTTGGGAGTCATTTGTGATAAAATTAACAAAGGTTTTTGTGGGTTTTTGTTTTTGTTTCTCTTTTGTTTTTAATTTTAAAGTAAGTCTTTTTGGGGCTATTAGGATGCTAATGGCTATTGTGAGTTGGACAGTGAATGGTGGCCAAATTAGTCCCTGGTATTTTGCTGAATAGCCTTTGAGAAATGCTGGTCCACAAGAAATAAGTGGCAGCACTGCTAGACCAGCACCTCATCTAACACCACGTATATACAGGTTTGTGTGTTCCATTCATTTCTTGGATCTTAATTGGGAGTTGAATTTCTGTGGAAACATGCATTGCTCTCAGGGTGAGTTCTTTTTCTTTTTTTTCTTTTTTTTTCCGAGACACAGTCTTGCTCTGTCACCTAGGCTGGAGTGCAGTGGCGCTATCTCAGCTCACTGCAGCCTCCAACTCCCAGGTTCAAGCAGTTCTCCTGCCTCAGCCTCCTGAGTAGCTGGGATTGCAGACACCCGCCACCACACCTGGCTAATTTTTGTAATTTTAGTAGAGACGGGGTTTCACCATGTTGGCCAGGCTGGTCTCAAACTCCTGATCTCGTGATCTGCCTGTGTGGGCCTCCCCAGGTGCTGGGATTCCAGGCGTGAGCCACTGTGCCCGGCTTAGGGTGAGTTTTACCAATTGTTTTATGCCTTAGAGTCCTGAAAATATTATGACCTCTTGTTTTGTTTAATTTCTAGGCTTTGAACCATTCTGTGGAAGATATTGAGCCAGGTATGTTTTCACATATCATCTTAACAATTTGAAGAGTGCCAGCTTTGTACCTGATGTCTTTGTGTGTGATGTATTGTTGTCAAATAATATTGCTGTGTGGTTATATTCATATTAATGTATTAATATTAAAGTGAGAATGATTTCCAACACTCCCTTTATGCCTTTGGATGTGCCAGTGAGTGACTGATAAGCGTTGGATGTTAGTAAGCAACCACTGACACCCCCGGTGGCCTTGCTGCTGTCTGACAGCTGTGCCCAAAAAGAGGTACAGGCATTTTGTGAAAGAAGGATAAGTTTTCACAAGTGACTGTATCTATTTGGGATTGCTTTAGTATACTGTCAGTTTTATTATTTTTATAATTGCCTTCATATTTTCATCTTCATATCTCTACTATTGGGGATTAATGCTATTATTATGTAAGTACAATGAAAGTGACTGAGTACATTTCCATCTGTGTTACAGATTTATTAACTCCAAGGCAAGAAGCAGTTCCTGTTGTCTCTTTACCCGCACCCAGTTTCTCTCATGAAGTTGGAAGTGAGCTGGCCTCAGTTCCTGTTATGCCCTTAACTTCTATTCTGCCACTGCAAGTGGAAGAGAGCACTCTGCCATCTGCAGTGCTGGCAAATGGAGGAAAGATGCCCTTCACTATGCCGGAAGCTTTTCTAGATGATGGAGATATGGTCCTTGGAGATGAACTAGATGACCTCCTTGATTCTGCACCTGAAACTAATGAAACTGTTATGGTAAGTTTCAGTGTTACTCAAGTTTCTTCCGAAGACAGGGTTGACTTTTTTAAAATTGTAATATAACTTGATAGACTTTTTCAGTATTGCATATAGGCTGAATTTGGGGTTTGTTCTATGAAAGTTACTTTTATTCTTGTCTAATGGAACTGGTTAATTTGATCATTTTGAAGTAAAAGAAATAATGCTATCTAGTAATTAGCCAATTTTTTTCCAATTCATATTGGGATCACATATTATAGAAAGGGCAAATAAAACATTCTGATAAATAATAGGCATTTTGTATTTAAGAAAAAATGAATTATATAGATTAAGGACTTCTTATTCTTTTTATTTATTTATTTATTTTTTTGAGACGGAGTCTCGCTCTGTTGCCCAGGCTGGAGTGCAATGGTGCAATCTCGTCTCACTGCAAGCTCCACCTCCTGGGTTCACACCATTCTCCTGCCTCAGCTTCCTGAGTAGCTGGGACTACAGGCACCCGCCACCACGCCCGGCTAATTTTTTTGTATTTTTAGTAGAGATGGGGTTTCACCGTGTTAGCCAGAATGGTCTTGATCTCCTGACCTTGTGATCCACCCACCTCGGGCTCCCTAAGTGCTGGGATTACAGGTGTGAGCCACCGCGCCTGGCCTCAGGACTTCTTATTCTTAAAGAAAATACTCTAGCAACCACATATTTTAAAGCAGGGTTCAGCCAACTATAGCCCACAGGCTCAATCTGGCCTATTACCTGTTTTTGTGTGGCTTGCAAACTAAGAATATTTTTTATAATTCTTAAATGGTTGAGAGAAGAACAAAAAAAGAGAATAATATTTTGTGACGTGGAAATTATTTGAAACTAGCCTGGGTAACCATAGCAAGGCCACGTCTCTACAAAAAATTAAAAACAGCCTGGCATGGTGGTGCGTGCCTATGGTCCCACTGCTTGGAAGGCTGAGAGGAGAGGATCACTTGCACCCAGGATGTTTAGGCTGTAGTGAGCACTGATTGTGCCATCCACTCTAGCCTGGGCAACACAGTGAGACCCTGTCTCAGTCAGTCAATAAAATTACATGACATTCCAATTTCAGGGTCCATAAGTAAAGTTTTACTGTAACACATCAGTGACTACTCATTTTATGTGCTGTCTGTGGCTGCTTTTGCACTGCAACAGCATAGTTGAGTCCTTGCAAGAGGGACCATGTGGCCTACAGAGCCTAAAATACTTAGTATCCATCCCTGTATAGAAAGACTTTTTTGCTGGGTGCAGTGGTGCATGCCTGTAATCACAGCACTTTGGGAGGCTGAGGCGGGCAGATCACCAGGAGTTTGAGAACAGCCTGGCCAACATGGCAAAACTCTACCTCCACCAAAAATTATAGAAATTAGCTGGGCATGGTGGTGCACATCTGTAATCCCAGCTACTTGGGTGGTTGAGGCAAGAGAATCACTTGAGCCCGGGAGGTGGAGGTTGCAGTGAGCCAAGATCGCACCGCTGCACTCCACCCTGGGTGACAGAGCAAGACTCTCTCAAAAAAAAAAAAAAAAAGACTTTTCTGACCCCTTCTATAAAGTATAATAATTTAGTAGCAGCAGTGGTAGGATGATAGTGATGAGAGGGAGACATTCCAAGCTGGTTTCCAGGGCTGGTGAAATAGATGGTGTCAGTGTGCAAAAGGCTGACAGAGCTGGGTTTGATTCTTACCAGCTCTGCGATACTGGGCAAGTTACTTCACCATAGTACATCATTTCCCTCATCTGTATGATGGTTATCACAGTAGGATGTATCTGAGAGAGCTGTTTTAAGAACCAAATAGATAGCCTATGATACCATAATGTAAGGTGCGTGGAAGCTGTCAGTGAGTTGCAGCTTTGATGGGGCCTGGGGAGGTTAGAGTTGTATGTTCTTGTCCAGTTGTAAGTTCACACCTCCAGAGAGGTTGTCCCAATCTTCATGGGCTTCTCCAGCTCCCGCCTCTGGATCACCTGTCCTCCTGCTGCACCACATATATCCCACAATTCCTCTTTAATGATGCAAATTTTTTTTTTTTTTGAGATGGAGTCTCACTCTGTCGCTCAGGCTGGAGTGCAGTGGCGCGATCTTGGCTTACTGCAACCTCCACCTCCCAGGTTCAAGCAATTACCTGCCTCAGCCTCCCGAGCAGCTGAGATTACAGGCGGCCGCTACCACGCCCGGCTAATTTTTTGTGTATTTTTAGTAGAGATGGGGTTTCACTATCTTGGCCAGGTTGGTCTTGAACTCCTGACCTCGTGATCCACCCACCTCGGCCTCCCAAAGTGCTGGGATTACAGGTGTGAGCCATCATGCCCAACCTCATATGATGCAAATTCTTATGAGCCCTATAGTCAGGTAAGGGTAGGGAAGCATAGGGAAGTTTTGCAGATGAAACATGAATGTAACATTTGAATTAAAATGTTAGACATCTGGCCTGGTGCAGTGGCTCATGCTTGTAATCCCAGCACTTTGGGAGTCCAAGGTGGGTGAATCACTTGAGGTCGGGAGTTTGAGACCAGCCTGGCCAACATGGCGAAACCCTGTCTCTATTAAAAATACAAAAATGAGCCGGGCGTGGTGGCACATGCCTGTAATCCCAGCTAGCTACACAGGAGGCTGAGGCAGGAGAATCGCTTGAACTGGGAAGGCAGAGGTTGCAGTGAGCCGAGGTTGTGCCACTGTACTCCAGCCTGGGTGACAGAGTGAGCCTGTGTCTCAAAAAAAAAAGTTAGATATCCCACCTTGATTGTTTTTAAAAATTGTTCTTGAAAAGAAGTTCTGTAGGTAAAATAGTTTTAAACGAATCTTGATTCTGATTTAAACTTTGTTTTTCTTGGAGATGGAGTCTTGCTCGGTTGCCCAGGCTGTAGTGCAGTTGTATGATCTTGGCTCACTGCAAGCTCCGCCTCCTGGGTTCAAACAATTCTCCTGCCTCAGCCTCCCAAGTAGCTGGGACTACAGGCACACGCTGCCATGCACAGCCAACTTTTTGTATTTTAGTAGAGATGGGGTTTCACCGTGTTGCCCAGGCTGGTCTCGAACTCCTGAGCTCAGGCAATCCTCCTGCCTTGGCCTCCCAAAGTGTTAGGATTAAAGGCTACCGTGCCTGGCCTAAACATGATCTCCCAGTGTAATAATGCTTTTATTTGCTGGTGTTGAAAGTAGTTCAGTCAAACCCATGACAGCTTCATGAATTTTAATCACATCTTTTTTTCTTCCACAGCCATCAGCTTTAGTCAGAGGACCCCTTCAGACTGCCAGTGTCTCTCCTAGCATGCCCTTTTCGGCATCTCTGTTAGGAACCTTACCCATTGGTGCGAGGTATGCTCCTCCACCCTCCTTCTCAGAATTTTATCCACCTTTGACTTCATCCTTAGAAGATTTTTGTTCTTCTTTAAATTCATTTTCAATGAGTGAATCCAAACGAGGTAAGAACCAAATGTAAATTGTAAATAATTGCAGTTAATTTTCTCAAAATGAAAATGTTTGTTTGGCCATTATTTAACTGACTCTAGGTAGCAGATACATGAATTATTTTCATTGTAGCTAAAAATAGAAAGACTAAGCCTTCAGTTTTGAATTTACCTTGACTTAGCTATGCCATTCTGGAGACCCAGGAGCAAAGGCATGAGAAGAGAAATGTGTGTGGCACTGGTGTTTCTGTAGGATAGTTTGTTAAGCTGGGAGTGTATTGTTTTGGGGGTGAAATGACTATTAGTGTATTCTCCCATAAAGGTGTATCTCATCTTAAAGGGTCTTAGAGACAGGCTATGCCATTAAATTCTGATCTAGGCAAACACTAATTTAAGATCAGTGTTTAGAATGATAGCAGTTAGATGTGTCTGTTTTAGGTTTCATCTGTGGAGCTCAGCAAACCGTGGCTGCTGCTTTAACTTTCCAGGAGATTGCTGAGCTTGGGGTCTGACTCCTGTTTCTGTCATCCTAGGTTTAACATATATACAAACAATCACTAGAAAAATATTTTTTTGAAGGCATTGTTACATGGCTAAAACGGCAAAAATCTTACATAATTGATTTAAAGATTTACAATGGAAGAAATTAAAATATATGGGAGACAGAAGGGCAGAGAGAAAATAATTGAGTGCTAGACTAAGAAAAAGAAAGCAGGCCAGGCGCGGTGGCTCACACCTGTAATCCCAGCACTTTGGGAGGCCGAGGCAGGAGGATCCCTTGAGCTCAGGGGTTTGAGACCAGCCTGAGGAGTTTGAGACCAGTCTGGGCAACATGGTGAAACCCTGTCTCTACAAAAAATATAAAAATTAGCTGGATGTGGTATGTGCCGGTGATCCCAGTTACTTGGGAGGTGGAGGTGGGAGGATTCCTCGAGCCCAGGAGGTTGAGGCTGCAGTGAGCCAAGATCACGCCCTTGCACTCTAGCATGGGTGACAGAATGCGACCCTGTCTCAAAAAAAAAACAAAAAACAAAGAGAAAGTAATTGAAAACCTTACTGATTTTTTTTTTTTTTTTTAATGTTAGGTCAGTTCCTGCTTCATTTTTTTTGAGACAGTCTCACTCTGTTGCCCAGGCTGGAGTGCAGTGGTGAGATCTTGGCTCACTGCAACCTCTGCCTCTTGGGTTCAAGCGAGTCTCCTGCCTTAGCCTCCCGAGTAGCTGGGATTACAGGTGCCTGCCATCACACCTGGTAATTTTTTTTTGTATTTTCAGTAGAGAAGGGGTTTCACCATGTTGGCCAGGCTGGTCTCAAACTCCTGACCTCCTGTGATCTGCCCACTTCAGCCTCCCAAAGTGCTGGGATTGCCAGATGTGAGCCACTGCACCCAGCCCCATATTTTCAAAAGGTTCCCATTTTTGAATATAAAGGATTTTCTTGGTGTTTTTAGTAGTTGTAGTTGGTGGGCCCTGCCTTAGCTTATTTCTCTGAAAATAGGTTTTTATTTAAATTTGTTTGACTATGCCCTTGGTTTCTAGAGGAAAGCAAAGACTCTAGAGCCCTCTTTGGGTGTCAACACTGAGCAAGAAAATTTCTAGAAATTGGGATGGGAGAATAGCGTGGGAGGCCATAGCCAGTAAGCTACTAAGCCCTGATGTTCTTATTACATGATCAGAATGAAAAGGTCTGTTGAAGTTTTTTTATTATTTTAGATCTGTCCACCTCAACTTCTAGAGAGGGAACACCGCTTAACAACAGTAATTCTTCCCTTTTACTTGTAAGTGCCACTTCCTCTTTTGTAAATACATCGCTTGAATTGAAAATAGTTACTTAAGTAACTGAGTTATTTGAATGAACATGACAGTCTCCCTTAAATTTTGTGTGTGCTGTAGGAAATTGTGTTAAAGTAAGACTTCTGGAACATCTAGTAATAATGGCTTTGTGTTTAAGACTTGATCTGTCATAGCAAATTAATCAGTATTGCAGACAGTGTAAGAGGCTTTAGTACAGCATAAACAAATCAAGGAAATATAAGATCAGGGCATGTAAAGCGTGTGTACCTTTGCAGTAGAACTTACTATAATATGGAGGTTCAAAAAAGTGGGGGGGTGCCTAGAAACCAAAAGAGAGAAAAATGTAGAAAGAGACAGTTTTTAAGATAGAAGAGCATTAAGGATGGAGTAGTACTGACCTCAGTTTATGAAGATTATCTTATTTTTCAGATACATTCAGTTCCTTTCTTCAGTGATAATGCAATATTTGTTGGCTGTTTTTTTTTTTTTTTTTTTTTTCTTCTTATTTTTCTTGCAGATGAATGGACCAGGTAGTTTGTTTGCCTCGGAGAATTTCCTGGGAATTTCAAGTCAGCCTAGAAATGACTTCGGAAACTTTTTTGGAAGTGCAGTTACCAAACCATCTTCATCAGTGACTCCAAGACATCCCCTCGAAGGAACCCATGAATTGAGACAAGCTTGCCAGATCTGTTTTGTAAAATCAGGTCAGGACCAAACAAACACGCAGAGAGTATTAAACTGCTTGTTCGTAACCTTGAAAGTTCTTAGGAATTTGTAAATACATGTGAACAACATCAGTTATTATGGTTCTTCAATCCCTATTTTGAATTCTTCCTAAACAAGTAGCAGTTACTGACTGAGTGCCTTTGGAGGGTAATAGGATAAATCTCTGCTTTTACTTGATGTAATTTTATTTATAGAATCATGTAGAATAGAATATTTACCTATTTTTGGAAGCTTATTAAAATTTTAATGAAACTCCTTATGTTCTCAGTATATGCTTAAGAAGTTGATTATTTTCAAATAGAGCAAGGACTAGAAAACAGCATTGTAAGACCAGAATACAATACCGTGTATATGAAAATTAAATACTTTGTTAGATTGTTTCATATCTTTACCTTAAATCAAGTGACATAAACACAGTTTATTCTGATTGGAGTCAACTTCATTTTCTTTCTTAGTTTAACAGTGTTCTTTACTTTTATAAGCCGTCAAAATTCCTCTCCAGATTATTTCCCTAAAGTTAAGTAAGGGTATTTTTTTTGGCAGGAGTGGAGTTGAATAGAACATTGTGTTGTCTGATAAAATATAAAAGGCAAAAATCTACCTTAGTAGCCTGCTTACATTTTAGGGTTGTGGAAGTGGGATTTCTGTGGGAATTTAATAATTGATGTTCATCTGTTCATGCCTGCTTGTAAATTTACCTGTAAAATGAAATGATTTTTTTTGTGCATATGAGCAATCCTCTTTACATCTTTTTCAGGCCCTAAGTTAATGGATTTCACTTACCATGCTAATATAGATCATAAGTGTAAGAAAGATATTTTAATCGGTAGGATAAAGAATGTTGAAGATAAATCATGGAAAAAAATACGTCCAAGACCAACAAAAACGAATTATGAAGGACCATATTATATATGTAAAGGTATATACTGTAATTAATTAGTATACATTACATAAGTGATGAACTACAGTCATGCATAGCTTAATGACAGGGATACATTCTGAGAAATGTATTTGTGTAAGGTTTACTTACACAAACCTCAACAGTGTAGCCGACAATGCACCTAGCCTATCCATGACATAGTCAATGGCTCCTAAACTACAGACTTGTACAGCATGTTACTGTACTGAATACTGAGGCTACTGTAACGCAACAGTATCTGTGTATCTAAACATAGAAAAGGTACAGAAAAAACAGTATTAATCTTATGGGACCACCATTATATATACAGTCTGTAGTTGACTGAAATGTCAGTATGTGGTATAGGACTGTGCTTGCTACATTTATTATAACATCTATTAATATATAATTTATTCCATTATGTTATTATAGTGGTATTGACTGTTATAAAAAATGTTTAGAGCTAATAGCAAGTTCCTTGGATTGAGATGTTAATATGTTTTATATTATTTTTACTGTTGTTTTTAGCTTTTTCTTTTTTGAGACAGTCTCACTCTGTCATCCAGGCTGGAGTGCAGTGGCGCAATATCGACTCACTGCAACCTCTGCCTTCTGGGTTCAAGCAATTCTCCTGCCTCAGCCTCCCGAGTAGCTGGGATTACAGGCATCCGCCGATACACCTGGCTAATTTTTGTATTTTTGGTAGAGACAGGGTTTCGCAATGTTGCCTAGGCTGGTTTCAAATTCCTGGCCTCAAGTTATCTGCCCACCTGGGCTTCCCAGAGTGTTAGGATCACAGGAGTCAGCCACTGTACTGGCCAAGGTTTTATTTTATTTATTTATTTCTTAATTTTTTGTGACAGAGTCTCGCTGTCTCCCAGGCTGGCGTGCACAGGCGCAATCTCGGCTCCCTGCAACCTCTGCTTCCCAGGTTCAAGCAATTTTCTCATGACTCAGCTACCGAATAGCTGGAATTACAGGCGTGTGCCACCCTGCCCCACTAATTTTTGTATTTTTTGGTAGAGATGGGTTTCATCATCATGTTGGTTAGGCTCGTTTTGAAGTCCTGGCCTCAAATGATCTGCCTGCCTCGGCCTACCAAAATGTTGGGATTACAAGTGTGAGCCACCATACCTGGCCTATGACCAGGTTTTAAATAGACGTCTGTCTCAAACCTTAAGTTCTCTCTAAACAGAATGAAAACACTGAGCTAAGGCTTTGAAAAGTGTTTAAGATGCTTTTGAGAGAACTTGGTATTTTCATGTTTGTCAAACAAGTTTGTGTGAGTGAGCTTAGACTGTCCCTAAGTGAATTTTTTTTTTTTTCAACTGAGGTGTATTCCATGAGAGTATCAAGGCTCTTCTCACAGTCTGTAATAAAAATAATTAAGGCTTGTGGTACTTCTCTTTTTTAGAGTTGATACCATCCATCCCCTGATAATAATATGCATATCATTGTTTGAGACTGTCCATGAATTGTTATGCAAGTTCAAATGATGCCCTAAATGTTACTTATATTCATTGGCTTTAAGGAAACAATTAACATCATTTTTTTTGTTTGTTTTGACACTGGGACTTGCTCTGTTGCCCAGGCTGGAGTGCAGTGGCAAGATCATTGCTCACCGCAGCCTTGAACTCCTGGGCTCAAGGGATCCACCTCAGCCTCCCAAGTAACTGGGAGTACAGGCCAATTGCCATGTTTTCATTGTCTTTCCATTTCCTGTTTTTCTAGATGTTGCTGCTGAGGAGGAATGTAGATATTCAGGCCACTGCACGTTTGCTTATTGCCAAGAGGAGATAGATGTGTGGACACTGGAGCGGAAAGGGGCATTCAGCCGCGAGGCTTTCTTTGGCGGCAATGGAAAGATTAACCTTACTGTGTTCAAACTTCTCCAGGAGCATCTTGGAGAATTTATATTCCTTTGTGAGGTGCGTTCTCCAAAACTTATTTTCTATTGTAAAGTTGAGTTTGCAAGCCCAGTGGTATTGTCCTGCCATGTGATAAAACATTCAGTCAGTAAATGAATAAATATTCACTTATTTATATGATAAATAATATCTCATTTGTGAATAAAATATTCCTCTGGTCCTGCCATGTGATAAAACATTCATTCAGTAAATGATAGCTACTACTGTTACCAAAAAGAATATTAAAACTTCATATTGAGTATTAATTTTGTAATGATATTGAAACTAGGACAATATTCTGGGTACAAAATTTATATTTTCTATTTTTTTTGATAATCTTTCTCTCTCTATTCCAGAAATGTTTTGATCATAAGCCTAGAATGATAAGTAAAAGAAATAAAGATAATTCTACTGCTTGTTCTCACCCGGTTACAAAGCATGAGTTTGAAGACAATAAGTATGTTGATAGTTTCTAATTTCTGTAATGACAAAATAGATTCTTTTTCTAGATCTGAATAAAAACTAGTAGTAGTGTCTGTCCAGGCATTGCTCTTTCATCATTTGTTGTTGTTCTGAAGAACAATGACGAAATTTTAAAATGTCTTTTAGTAGATTTGGCTGGGAAGTGAATAATTAACTAAATATATTATGTAAAACAGAAAAGCATTATTGATGTATAGTTTCTCATGACATGGATTTAGTTTCTCATGACATGGATTTAGGTTTTTATGGCTTAAAATATAAGTCCCCCCCCCCCAAATTAATTCAACAATTGCATGTAGTGATTTGGTTTTTTTGTTCGTTTTTTCTGAGAAAGAGTCTTGCTCTGTCACCGAGGCTGAAGTGCAGTGGCATGATCTTGGCTCACAGCAAGTTCTGCCTCCCAGATTCAAGAGATTCTCCTGCCTCAGCCTCTCGAGTAGCTGGGATTATAGACACCCACCACCAGGCCTGGCTAATTTTTTGTATTTTTTTTTTTTTTTGAGACGAAATCTTGTTCTGTTTCCAAGGCTGGAGTGCAGTGGCGCGATCTCAGCTCACTGCAACCTCCGCCTCCCGGGTTCAAGCGATTCTCCTGCCTCAGCCTCTCCAGTAGCTGGGATTACAGGTGCGCGCCACCACACCCGGCTAATTTTTGCATTTTTAGTAGAGACAGGGTTTTACCATGTTGGCCGGGCTGGTCTTAAACTCCTGACCTCAAGTTATCCACCCGTTTTGGCCTCCCAAAGTGCTGGGATTACAGGAGTGAGCCTTCACGCCTGGCCAATTTTTTATATTTTTAGTAGTGACAGGGTTTCAACATGTTGGCCAGGCTGGTTTCGAACTCCTGACCTCAGGTGATCCACCCACGTTGGCCTCCCAAAGTGCTGGGATTACAGGTGTGAGCCACTGTGCCCGGCCCCACTGATTTTTTTTTTTTTTCCTGATAAAAATTTAAAATGTAGGGCCGTGTGCGGTGGCTTACGCCTGTAATCCCAGCACTTGGGAGGCCGGGGCAGGCAGATCACAAGGTAAGAAGATCGAGACCATCCTGGCTAACACGGTGAAACCCCGTCTCTACTAAAAATACAAAAAATTAGCCGGGCATGGTGGCGGGCGCCTGTAGTCCCTGCCGCTGCACTCCAGCCTGGGCGACAGAGCAAGACTCCGCCTCGAAAAAAAAAAATTTTTTTTTTAATGTATTGTCAGTGTAGAACTTATATATGTATTTGAAAAATCTGTGGCAGAACAATATTAAAATGTCACTGTTTTCATCTTAGGTGCCTTGTCCACATTTTGCGAGAGACAACAGTGAAATACTCCAAAATACGTTCTTTTCATGGTCAGTGTCAGCTTGATTTATGTCGACATGAGGTTCGGTATGGCTGTTTAAGGGAAGATGAGTGCTTTTATGCCCATAGTCTTGTGGAACTGAAAGTGTGGATAATGCAAAATGAAACAGGTAGGTTTGTGTGTGACTGAGAAGTATGTCTCCTCAAAAGCAGACAGGGTTTAATGAAACAGTAATTTGGGCCTGGCGTGGTGGCTCATGACTGTAATCCCACTACTTTGGGAGGCTGAGGCAGATGGATCACTTGAGGCCAGGAGTTCAAGACCAGCCTGACCAGTACTGTGAAATCCCCATCTCTACAAAAAATACAAAAATTAATCGGGCGTGGTGGCGGGCGCCTGTAATCCCAGCTACCTGGGAGGCTGAGGCATGAGAACTGCTTGAACCTGGGAGGCAGAGGTTGTAGTAGGCCAAGATCATGCCACTACACCCCAGCCTGGGTGGTAAAGTGAGACTGTCTCCAAAAAAGAAAAAAGAAAAAAAAAAAAAAAAGGAATTTGGAAATTTGGAGACCTACCCTTCTCCATCAACCAGATGTGGTGACACTATTGATTTTGTCCTGAGCTTTAAACTTTTGATTTTTAGAGTTGCCTATTTTGAGTGTGTTCTCATGTCATTAATGACTGATACGAGTTGATACATGCAGTTGTTGGGAGGAAAGATTCCTCAGGAGGCACAAAGAGCTATATTTGTGTATATTCCATTTCCAAAAAGAGTAAGGTGGTCTTCATCCTTGCTGATGGATTAGGATGTATGAGAATAGTTTGGAAGCTGAAGGTTCTCCATGTCTAACTGCACCCAGATTGGTGGGCTGTTGCTCTTATAGATATAATTTAAAGTAAGGCTTGTACATTCCCCAGGTATCTCACATGATGCTATTGCTCAAGAATCTAAACGATATTGGCAGAATTTGGAAGCAAATGTACCTGGAGCGCAGGTATTTTTCTCTTGTGTACTTTCTGCATTTGGTGTCCTTTCTGGAATTGCCTAATAGATGTTGGTTGTTGGTGGATGCAGTTAACACTTACAGTCCAGTTACTTTCTTAATGTTCATTCAGGTGAGTCATTCTTATGAGAAAAAACAATTTGCATTTTAGTTGATTATAATAAAAAAAATGATGCATCCCACAATGCCTGCCAAGAGTGGAGGACACTGTTTTCTTATTTAGTTTAATTGACAAAACACCTGGAGTTCTGGGCTTTATGGATTCTTGGAGTAAGGGGGGGGGTAGATTATTTTTATAGGTTAGCTTTCCACCTGGCATCTCTCATTTTTCCATTGCTCTCCCCTCCACACCCCTGACCCAGATAAAACAATTCTAGTCATCAATTTCAAAGATGAGTTTCATAAATTAAAGTTTGGCATCTATAATCTACTTTTACGATATTCTCTTACATTTGGGGGAAGAATTGGAGATGTAGTTATCAGATATAATGGTCAAGTCATCACGTCAGATAAAAATGGGAAATTGTATATTGTTGTGAAAAAAATGCATGTTGATTTAGTATTTTGTCATCAGAAAACTGGTTTTCTGTAAAAAAAAAAAAAATTAAAACGAATCTTTTAATTGTTTAAGGTACTTGGTAATCAAATGATGCCTGGATTTCTTAATATGAAGATAAAGTTTGTGTGCGCCCAGTGTCTGAGAAACGGTCAAGTCATTGAACCAGACAAAAACAGAAAATATTGTAGTGCAAAAGCAAGGCATTCGTAAGTATTGTGTGTGGAAACAATTCCTATTTTGTAATTTTCTGTTTCGTAGGTATAAAATCATACACATAAGAAAAAAGTTTAAGGCTTTGAAGAGAGGAGAGAAAAATAGATAATTTATGGTAATTACAAACACAAGGGAAGAGATTTTTAGGACCTAGTAGATAAGAATTCAAAAGTAGTGTTTTTTTCCTGTATTTTATCAATTCTTTGTTTAGAGTTCATAGGGAATGTTTGTAAATGATAATAGGAAGTGAAAATATAGAATCATAAGGTATTTATAGAATCATTGAGAAAAAAATTCTCTGGTTCCTCAGGTACAAACTTTGTGCCTCTCCCTTTGTGTTATGTCTTTTGCTTGTGTGTCTTTGTTTTTTTCTGAACTCCATTTTTCTTAGGTGGACCAAAGACCGGCGTGCGATGAGAGTGATGTCTATTGAACGTAAGAAGTGGATGAACATCCGTCCTCTCCCCACAAAGAAACAAATGCCTTTACAGTTTGATGTACATACGTAATTTTTAAGCCACTTTTTTTTTAATTAGGCATTTCAAATCATTAGAAAATAGTAGTAATTCAGATTGAAACTCAAGCCCTTTAAATAGTATTCGTCAGTAATAATGCTATTTAAATGGTTCCTCTTTGGTTTTCCTTCCCCTTTAGTATATGTATGGTTCCATAGCAGTTTTCATATTGATTGGAATTTTATTAGTTATTTAGAAAAAGTAAATAGATAGTGGATCTGAGGAAGAGTTATGGGGACAATGTAACTTATTTTTTAGATGAATTACTTTGGGGAGGGAATGAGAGCAAATTTTACTTAATTGTGATTTCTTTGGTTTGATACCAGACCCAAGGTTTTCAGTATTATGAATGCTGTTGATGAGTTTGTTTTTATCATGCCTTGTCTCTCTCACTGCAGCAAGAGATACGTAGCTACAAGACACCTCACTTTATAGGACTTTGTAAAAGTAACCCAAAGGAAAATGTTCAATGTTAGAGGAACATATTCTTCAAAAACTAGAAAATACTAGACTAACTTAAAGTTAGGATAGTATTTCATTCACATATTTCATCTTGGTACACTGTAGCACCTTACCTGATCTTGAAGATGATTGTCCGAGCAAACCACTTGAGTTGTCCTGGACTTTCTTCTTCACGAGAGAGAGGGTCTGGAGAGCGTCCAGAGGCACTTCACATGTGCATTAGCAAACAGGGACACTTGGAGCATCCACAGGTAGTAAGCTCTCTACCCGGATTGAGGAAATATGGAGGGAACCTTTTGCCCATAGAAGCAGGGCAGATGGACTGTAGAGTCCTCTTGTAAATGAGGCCTCTCTCTGAACTGCAAGAAAGAGTTGAAGAAGAGGTAGATGCATTTTTCACCACCTACAGTACCTTGCAGTTTTGTAAAACTTACACGAGTAACACAGCCAGTCTTTTTGAGGGGTTGGTGGGTTTATGTTTTATCCAGAGTAGTTTTAGACTCAGATTTATCAATGGGTTATGTAGGAGGGGGAAAGAAGTTTATTTGGAACCCTGATTTCTTGTGGTTTAAAGGATGATGGAGATAATATGTATATCAAGTACTTTGTTAAAATGAGTACAACTGAGAACAACCCTGGTTCCTGAGGCAGCAGCTTAGAGTGTTGGTTATTCTTTAATCTTGAACACGGTGTAGTACTGTGCAACATTACAGTAGCTTATTTCCTCTTTTTTTCCCCCTGCCATACTAGGTATTGCTAAGGGACCTTTTTTTCTTTTTCTTTCTTTCTTTTTTTTTTTTTTTGGTTGCATTTTTTCTTGCTCTGTCACCCAGGCTGGAGTGCAATGGTGCGATCTCCCCTCACCACAGCCTCCGCCTCCTGGGTTCAGGCCATTCTCCTGCCTCAGCCTCCCAAGTAGCTGGGATTACAGGCATGTGCCACCACGCTCAGCTAATTTTTGTATTTTTTTTTAGTAGAGATGAGGCTTCATCATGTTGGCCAGGCTGTTCTCGAACTCCTGACCTCAAGTGACCCACCTGCCTCGGCCTCCTAAAGTGTTGGGATTACAGGCGTGAGTCACCGTGCCCGGCCTGGGACCTTTTTTCTTATAGAAGAAATTATACTGTGTGTGTGTATGTGTGTAGATAGTGTGGTGAGGCTTAAAGACAATGGGCTTCAAAGTCTGCCAGAAGGGCCCCAGTCAAGTTATTCAGCCTCAGTTTACTCATGTGTAATTGGAAATAATTATGTGCAATGGTGTTATGTAAACACCTGGCATGGTGCCCAGCCTTCTCCTTTACCTGCTCTTCTTCCTGCTCCTTATCATTGAGCTTTGAAAGACTATGGTAAATGTTTCCCTAGTAATATAACTAAGTACTTACTGGGGTTTGATGGGAGAAAGAATATGACTGTTTTATCCAGTACTGACTTTATGCAGAACATTTTAAGGGTGGGGTCATTGACATTGGTCCAAGGGAGGAAATGTGCAGTGTTAAGGGGGGTGACCAAGTTTTAGCCAAAACTCTGAAAAATGTGACAGATGCTAAGCATTTAATGTCACGTAAGCTAAATAATACAGGGCCAGCTCCCGCTGAAGCTCAAACTAAGATAAGCTAATAATTAGTTGTACTAGGATTTATACCTCATATAGACAAGTAGGTTGATGGTATTCAAGAATGCGATCTCGGTGATGGAGGTTTTCTTGGTTCCTGGTTCATGATTCTTAGGGAAGTCTGCGTTCTGCTCATCACGATCACTCTATTTTCCTACCAGTATCACTGTATTTACTTTGTTAAATAAAAATACAAATAACCTGAAGAGGTATTATTTGAAAGCTGTGTAACTCCATGGTATGGCTAGTGTGATAACTGTCTTCTGATAATGCATATATCGTGAATTATGGCCATGGTTAGCTTCCAGTACTGGTTCTAAGTAAGTTAAATTTCTGAAATGTTTTGGCACTGTTCAGTACCCTTTGGAGTAGCCTGCAGTTTTTTTACTGCTTTCAAGTGCTTGATGTGGAGGAATCATTAGTGTTGGGCAGGGGAAACAGGAGCTGTCAGACTGAGAGGGCCAGGGATGCTCATTGTGGAGATTAAATGTTCTGAGTAAGTGAGTTTGTAGACATTTTCTTGTTAGAAAATGTTCTATGCTTTACTCTGTTTTGGACATTTTCTTTTGAAAAATTTTGAGATAGAAACTTTAATATCATCTCATATATTTAGGGCATATAGTTAATTTGAATAGAATCAAATTAATCTTTAGAACTTGATTACTAAGTATTAGCATGGATAATAATGCTTCTTTTGCTAAAATGTAAAAATTAGGCAGTTTTACTATGTGTATTTTGTCTTAATCATATTCCTATTTTTTTATACAGCTGTGCAACCATATTGCTTCTGGGAAAAAATGTCAATATGTTGGAAACTGTTCCTTTGCTCATAGTCCTGAGGAAAGAGAAGTTTGGACTTACATGAAGGAGAATGGGAGTAAGTTAATCTTTGAGCTGTGTCCTTGAGCTAGCTTGCCTGAAAGTTCCTTTCCTCTCTATAAATATGCCAGCTTCCTGTGAACGCAAGAAAGCAGTTTGCATTCTAAACAGTTGCCCCGTTTCTTCAGTAGCTCTGTTGGTGGCGATGCCTGGAAAATGTGGGCACAGCCTCAGTGGGGTAGGATCTGGCATCTGATCTGTGTTTGGTTAGGTCAGATTTGGATATAAATATATAGGTCTGCATCCTTACGTGTAATAGATGTATTCCTAAAAAATGGCCCGGGGAAGTTCAGTACTCCCTTGACTGTTTCAGTCAGATCATCTGCTCATATTGGAAATAGTTTGCCCTCTGAATTAACCAGGTTAAAATTGGGGTTTCTTCAGGGAGGCATTAGTAATCAAACAGGCTCAGAATCAGAGGTCCAAGGGAAGAATGGTTATTCTGGTCAAATTCCAAGTTTATTGTGGGAGCCTTTGAGAGGAGCCGCAGACAGCCTTTCACTTTTGACCATAAAATGTTTTACTACAAGGGTCATTATTCTTTAATCTTAAGTAAACTGATGAAAGGTATACTGACTGTAGTCTCCGGATTATAAGAACCAACCAGATTTGACTATTGCCTGCCATGTTTCAACCACATAGATTGTTAGTGGTATGTGGAGGGGATTCCCTCTAGCTGTCTTGCTAGGAGTGAGGCCATGCAGTCTGGCCTCACTGAAGATGCCCTTGCATACCAGGCTTTTGCAGTGACCCCTGCCACCACTGGTCTTAAGGAAGAAGAATTTCTAGTTTATCTCTAATCTTTGCCTGATGATACATTGTTAGAAACCATTAGGCAGACAACAAAGCCAAGTTTTGACCAGATCCTCATCACCAGAATTTTTAGCACAGTGGTTCTCAACTGGGAACAAATTTTGCCACTCCCCTTCCTTGGGGACATTTGGCAATGTCTGGAGACATTTTCATTGTCATGACTGGCAGAAGTTGCTCAGGCATCTAGTGGGTAGAGGCCAGGGTAGAGGCTCACCATCCTGTAATGCACAGGGCATGCCCCCAGCAAAGAATTCTCTAGCCAGAATGTCAACCGCATGGAGGTTGAGAAACCTCGGCTTTAGCACTTGGCAATAATGCAGAATACACCTGTTCTTACCATAGGAAGCAACTGGCAGCTGCTGTCCAGCACTTGGTCATGGTTGTCTTGTCAGTTACAGCCCAGCATGTCCACCCTCTGGGACTGTGGCTTGACTGATGGACTCCCATCAGGGTCAGGATCTTGGTCCAGTAGTAGTATGTTTCTCATCTTTCTCAGTAAGCAGTGAGGAGTGTATCAGCTCCAAGTCCCCCAAGCCACGTAAGTAGCCTTGTGTGGTTCTAGCTCTGACACTGAGTGTGAAATGCAGGGCGACAGGCAGTGGTGAGGCTTTGGTGACAATGCCGTTTATAATGGTTTCTGAGTTTTAAACATCCCCAGAGTGTCGTGCAAATGCAAGGAGGGGTTAATTAATCTTGAGAACTAATATTTGCCATCTAAGAGTCCTGAAAGTAGTTCTTATGCATGAGAGTTTACCTGCTGCTTGAACTGGGTGATCTCTCCATGTCTAATACAATAGTCTCCTTCAGCCCCTTCGAGTTTCTTTTGAAATGTATGCTGACTGATACAAAATGTGCGCACAGTTGTGTGTATTTAAATGGTGTTTAGTTGCTGCTGCTGAAAGTAATTCATTTTTCTTTAGTACAAGATATGGAGCAATTTTATGAACTATGGCTAAAGAGTCAAAAAAATGAAAAAAGTGAAGATGTAGCCAGTCAGTCAAACAAGGAAAATGGAAAACAAATTCACATGCCAACAGATTATGCTGAAGTTACAGTGAGTACCATGGGTCATTCCCCCCTTTGCTGAGCCATTGATGGAGCCTTTCTTTTCCATTTTTGTTTGTTTGTTTGTTTTGAGACAGATTCTTGCTCTTTCGCCAGGCTGGAGTGCAGTGGTGTGATTTTGGCTCACTGCAAACTCTGCTTCCCTGATTCAAGCGATTCTACTGCCTCAGCCTCCCAAGTAGCTGGGATTACAGGCTCATACCACCACGCCCAGCAATTATTTTGTAAAAATACAAAATAATTTTTGTATTTTTAGTAGAGATGGGTTTCACCATGTTGGCCAGGATGGTCTCGATCTCCTGACCTGGTGATCTGCCTGCCTTAGCCTCCCAAAGTGCTGGGATTACAGGTGTGAGCCACCATGTCCAGCCTTTCTTTTCTTTCCCATCTTCTCCAAAACCTGGCTCCATCACTCACTGCCTGCCCTTCTCTGTCCTGTGTCTTCATCTTCTCTCTCTCTAGTGGTTTCCTGCCACTAGCTTAAGTCTCCTCATGTGAAAAAATCCTTTCTTCAATCCTTCTGACTTTGGAGCCAGAGAATTGTAAGTCCAAGTCCTGGTTTCTCTCCTTACTTGCCTGGCACCCTGGGCAGATTATTTATGTCTCCGAGTGGGGTTCTCCTGATGGATTAGTGAAGTATGAGGAGTCTGTGACTCTTCCCTAGTGGGAGGCCGCAGCAGGTGGCTCAGCGATGTGGGCTGTCTACCCCGCTGGACCTTACATTCCCCGCTTACCGCCTGCAGTCTGGCCTCTCTCTCTATGGTTCTTGCGGACATTAAGTTACCAGTGGTCTGTTAACTGTTTTGGTTTTCCTTTAAAATTTTCAAAAAAGTGAAGAGGATAATATAACAAATATCTGAGCCCACCATCACAAGTTAACTGATGTTAACAATTTGTTGTAATTACTACTGTAAAATAAAATGCTACAGATAAAGTTGGAACCCCATATGTTACCCTTCCCAGAGGAACAATCCAGCGTGTATTTTTCCAGGCCATGTTTACCTATGGATGACACATTTATTCTTTTTTTTTTTTTTTTTTGAGATGGAGTCTCGCTGTCGCCCAGGCTGGAGTGCAGTGGCACGGTCTTGGCTCACTGCAACCTCCGCCTCCCAGGTTCAAGCAATTCTCCTGCCTTAGCCTCCCGTGTAGCTGGGACTATAGGCGCCGGCCACCACGCACGGCTAATTTTTGTATTTTCAATAGAGACGGAGTTTCACCATGTTGGTCAGGCTGGTCTTGAACTCCCGACCTCAGGTGATCCGCCTGCCTCAGCCTCCCAAAGTGCTGGGATTACAGGCATGAGCCACCATGCCTGGCTGCATTTATTCTTAAATAATCTATAGTTCTGCTTGATGTGGTTTTAAAAGTTTACATAAGCATATGTGTTACTGCCCTTATTTCTTGTTTTTTGGCACCTCAGTCTCTCTGTTGATTCAGTCGGATCCAGTTTCACCGCCCATTACAGGGCTTGTGTGTGGCCTGGCCTTGCGCAGCGTCTCTCTGCTTGTGACATGCCCTGTGAATGTCTACCTTTGTCACATTGATTCCCTTGCTACCTTTACTTACGTGCTCCTTAGTGTTTATTTTATATATAGTATTTTTTTCTTCCTTCCTTTCTTTTTGTTTTTGAGACAGGGTCTGTCATCTAGGCTGGAGTACAGTGGCACGATTATGGCTCACTGCAGCCACTGCCTCCTGGGCTCAGGTGATCCTCCAACCTCAGCCTCCCGAGTAGCTAGAACTACAGGTGCTCACTGCCACGCCTGGCTAATTTTTGTATTTTTTGTAGAGATGGGGATTTTGCCATGTTGCCCACGCTAGTCTCAAACTCCTGTGCTCAAGCACTTCTCCTGCCTCGGCCTCCCAAAGTGCTGTGATTATAGGCGTGAGCCATTGTGCCCGGCTGCTCCTTGGTGTTTCTAGAGCAGGTCACCTTGACTTGCTAGATCATAAGGCTTACCTGGGGCCGGGCATGGTGGTTCATGCCTGTAATCCCAGCACTTTGGGAGACTGAGGTGGGTGGATCACCTAAGATTAGGAGTTCGAGACCAGCCTGGCCAACTTGGCGAAACCCCTTCTCCACTAAAAATGCAAACAATTAGTTGGGCATGGTGGCAGGTGCCTGTAATCCCAGCTACTTAGGAGGCTGAGGCAGGAGAATTGCTTAAACCTGGGAGATGGAGGTTGCAGTGAGCCAAGATCGCATCACTCCACTCCAGCCTAGGTGACAGAGTGAGACTCTGTCTCAAAAATAAACAAATAAATAAATAAGGCTTACCTGGGGTGTTTCATAATAAAGAGTCTTGGAACTGGGCGTGGTGGCTTGCACCTGTAATCCTAGCAACTCAGGAGGCTGAAGTGGGAGGATCACTTGAGCCCAGGAGTTCAAGACTACAGTGAGCTATGATCACACCACCTTACTGTAGCCTGGATGACAGCGAGACCATGTCTCTAAAAAAATAAAGTAATAAAAAGTCTTCATTTATACCCTACACTGAATGAGTTCAAATCTGGTTTTATCCAGTGTTGCAGATAATTATTGCCCAGGACATTTGGGAAATACTATCCAACACTTACAGTTTGCATCTGTTGTAACACTTAAATCCCACCATCACAGTTCCTTTTGCATAGGTCTGTTCCCCACAGGGGCAGTGTCTTTACATTCCTGATGCCATAGCAGAGGCTCCGTTCACGTACACTGAGTGGAGCTGCTGCTCGTCCTTTTGGAGTTGGCATGTCCTAGTCTTTCCCATCCTCTCTGCGTTTCCTCATGGTGTTAATTCTTCCCTGAATCCTTGTTTGCACCTGCCTCTTGTTCTCCCAGCAAACATCCTTGTTTGCACACCAGCTCCTATTGCCTCTTTACTGGCGATTTCCTGGACAGGTGGCAGCATTTGTCACCCTTCTTCTCTGTGTCCTGAGTGCTGGCTTGCATCCCCATGCTGCGGTCCTTTCCTTGTCCCTATTTCTAACCTGAGTTGTATGTCTTGCCTGGCTCTCCCACCAGCCTGGGCTCCCTGGAATTGAGTCTGGGTCTTAGATCAGGTGACTGATGGGACATGTGTCTTTGCTGCACATTAGGTGGACTTTCACTGCTGGATGTGTGGGAAAAACTGCAACAGTGAGAAGCAGTGGCAGGGCCACATCTCCTCCGAGAAGCACAAAGAGAAGGTTTTCCATACCGAGGACGACCAGTACTGCTGGCAGCACCGCTTCCCAACAGGCTATTTCAGTATTTGTGATAGGTATGTAGGTTTCTACAGTTTTCCATGTCAGAATTGCTGATCTCAGATTTTCACGGACATGTCAGTTGACACGGAATACCTGGGCGTTAAAGTTCTAATGTTGCTGTGCTCTGACAGACCCTGAAAAATTCTTGGGTTTTGGCTCAAAGTGTTTCATTGCTCATCAAACCATTCCTTTCACTCTTCTTAGATTATATGAAAAGATTTAATAGTCTTCCAATACTAATTTGAAATGTCTTAGGATAATTGAATAGAGAAGCATGTTCATTCCAATTTGCCCAAATGACCTTTGTGTTCACAGCTGTGATTCTCAAACCTTTTGCCACAACCTTTGCTCACAGTAAATGTTCATCAGATTTGAGATGGCTTTTACATTATATTTAAAATCTAGAACTTAGATCAAAGGAAGATGTTAGTATGTATCACTCCTTTGTTTAAGTTTTCTTAGAAAGTTTTTCAACGCGGCCGGGCATGGTGGCTCACATCTGTAATCCCAGCACTTCGAGAGGCTGAGGTGGTTGGGTCACTTGAGGCCAGGAGTTTGAGACCATCCTGGCCAACATGGTGAAACCCTGTTTCTACTAAAACTGCAAAAATTAACTGGGCGTGGTGGCAGGTGCCTGTAATCTCAGCTACTCAGGAGGCTGAGGCAGGACAATCACTTGAACCCAGGAGGCGGAGGTTGTAGTCAGCTGAGGTTGCACCACTGTACTCCAGCCTGGGCAACAGAGTGAGACTCTGTTTAAAAAAAAAAAAAAAAAAAGTTTTTCAGTGAAAAACTAAGTAATTCTGAATTGCTCATTTTATTAAATCACTGTTAATATTTAATTCCCTAATTTAGATCCATGTGATCCTTAAAACTATTGAAGACATTTTTTTCCTTGATGCCACCTCTGATTTCTTTCTACTACATCAGGAACAACTATAGTCTTTTTTCTCCTGTCAGTCAGTACTTTTCATAGAGTACATTTAAATAAAGTACTGATTTTTCTATTGTAGATGTCATGGCTATAAAATAATTACCTTTCTAGGCTTGAGATTCCTAACTAAAAGTTGCATGCAAATCATAAAGCTAGTGAAGTATACAGTTTCAAGAATCATGACACGATCTTTAGAAACAACTTGTGGACACTGAGCACCTGACTTGTCCTCACAGGTATATGAATGGCACCTGTCCAGAAGGAAACAGCTGTAAATTTGCACACGGGAACGCCGAACTTCATGAATGGGAAGAAAGAAGAGATGCCCTAAAGATGAAGCTCAACAAAGCACGAAAAGATCACTTAATTGGCCCAAATGATAATGACTTTGGAAAATATAGTTTTTTGTTTAAAGATTTAAACTAATATGCTGGCTTTTATGTATGATACCTAATCAGAGCATTGACCAGAAAAATTGAAAGTGTTCTAAGGCACATAGCAGAGGAGCTGCAGATTTTCTGCTTGTATTGGCGTATATCGTTCCTCCTGAGCAGCAACCCACAGTAGGTAGGAAAATGGGCTGTTTCACAGGCCTGGCCACGCTCTCACGGAACCATTGGCATCAGATGGTGAAGTGACTGCTACCCGGTTGCCATCTGTTGAACAGACTTTTGGATGAAGTGTGTTGGGGAAGAGGATAAGGTTATATCTAGGACAACTCTTTGAGTTGGTCCTTCATATAAGAATCATGACGGTAAGAGAATAAACACTTGTACTGGGGTCAGAATACATGATGGATGAAATTCTTTACATGTTTTAGCAGAATGAATTTGTTTAATATAATAAAGTTTGCTACTTATCTGTATGTAGGTTGCTAAAAAGGATTTTCTTAACTCAGATTTTAAGCCAAATAACCATTTAACACTAGTATTTGTTAAATGGGGTATTTTTCTGTATTTGTATGTTTCACTATAATAAGGGAATTAAGGATAATGTGCATTGAGAATATTTTGAAAAATAATTAATTGACTCAAATTTTATTTCTTGGTCTTTTGCTGTTAAATGATGATTTTGAAAGATTAAACTTGTACTGTTGGTATTGTGTTAGTGTATGGACCAATACTGCCTGTAATAAAGATTTTATATATAGATGCCTTTCATTTTTTTCCTGTGGTCCTTTCCCACAAAGAATTGTTGAAACTGGGTACAAAAATCAAGTTGATTTTTTCAAAAACATTTTCATTTAGGCAGTGACTGACAGAATGCAAATTGGGACATAAAAGCAGCTTTTGACTTTGCCCTCCTCTCCTCTGAATTTGGGCTGTGGGACTCTCACTGATCGATTCGTCTAGGTAGCTCTTCCTGGGGCTCCCGTGTTCCATTCAAATGAGCTACATGAGCAGGGAGAAAAATGGTCAGCTGGTAAGACTTGGGCTGTGGAATACCACCAAGATGGCTGTTTGGCATAACACTTTTGATAGGGCTCAGAGACTTTAAAGACAGGATCTACTGGGCTGTGATGTAGCAAGCCTTTAAACCCTTAAGCAAAGTCACTTCCTCATGGGAACGTTGAATGTGTGGGATGTGGGGAAATAGAAAAGGGTCTTTTTTCTGTGTGAGCCGACCAATGGAGAGGAGGGCATGGCTGCAAGGAGTTAGAGAAGTAGAGAGACATGGGATGCCATCTGTGACTTCAAAAATACTAGGAGAGTCTCTGGTTCCCTCCATGTGTCAGGGGGCAGTGGAGGCCAGTCACTGAACAAAAGGCATCAGGAATGCATCTTTTTTTAAATTTTATTTTATTATTATTTTTTATTTTTTAGACAGAGTCTGGCTCTGTCGCCCAGGCTGGAGTGCAGTGGCGTAATCTCAGCTCACTGCAAGCTCTGCCTCCCAGGTTCAAGCCATTCTCCTGACTCAGCCTCCTGAGTAACTGGGACTACAGGCGCCCGCCACCACGCCCGGCTAATTTTTTGTATTTTTAGCAGAGACAGGGTTTCACCACGTTAGCCAGGATGGTCTCGATCTCCTGACCTCGTGATCTACCCGGCTTGGCCTCCCAAAGTGCTGGGATTACAGGCATGAGCCACCGGGCCTGGACCGAAGTGGTTTTTTTTTTTTTCAGACGGAGTCTAGCTCTGTTGCCCAAGCTGGAGCGGCAGTGGCGCGATCTCGGCTCACTGCAAGCTCCGCCTTCCGGGTTCACGCCATTCTCCTGCGATCTCGGCTCACTGCAACCTCCGCCTCCCGGGTTCACGCCATTCTCCTGCTTCCTGAGTTCACGCCATTCCCCTGCCTCCCGAGTAGCTGGGACTACGTTGAGCCACGGCGCCTGGCCTCAGGATTGCATCTTAACTAAAAAATAATCGTGTGTTAGGGTGATGTTTTCTGTAGAATGAAATGGTGTGTTATTCTGCTGAGTTTCCCTAAGTCTGCTGATGGTTGTTACGTTTTTTTCCTTCCATGTACTTTCTCCGAAACTCCTTATGTCCTCTTTTTCCAGGGGGAATAGATAATAAAAAGTTGTCTCTGGGCCAGGCACAATGGCTCACACCTGTAATCCCAGCATTTTGGGAGGCCGATGAGGGAGGATCACTTGAGGTCAGGAGTTCAAGAATACCTTGGTCAATATGGTGAAACCCCGTCTCTACTAAAAATACAGAAAGTCGCCGGGTGTGGCGACGGGTGCCTGTAATCCCAGTTATTTGGGAGGCTGAGGCAGGAGAATCACTTGAACCTGGGAGGTGGAGGTTACTGAAATCAGGCAGTATCTCACTCTGTAGCCCAGGCTGGAGTGCAGTGTCACGATCTCAGCTCACTGCAACCTTCACCTACCAGGGCTCAAGCGATCCTCCCACCTCAGTCTTCTGAGTAGCCGGGATTACAGGCACACACCACCATGCCTGGCTAGAGACGGGGGCTTCATCAGGTAGGTCTCGAATTCCCGGTCTCAAGTGATTCCCCCACCTCAGTTTCCCGAGTAGCCGGGATTACAAGCATACACCACCATGCCCGGCTAATTTTTGTATTTGTGGTAGAGATGGGGCTTCACTAGATAGGTCTCGAATTCCTGGTCTCAAGTGATTCCCCCACCTCAGTCTCCCAAAGTTCTAGGATTACAGGTGTGAGTCACCGCACCCAGCCTGTTTAATGACTAAAAAGCCAGTTGCTTTACCCTTTGGAATCTAGGCTAAAAACAACCTTTGACGATCCTGAGTGTTGAGATTTTTTCCCCAAACTCCCCCTACATTTTCTGTGCTTCAGCTTTCCACCTTCTCAGCAATTCTCTAAGCTCTAAACCATCTTTTTGGTAAATTCCATTTCTGCTAACTCAGCCAGTTTCATGCTCTGGTTTGCAGCTAAGAACCCTGCCTGCCACACAGCCTTGGTCTCAGCATTAGGAAGTCAATGTTAATTACTCTGGTGAGATCACACCCCATCCTACAAGTGCGGGGTTTACTGCAGCAGCTTTGGAGAAGAATGTGGTGCACAGTGGGGGATAAAAAGAAAGGGGAAAAAAAGTGAACAAGCAAACTCCAATCCCATTTTATTAGTAGAGGAAAGTAATAACTAGTGTGTCAACTTAGGCATGTTATCTCATTTTTTTTTAATGTTTAAAAAATGACTGAGATACAATTCAGTTGACAAACCACCATTTGTAAGCATATGATTCAGTGGTGTTTAGCATATTCACAATGTTGTGCTATAACCACCACAATCAATTTTAGAGTATTTTCATTACCTAAATAAAACCCACATGCCTTAGCCATCACTCCCAGAATCTACACACTCGTCCTGCCTCTCAAGCTAACCTGCCTTCTGTCTCCAGGGATTCTCTTGTTCTAGACATTTCATATAAATGGAATCATATAATACGTGGCCTTTTACGACTGGCTTCTTTCTTTAGCATAATTCTCCAAGGCTCACCTGTGTCATGGCATGTATCAGTACTTCATTACTTTTTTTTTTTGAGATGGAGTTTCGCTCGTCACCCAGGCTGAAGTGCAATGGCGCAATCTTGGCTCACTGCAACCTCTATCTCCTGGGTTCAAGCAATTCTCCTGCCTCAGCCTCCTGAGTAGCTGGGATTACAGGCATACACCACCACACCCAGCTAATTTTTTTTGTATTTTTTGTAGAGATGGGGGTTTCACCATGTTGGTCAGGTTGGTCTTGAACTCCTGACCTCAGGTGATCCACCAGCCTCGGCCTCCTGAAGTGCTGGGATTACAGGCATGAGCCACTGTGTCCAGTGGTACGTCATTACTTTTTATAGCCACATAATACTCCACTATTTGGATGGACCACATTTTTAAAAAATCCATTTGTCGGTTGATGGACATTTGGGTTGTTTCTGCTTTTTGGCTATTGTGAATATCAACAGTGTTGTGCAAGAGTTGTGACCTCAGT
Organism: Macaca mulatta; assembly: GCF_049350105.2. NCBI lineage: Eukaryota > Metazoa > Chordata > Mammalia > Primates > Cercopithecidae > Macaca > Macaca mulatta. Next base: position 12,895,519 of record NC_133425.1, on the reverse strand, counting down.
TTTGTTTGGCTGTAGTGAGCTATCTCATCTGCCCTGAAGGTGTGGAGGCTGTAGGTGAATCTTTCCTACCCTCAGGGACCCCTTCTCTGCACAGTGCTCCCACCCTGTAACCAAGGCATCCTGGACAGGGGGGCCGCTGCCCAGAGGTGCCCACCCCTCTCCATCACTCACCCTTCCTGGAGCTTCCTATCCTGTGAGGACTGTTTGCATAGAGCCCCCAGCCTTTGTTTTGATTTAGCTCCAGGGACCTGCACCAATTGGGAAATTGAAGGAGGGCAGTTAGGGCAGGTTTCAAATACTCTTTTGGTTTTTTTCGAGACAGTCTTGCTCTGTCCCCAGGCTGGAGTGCAGTGGCACAACCTTAGCTCACTGTATCACCGTAGCCTCAACCTTCTGGGCGCAAGTGATCTCCTGCCTCAGCCCCCCGAGTAGCTAGGACTACCGGCATGCACCACCGTGCCCAGCTAATGTTTTTTGTATTTTATTTTTTGTAGAGTTGGCATCTCACTATGTTGCCCAGGCTGATGTCCAGCTCCTGGGCTTAAGCAATCCTCTCACCTTGGCCTCCCAAAGTGCTGGGATTACAGGTGAGAACCACCGTGCCTGATGCCTCAGACACTTTAGTTGGCCTGGGGAGATGAGAATACGCACTGCTTTATTTGATGCAAGGGATGAATGCCCATTTCTAGAAAACCCATTCTGTGGTGATGATGCACAGTCTCCAAGAACACAAACACCATTTTCCAGAGTACCCAGGCCAAGGACCTGCCCTTCTGCATAATCTGCTGTCTTGTGTTGTTAGGCATTCCAAGTAAAGGCTTGGAAGCTTTCAAAATTAATAAGCACTGCCAACATGGTGAAACCCCGTCTCTACTAAAAATACAAAAATTAGGCCAGGTGTGGTGGCTCATGTTTGTAATCCCAGCACTTTGGGAGGCTGAGGTGGGCAGATCACCTGAGGTCAGGAGTTTGAGACCAGCCTGACCAACATGGAGAAACCCCATCTCTACTAAAAATACAAAATTAGTGGTGGCATGTGCCTGTAGTCTCAGCTACTCGGGAGACTGAGGCAGGAGAATCTTTTGAACCTGGGAGGCAGAGGTTGCAGTGAGCTGAGGTTGCACCACTGCACTCCAGCCTGGGCGACACAGCGAGACTGTCTTGAAAAAAACAAAATCAAAATTAATAAGCATTAGTTCTCTCTGGCTGCAAGGAAGGATTAATATGGAGGAAATACATGGCCATGCGTCACAGGGACATGTTCTGAGAAACATATTGTTAGGGGATATCAGTGGTGTGTCAATATCCGTAGAGTACACACACACAAACCTAGACAGTATAGCCTACTACATGCCTAGGCTATTGCTATATACTATATGCTCTAGGCTACAAACCAGTACAGCATGTTACTATACTAAATATCTTAGACAACTGTAACACAGTGGTATTTGTGTATCTAAATTTACCCAAACATAGAAAAGGTATAGTGGGCTGGGCCTGGTGGCACACGCCTTTAATCTTAGCACTTTGGGAGGCCAAGGCAGGCAGATCACTTGAGGTCAGGAGTTCACCAGCCTGGCCACCATGGCAAAACCCCATCACTACAAAACATACAAAAATTAGCCAGACATGGTGGCACACGCCTGTAATCCCAACTACTTGGGAGGCAGAGGCATGAGAATTGTTTGAACCCAGGAGGTGGAGGTTGTAGTGAAGCAAGATGGTGCCACTGCACTCCAGCCTGGCTGACAGAGCAAGACTCTGTCAAAGAAAAGAAAAAGTACAATAAAAACAGTATCATAATTTTCTGGGACCACTGTTACAGCACATGACACGTATATTCCTCTGCCCCATTCCCTCCTCAAACCCCCAGCAACTTGATCTTGGTATAAAAAGTAGCCAAGAGGCTGGGAGTGGTGGCTCATGCCTGTAATCCCAGCACTTTGGGAGGCCAAGGCGGGTGGATCACCTGAGGTCAGGAGTTTGAGACCAGTCTGGCCAACATGGTGAAACCCTGTCTCTACTAAAAATATAAAAATTACCCAGGCGTGGTGGTGGGTACCTATAATTCCAGCTACTCGGGACGCTGAGGCAGGAGAATTGCTTGAACCCAGGAGACGGAGGTTGAAGTAAGCCGACACGGTGCCACTGCACTCCAGCCTGGTCGATAGAGTGAGACTCCATCTCAGAAAAATAAATAAATTAATTAAAAAAAAAAAAAGTGGCTAGGAAAAGCTCAGATACAAGTTGGTGTGGACAAGTTAGGGCTAACCTAACCTTTGAAAAGCAGTACAGCCTGATCCCAAAGGCCTAGTGTATTTTGAAACAAATTTATAATTGTTTCGGAAGAACGTTCTGGGCCAGCTACAGTGGCTCAGACTTGAGATCCCAGAACTCTGGGAGTCCAGAGCAGGAGGGTCACTGGAGGCCAGGAGTTCAAGACCAGCCTGGGCAACACAGTGAGATCCCATCTCTACAAAAAATAAAAAAGAACGTTCTGCTGCCAGAGCAGCGCCCCAGTTGCTCAGAAAGTGGAGGAAAGGAGGCATTCTTTTATTAATCCAGGGTGGTTTCCGGCCAGTAAGACACTGCCTTGCATTTGCTCACAAAGGACTGTGGGTTTCGTGAGACAAACCACAGACAACAAAAGTACTTTGGACCTTACGAAGCCCTGTGCAAATGTCAGATGTCTTACGGAAGTGTAGGGTAAATTCTGTTCCAGCAACCTACAGTGAATGAGGACACTGGTGACTTTTGACCATATTTATTTTCTTTAGCAATAAATTGTGTAATTCTAATCTACACAAAGGAATCAACAGAAGTATAAATGGCAAATTAGAAGGTTAAAAAAACTCTCTATATTTTTTCTCTTAGCTTTTTTAAAACAAGATTAACACTGTATGGTTGGGTTTGTAACATAGATAATAAGGGTAATAATAACAAAGGGGATGAGAGACAAGTTAAAAATAATTAAAGGAATTAATGTTATACTAGAAAATAGCTACTTTCTGCAAAATAAGGCAGTAAAGAAGGAACAAAAAGATGCGACAGGTGGGTGAAGTGGCTCATGCTTTTACATAATCCTAACGCTTTGAGAGGCCGAGGTGGGAGGATCGCTTGAGCCCAGGAGTTCAAGACCAGCCTAGGCAACATGGAGAGACCTTGTCTCTACAAAAAGTTAAAAAAAAAAAAAAAAAATAGCTGGGTGTAGCGGCACACATCTGTGTTGCCTACTACTTGGGAGTCTGAGGGGGGTGGATCGCTTGAGCTGGGGTTGTCAAGCCTGCAGTGAGCTATGATTGCGCCATTGCACTCCAGCCTGGGTGACACCAGACCCTGTATCAAAAAACAACCAAAAAAAAAGGAGATACAGAAAACAGGTAGGAAAATGGTTGGTGTACATGAACTCCCAACATGTTGGGCCTGGGTGGTTGACACATTAAACGTCTGGCCAACCGAGCAAGACAGCCATTGATTGCCCCATTCTACATCCACAGAAGCAGAACCAGACAGGAAGTGATGAGATTTGCACCTGGGTCACATAGCCGACCTGTGGCAGCGGTGGCGTCTCAACTACTGGCTGTTTGCTGTGCCTTTTGTTTGTGGCATAACACCATATTGTCTTAATGCCCTCGAAAGTTTATTTGTCTAGTTTGTAGTTATTGACATTGGAAGACAAGTCTTTTTTTTTTTTTTTTTTTTTTGAGACAGAGTCTCTCTCTCTCTCTTGCCCAGGCGGGAGTGCAATGGCGCGATCTCCGCTCACTGCCAACCTCCGCCTCCCGGGTTCGAGCAATTCTCTGCCTCAGCAGCTGGGATTACAGGCGCCCGCCACCACGCCCGGCTAATAGTTTTGTATTTTTAGCAGAGACGAGGTTTCACCATGTTGGCCAGGCTGGTCTCGAACTCCTGGTCCCACATAATCTGCCCGCCTTGGCTTCCCAAAGTGCTGCGATTACAGGCTTGAGCCACTGCGCTCGGCCGTGTTTTTTTTTTTTTCCTTCAGTTAAGTGGGGATAAAAAACGGCACCTACGTGCTTCGGGGCCTGTAGTGAGAATGGACACGATTGCTGCTGTCGTTACGGCTCCTAAAACCCAGCGCTGCGAGACGAGACTACAGTGGTGTCAACGTTCCAAATGTCTCCCGCGGGCCTGATCCCAAAGCAGCAGTTTTTCCACGTCCCGCGACAGCGCCTGCGCAGACTCCGCGAGCCGGGTCGCGGCCGGTGAGACGAAGGCGGGGCTGCGGGCGGGGCAGGCTTCCGCGCATTTACGTAGTGTGTAGGGCGTGGCCCGTTGGGGGCGGGGATTTGGGCAGTGTCGGCGCCCGAGCGGACTCCGTGAGCGGTGGGAGGAGCCGTGTGCTCTGGGGTGTGAGCTGGGGCGGACCCTGAAGCGGCGGCGCGGCTGACGTGGAGTGTCCGGGTTAGCGGGAGCGGCGAGCTGCGGGATTGGGGAGCGACGGGCCGGGCCGGGCCTTCGGGCCCGAGGCGGCGGCGGCGGCGGCGGCGGCGGTATAAAGCCGGCGACGGGGAGCATGTAATGTCGGAATGCGGAGGCCGCGGCGGCGGCGGCAGCAGCAGCAGCGAGGACGCCGAGGACGAGGGAGGGGGTGGCGGCGGCCCCGCGGGCTCCGACTGCCTCAGCCCGAGCCCGGCCCCGGCCACAGCGTCCTCGGCGGGGCGACTCCGTCGCGGGCTGCGTGGCGCCTCCCTCATGGCGCGCCAGCGGCCCGAGCTGCTCTGCGGGGCCGTGGCGCTCGGCTGCGCGCTGCTCCTCGCCCTCAAGTTCACCTGCAGGTGAGGCGGCCCGGACCCCGGGGCCCCGGTGCGGCTCTCCCCCTGCTCTGCCGCCTGGAGCCTGCAGGGCCGGGTCGCAGCGGCCTCCGCCCGGCAAGTCGGGCCTGACCTTGCCCAGGACTGCTGGCCCCTCCTGGAGCCTGCAGCCACGGCCTCCCACCTTCCCCTTGCCCCGGCCCGCCCGCGGACAATATGGCGAGGCTTCCGGGTGCAGCCCCGCGCCCGGTCGTCCCGCTTTAGTGCCGAGGGAGGAGGGTCAGGGGTGCTTCTCACCTGTGGGAGTCTCTAGGGGTGGACCTGTCACTTCGGCCCAGGCTGTAGGACTCTCATTTCTCACCGATTTAATTCCCCTTACGCTTCCGGTGTAAGTGATCCACAACCGTCTGAGAATTCCAGACCGCTTTTAGAATTCCCGCTCTCATTGATCAAACGATCATTATTATTTTGAGACGGAGTCACGCTCTGTCGCCCAGGCAGGAGTGCAGTGGTGCGATCTCGGCTCACTGCAACCTCCGCCTCCCGGGTTCAAGGGGTTCTCCTGCCTCAGCCTCTCGAGTAGCTCGGATCACAGGCTCGCGCCACCATGCCTGGCTAATTTTTGTATTTTTAGTAGAGACGGGGTTTCACCATGTTGGCCAGGCTGGTCTCGAACTCCTAACGTCACGTGATCCACCCGCCTTGGCCTCCCAAAATGCTGAGATTTACAGCCTAGAGCCCCGGCACCCGGCCTGATCTAACGATTATTTATCTGCACCTATTATGTGCCGGACACTTGTCCAGGCGAACTCTTTGCTCCCTTGAGTGGATGGGACAGTGAGCAAGTAAACATAATATAATTTTTTAAAGCTTCAGTGCTATGCAGGGCATAGAAACGATGGCGGTGAGGAAAGACTTCCTAAGGAAGTGACATTGAAGCTTATACAAAAAGGAGAAGGGACCAGCGCTGGGAAGATCTGGGGGGAGCGTGTCCAAGGTAGAGCGAACAGCAAATGTGGAGGTTCTGAGGCTGGGCAAGCTTGGTGTTTCCCTGGAATTGATAAAAAGACCTGACAGTAGGCTGGGGTGTAGGGAGTAGGTAAATGAAAGCTCATGTGTGTCTTTTCAGGAATGTACACACATACAAAATTAACTTTATATTTCAGGTGTACTTCTGGTCTCCCAAATCAACGGTGGGTCTTTTGGGATCCCAATTTGTGAGATCTGTATTGCTGCTATGATCATAATCTGTGATTTCACGTTGGAACATTTTTTAGTTTATTTAGCACGATATGCGGCTGGTTGTCAAAGAGGTGTCAAAAGATTGGGGATTTTAGTGGAAAGATAAATTATAGTAACTCTCAGCATTTTCCATGGGCCAGGTACTGTACTGTCAGCAGGGTTTCTCAGTCTTGGCACTGTTGATATTTTGGGTCAGATAGTTCTGTGTTGTGGGGGCTGCCCTGTGCACTGTAGGATGTTTAGCAGCATCCCCGGCCTCTATCCACTAGATACCAGTAGCACACCCCACAAGATGTAACAACCCCCAATGGCTTCAGACATTGTTAGATGTCCCCTGGGAGCAGAACTGCCTGCTTGGGAACCACTGTTTCCATGAATGCATTTATTCATTTAATACATAATTGAGAGCCTAGTATGGGTGTCATTTAAATCTCACAGAACCCATTAAAGTTCGAATATACTGTTATCTTTCCCAATGCACAGATGAAGGAGTCCAGCCTTGGTGATGTTTCAGAACCTGCCCCAAATCACACCCACATGTTAAGTGACTGAGCTGGAATTTGAATCATTTATTGTTAGGACCTAGATTTTTAACCTTGTACTTTATTATTGTCTCCCACAAGGACAATGTACAAAGTATTTTAGAAGGTAGAGTGTTGCGAGGTGATATTTAGGTTCAAATTAGGAAGAGAGGTTCCCCACTCCAGGGGTGTGGAGTTTATTTACATCGGTTTGTTAAAGTATGGAAATAATGGTTAATGTTTGTTCTGAGACAGCATGACTTAATTGATATGGAAGTCCTTTGAGATTCAGAAGGAAGAGAGTAAATCCAGTTACTAGAGTAGGCAAAATGAAATCCTTTCTTGCTTCAGGCAAGGAGCGTGAACCAGTAAATGGCTGCTGCTTCATCTTCTTTCTGTGTCACTGGCAAATTTGACCATCTTTGAATAGACTCAGATTAATTTTTTTAGGGTCATCTTTGAATGATGTGATGATACTATTTATTGATGTACAACTGGCTAACATTTCTACCTCCCTTATCCTCTTTCACTTTTAAGATCTTTTCTTTAATAAGGCTTAAGGGAGAATAGGATTTTTTTAAATCTCAGCTCACTGCAACCTCCACCTCCTGGGATCAAGTGATTCTCCTGCCTCAGCCTCCTGAATAGCTGGGATTACAGGTGCGCACCACCACACCCAGCTAATTTTTGTATTTTTAGTAGAGATGAGGTTTCACCATGTTGACCAGGCTAGTCTCGAACTCCTGACCTCAGATGATCCTCCTACCTCAGCCTGTCAAAGTGCTCGGATTACAGGCGTGAGCCACCGCTCCTGGCCTAGGAATTTTTTTTTTTTTTTTTTAATTTTTACGAACAGCTCCAGGCTTGAAATAAATGACTGCTCTCTTCAAGTCTGTGGCTCGACTGAGTTCAAACCAGATAATATGGAAAAGGTTGATTTGAAGTTGAGCCACAGTGAATAATTGTGCATTTCTGGGCATCTAATCTTTACTTACCTCTGTCTCTTCATCCTGCTCACCTTTCTTTTACCTTGATTTAGAGGCAAAAAAAAATTGTGTGTAGATACATATATATGTATACATGTATTTATTTTGCTTTATTCCATTTTGTAATTTCAAAGCTGCCTCAAATGGTCTTTGCAAGGAAGTGATGTAAGGTATGAATTTCATATGAAAATTGGGGTTTCAACAGGCTTTTTTTTCTTTATGTTGCCCAGGCTGGAGTGCAGTGGCTATTCATAGGTGCAATTATGGCATGCTACAGCCTCAGACTGCAGGGCTCAAGTAATTCTCCTGCCTCAGCCTCCAGATTATAGTAGTAGCTGGGACTATAGGCACATGCCACTGGCTCAGCAACAACAGGCCGCCTTATTTGCAACCAACTCTTGAGTTTTTTGTACACGAGACATAACCCTCATCGCTGCAGGAAATCTTTGCTCTAGGTATGGTTTCTCTAAAACATGAAGCAGATTGATGAGTTAAATAGAAACTCACCAGTGTTTCTGATGGAGTTGAGGCCAGTGTTTCTTCTCCCTGGCTAATATTTGATTTTTGATTGGCCTTGTACTTTCTCTGGCCCATTTGGGAATGCTTCTGAATATGCAGAGCAAAATTATTGAGTTGCTCTTTATCCTTTCTTCTGCTGTCAGACCTACATTTTTCCTCAGATTGCATCATCTGATGCTTACATTGTGTTTTTTTTTTTTTTTTTTTCTTTTGAGATGGAGTTTTGCTCCTGTTTCCCAGTCTGGAGTGCAATGGAGTGATCTTGGCTTACGGCAACCTCTGCCTCACGTGTTCAAGCGATTCTTCTGCCTCGGCCTCCCAAGTGGCTGGGATTACAGGTGTGCACCACCATGCCCGGCTAATTTTGTATTTTTAGTAGAAATGGGGTTTCACTGTGCTGGTCAGGCTGGTCTCAAACTCCTGACCTCATGTGATCCACCCGCCTCGGCCTCCCAAAGTGCTGGGATTACAGGCCTGAGCCACCACGCTTGGCCATATGCAGTTTGAATGGTAGAAAAATAATTTCTCCAAAGAGTAGAATTTTGGATCTCTTGAAAACATGTCCCTTTTTTTTTTTTTCCTGTAGTGCCTTCCTCACCTCTTACATGGCTATCTTCTTGTCATTCAGGTCTCAGAGCTTAAATTATAGCACCTCCCAAACCACCACGCCATCAGAGTAGCTGCCGTGTCCTTCTGTATATCACTTTGTTAAATTTTTCACATAGCAGCGAGCATGTTGTATATTTTTATTTTTTACACATTTGATGTTTTTTTGTCTTCCTCCCCTAGAAAGTGATCTCCTCGACAACACACAGTGCTAGCTGCTGCAGCCTCAGTGCTTATTCCCAAAGCATAGTCACAGCTGCTCAGTAAAGAATTTTTGAATAATTGTGTAAGTGATTGAGTTTTTCGGGTTATGAAGGCATTCTGCGTAGACTGAAAGCTCTCTGATTGAAAGTTAAAATATTTGAGTGAATAAATAGGTGACTTGCTCCGTTGAATACTTCTGCCTGTTCTGGAATTTCATATAAATGCAGTCATAGTGCATGTACTCTTTAGCACCTTTTTCACTCAGCATAATCATTTTGAGACTCATCCCAGTTATAACATATATGAGTAGGTTTTGTTTTTCGTTTTTATTGTGGAGTAACAATTAAGTAAACTGGGGTAAGAATATACCCCAGTTAACATTTTACCTCATGAGTCATGCCAGCTTTCTTATGCTTACTGTTTACATAGTTTTTCTTTTCTTATCCTTATGCCTTTATCCTACATCTTTATATTTAAACTATATCTTGTTTAGATAGTGCATAATTGGGTCTTGCTTTATCCTGTCTGGCAGTCTGTTCCTCCCAATTAGGTTGCTTCCTTTTTTTTTTTTTTTGAGAGGCGTAGTCTTGCTCTGTTGCCCAGGCTGAGTGCAGTGGTGTGATCTCAGTTTACTGCAACGTACACGATTCTCCTGCCTCAGCCTTCCAAGTAGCTGGGACTACAGGCCCCAGCCACCACGCCCAGCTAATTTTTTGTATTTTTTTAGTAGAGACCGGGCTTCACCGTGTTAGCTAGGATGGTCTCCATCTTCTGACCTCGTGATCTGCCCAGCTCGGCTTCCCAAAGTGCTATGATTACAGGCGTGAGCCACTGCACCTGGCCCCTCCTTTTACATGTAACGTAATTGTTGATGTAGTTGGGTTTAAGTGTACCTTTGTGCTCGTCGTTTTCCATTTGTACCTTCTGGCTTCTTTTCTTGTTCCTTCCTTCCTTTTTTTTTTTAGATGGAGTTTTGCTCTTGTCACCTAGGCTGGAGTGCAATGGTGCAGTCTCGGCTCTCTGCAACCTCTGCCTCCTGAGTTCAAGCGATTACAGGCGCCTATCACCACATCCAGCTACTTTTTTATTTTGAGTAGAGATGGGGTTTCACCATGGCCAGGCTGGTCTTGAACCCCTGACCTCAGGAGATCTGCCTGCCTCAGCCTCCCAAAGTGCTGGGATTACAGGTGTGAGTCAACCGCGCCTGGCCTCCTTTACTTTCTTTGGGGTTAATCTAATCGTTTTTTAGGTTTCCATGTTTATATTCTCTATTTATCTCGTTTAGATAGTGCATAATTGGGTCTCCATTGTTTCTTAGCAAACCTGCTATAATCGTTTTATGGTATGTGAGTGCAGCTACATGGACAGCTCAGGGTGTTTACTAGGGCCCTTCTACTTGGTGGAATGCAGCCTGGGCCTAGACCTTTAGGTCTTGATGAGGAAAGTTACTTCTGACCTCTTGTTTGTCCAGTGTTATTTTCTTTTTCCTCCTGATCTCTTTCTTGTGGGAAACCCAAGTGTTCAAAAAGCCCATTTTCCAGTTAAATAGGCTGTTGCTTTGTTACTCATCTTCATTAGTCTTAGGATTATGATATATATCTGGAGGAATGTATATTATTGTTTAATTGTTACTGTTAGCTGAATGCCCTGGATAAGTACAAGCCAACTCCAGCTAATAAGCTTAATGTTTTCTCAAAGTTGAGTTCACTGTGAGCATCTCCCATGGAAATCATTAGTGGTAGTGTACATGCTCCCTCACTGTAATTCTGAGCTCGCATGCTGATGGTTCTAAACCCTTGGAGATAAGTGGCTTCTTTGGAGAGCCAGGCTGCAGAAAAAGGAGGATGAAGTCTTTGAGGTGTGGGGGCAGGCATATGGATTATTCAAAGACATCCTCCTCTGCTCTCCACTGCCCTTCCAGCCTATACCTAGGGGACAGAATCTCAGAGAATTGTTTCCAACATATTATTCATGTCTTGCATTTGCTCAGCCAGATGTTGCCTTTCTAGGGCAGTGATTTTGGGACTCCATTTTCTTATTCAAAAGAGGATTTTTCTTTTAAGCTTTGTTCTATTTCCACAGAGCTATTTTTAGAAGAAGATAAACTAAGCAATCTTTTCTGTGTTTGCTCTTTTTTAGTCGAGCAAAAGATGTGATAATACCAGCAAAGCCACCTGTCAACTTTTTCTCCCCGAGGTCTCCAGTGCTTGACCTCTTCCAGGGACAGCTGGACTATGCAGAGTACATTCGCCAGGACTCAGAGGTGGTACTGCTGTTTTTCTATGCCCCTTGGTGTGGACAGTCCATCGCTGCCAGGGCAGAAATTCAGCAAGCAGCAAGTCGGCTTTCAGACCAGGTAATGCTCACATTCAGCTTAAGAATCAAATGACTTTCAGTCCTGTATGTAGGGCAGGATGTCTCCACAGAGACACCTTGCCCAATGGGCAGACTTTGCCAAGGTGAACTCTGGGAGTCCTTTCTAAGTTACAGAGCCTTGCATAAAGCAACAGAAAGGATTTCCAAATGTGGTGATTGTAGTCTGAGGCAAGTGTGGGAGCAGATTCTGAATCTCACAACACAGGCCAGTGCTCATCCTGGGGTGCCATACTGTTTGGTTTAAACATTAAAAAAGGTAGAGGGACTGAAAATCCTACTTCTTGCATATCCATTTGATACTTTTTAGTTAGGTTTATTTATTTATTTATATTATATTTTATTATTATTTTTTTTGAGACGGAGTGTCGCTCTGTCACTGGAGTGCAGTGGCGCGATCTCAGCTCACTGCAAGCTCTGCCTCCCGAGTTCATACCATTCTCCCGACTCAGCCTCCTGAGTAGCTGGGACTACAGGCGCCCGCCACCACACCCAGCTAATTTTTTGTATTTTTAGTAGAGACGGGGTTTCACTGTGTTAGCCAGGAGGTCTCCATCTCCTGACCTTGTGATCCACCCGCGTTGGCCTCCCAGAGTGCTGGGATTACAGGCTTAAGCTACCACGCTCGGCCGCTAGTTAGGTATTTCAGGTAAGAAAATTTATGTATGATATGACTACATTGTAACAAGGCCGACCTTTTTAATATTTGGACCAGAACTATATTCAACAGATAAGGAATGCCACCTTTGGGCTAGGTAAGAAAGATATATAGGCAAATAAGTCACCTGTTATGGCAGTGGTTTTCAGCCCAGTGGACCCCAGTTGCACTTTAGAAAATAAGTATTTTTTGATGTCCCCTTTTCTTCCTGAAAAAGAATTCATAGATGATAAATTTTTCCTATACATGTAATTTCAAAATAATCTAATGCACTGACTGGAACATAAAGTTGGGGGGGAAAAAGTAATTTGTAACTAAATTGTATATATTTTAGTATATAAGTGCACAGTCAGAACGGGTCCATATACCTTTATGTAGAACCGCTGTGAGTGGGATAGTTACAAATGTAGACTGATAAAGGTGATATGTTGGTGACTTACCTGCCATAAGGACAGTGCTCTTAGTAGTTGATTATCCTAAATGGTGAACAATCTTGGTAAAATCCTGAACCACACAAAGCCCTTTCTGCTCTCAGTTTACATAGAAGTTGCTTTCCTGAAAAATCCGAACACAAAAAGCATGCTTTAGATTCACATGTAAAATGGAGCTAGGTTCTGGGCTTGGATAATAACAGTTTTTCCCCAACATCAGTGTTTGGCAGGCATTTTGAACTCCTTTGGAATGCTATGGATGATTCTTCTGTGTGCAAAGCAGGTTTGAGTGTAGCAGGACATCTACCAATGGCCCTGCCCTACATATGCACTGTAGCTTCCCCCAGTCATTGCAGCAAGCAAAAAGCATCCCACAGATTTCTGAGACTCTCCTGCTCAGAACCACTGATCTGAAGTAACGTGTGTAGGCAGCCGAGTTCCAGAAGTTCATTTGGAACTGTCAGTTGGTTTTTCTTAGAAACTGTGGAGCCTTCCAAATTTAGAGAACAAAGTTCATGTTGCCCACGTTGGGCACAAGAGGGAAATCTATTGTGTTTTGTTAATAAGTGTGAATTGGCTACCTTACTGTCAACCTAAGCAGTATGTCCTTCTGAGTGATGGCATTAGTATAATAATAATGATACTCTGGTGTGCCAGGCCCTGTGCTAATTCTCAACCACTTGCAAGCCGATGCTGTTAGCCCTGTTTTTCTGAAGCAGGACCGCAGGCGTAAGGGGTGAAGCAGTTTGTTTACGATCACATAGTGACAGGTGGTGGGGGTTATAGTGCAATCCAGCGACTGCTGCTGCTTTTTTTTAAAAAAGATTTCAGCTTCTTCCAAATTGAGAGCTTACTATTCCACGTACTCAGTAGGGAAAAAAGTGGGTTTATTTTTGGAAACACACAAAAATCTTTTGAACTGTACTGCATGGTAAGATTGGTAAACATGGTCCAAGTCCTGGCTGGACATCATAGATAAGAGTATGTCTTTGTTTTTCATTTTAGTGATAAATGATGACCTTTGAAAACTCAAAACAGTTTTTTTCGTACTTTCTGTTTCAGTGAGAGAGGAATAGTTCCATTTTTAATTTCATCTTTTAAATCTTGGTAACTTTTCAGTTGTTATTCACAGTCATTTGAAACCCTTTTTTGGCTCTGCAGGTGTTGTTTGTGGCAATTAACTGTTGGTGGAACCAGGGGAAATGCAGAAAACAGAAACACTTCTTCTATTTTCCTGTAATATATCTGTATCATCGGAGGTAAGAACTTGTTAAATAGCTTTCTCATTCCAGTTTGGTTTGCCAGTTTATAAATGAATTTTGCATTTTTTCTATATTAAAATATTAGATACTACAGAAAATTTAGATAATACAGATAAGCAAAAATAAAAGATCTGGATAATCCACCCTGCTTTTTAAAGCTAAACGTGGGATCAGGCAGTAATACTCTTTCCTAAACTGCTTTTCTCACTTTTTTGAGCATCTTTTCATGTCATTACACATTTTACAGCATTGTTTTTCAAAGTACCAATTACTCCAATGTATTTCAGGTATCGTAAGAGTGTTTTGTAATGTAAAAATCCACCAAGTGTCTTATCCTTTCACCTGGAGGCATAGCAGAGTCCAGAGTGTATCTTACCATCTTTTCTATTGGGAAGAAAATTACTACAGGTACACAGTCCCATGTCCACAATTCTGAAGTCACAAAGAGGGCTGAAAAATGGAAAGAGTTTTATTTTATCTTATTTAATTTTTTTTTTGAGACAGAGTTTAGCTTTTGTTGCCCAGGCTGGAGTGCAATGGTGCAATCTCGGCTCACTGTGGCCTCCGCCTCCAGGTTCAAGAAGTTTTCCTGCCTTAGCCTCCCGAGTAGCTGGGATTACAGGCGCCTGCCACCATGCCTGGCTCATTTTTGTATTATTTTTTTTTTTTTTTTTTGAGACGGAGTCTCGCTCTGTCGCCCAGGCTGGAGTGCAGTGGCCGGATCTCAGCTCACTGCAAGCTCCGCCTCCCGGGTTCACGCCATTCTCCCGCCTCAGCCTCCCGAGTAACTGGGACTACAGGCGCCCGCCACCTCGCCCGGCTAGTTTTTTGTATTTTTAGTAGAGACGGGGTTTTACCATGTTGGCCAGGCTGGTCTCAACCTGGGCTGTACTAGAGCCCAGACCCTGCTGTGAATGATAAGTAATGTCTAAAAATCTGACTTGAAGGGTTTTGGAGATAGGAGATAAGACTTTGGACTTTGTTCAGGGTGATTGGCTTGAAGTTTGGTTTTTTTTTTTTTTTTTTGAGACGGAGTCTCGCTCTGTTGCCCAGGCTGGAGTGCAGTGGCCGAATATCAGCTCACTGCAAGCTCCACCTCCTGGGTTTACGCCATTCTCCTGCCTCAGCCTCCCGAGTAACTGGGACTATAGGCGCCTGCCACCTCGCCCGGCTATTTTTTTGTATTTTTTAGTAGAGACGGGGTTTCATCGTGTTAGCCAGGATGGTCTCGATCTCCTGACCTCGTGATCCTCCCGTCTCGGCCTCCCAAAGTGCTGGGATTACAGGCTTGAGCCACCGCGCCCGGCCGGCTTGAAGTTTGTTGAAGGTAAAATGGGTAAAGGAGATTTGATTAATAGAGAGCTTTGCTTTTTCCTTCTAAACTTCTTGGGCCATAATCACTGCGGATGTATAGCAGACATCAACAAACAATGATTTGTGGGTTCTCTGTCACATTCCATCCCATTTCTGTGTCTGTAACATAAGCTGTTGTCTGGCACACAGTATTGACTCCCAGGAACTATTAGATAGTATTTGGGCAAAAACACACTTTCTTACTCCATCTCTTCCCCCACGTTTTCCTCTGGATATTAGAAGTTTGTATTTTAATATTTGTAGTAACAAGCCAGTGTTTGCTTAGGGACCACTAAGATGATTTTCAGATTTCTTCCCCACTTTTTGGCCAGTAACTTAGAGGTTCTGCCTTTATGTGGAAGGTTCAAGTACAGGCTTTTTCGGATACAGGAATACTTTCTCAGAGTTACTCTTTTTGTTTTAAAGGTAAGTGTAAGGTGGTGTACTTAATTCTGTGCTCTGTAATGGGATGATGAGCTTGCCCTGCTGAAGTCCTTGCATTTCTTTTTGGCTTTGAAAAAGGGCATGGAAGCCTAGTAGGGGGGTATAGTCCTTTCAGGCTGCTCAGAGGTGGACTTAATGTGATGTGACGTTAAAATCAGAAGAGTTCCACGGAATCAAGTACAAATGTCATTTTGGGATATGTGGGTATACAGTATTGTCATATATGTATGTATATTTGTTTGCTTAGCTTTTGCAGAAAGATTGAAGGGACCTCCAAGGAACTTTAGAAATATGTCCAACGTTCTTATTTTACAGATGAGGAATTTGAGGTAGCATGCACCTTGAAATGCCTGCCTCCACACCCCTGTCTTTGCGTTGTTGGGTTTTATAAGTCACTAGGACTCTTGTAACATCACACCAGGAAAACTCAGCAAAGCCTCTTGGCCTGAGTAGTTGAGGTTTCCAGATTGGTAGCTCCTTTTTCTGGAATAAGTTAGATACTTTTTTGATTTCTTCCTTTAAATTAAAAATTATTGGTGGTTGATGGGGTTGGTGGTGGTGGTAATTTTTAGACTGAACTAATTTGTAGTAAGTCTTGATTTGGTCGAATTCTTAACTGTCTCCCAGCTGTACATGTAGAGAATGCTGTTTTCACTTTTTTTCATGCTAATATTCCTTTGACATCATTCTGCAGTGCACATTGAAGAATTGTGTTTATCTCATCACTGTGTGTGTGTGTGTGTTTGTGTGTGTCTGTGTGTGTGTGTGTGTGTCTATGTGAATTTCTGTAACCATGTATTCTGGTATTATAATCACAACCTTTATAAAATTCTTAACTGGGCTCTATTGTTACTGTTAACAGCAAGCTTAATGTCAATTTCTGTTTAGAGAAAAGAATGATTATGCAGTTGTTGAATTTCACCATAATGCCCCACCCTTGCCACCTACCATCCAATTATATATGGGCAGTGTCTGTATTGTGTGAGATTGAAGAGAGGCACATGAGAATTCTGATTAGCTTAGAAGGATAACTGAATGGTGGTGGTATTACTTAGTGGCACTGAATCAAATTGTGTGTGTTCCCAGGCACAACTGGAGGGGAAAGGAAGACAGATCATTTGTACTGGTCACTGACTTCAGACCTTCACATAATTTGTTGTTGTTGTAATAAAGCTTCAAATAAGTTTCAGGTTCATTCAGTGATCCTTTGTCTGCCTATTTCTTTTTAGTAGGGCAAGGGCCAACTGTTCAACCTGTCCCTTACCTTACAGTGACTAGTAGAAGGAAAATCTGCCCGCCTACATTGAATTGTATAGTTAAATCCTGGAATCCCTTAGCATGAGGTCAATTTCCAGGGTTGTCTTTCTGTTTTGTTTTTAAAAGAAATATTGTGGGAATTAATTTTTTTTTAAGAGACAAGAATAAATGTTTTTTGTTTGGCAATTCAGTTTGCAGTTGAATTCAAGATCATAGAAGGATAGGGGCTGCTTCCGCCTCTCCTCACCTAAAATGCTTATTCTTAATTCTCTGGTCACCTCCTGAGCAAAGCAGGCTACTGATCTGTGACTTGGTTGGATCCCAAAGCAAGACATTTTCATTTTGTGGTGGTGATGATTTTAGTTCTACATTACAGGCTTAATGCATGGTGTATTATTTTTATTATTTTTATTTTTATTTTTATTTTTTGGTACTAGTTTTGGACCAATCGAATACAAAGGCCCCATGAGTGCTGTTTACATTGAGAAGTTTGTCCGCCGGGTGATGAAACCACTTCTCTACATCCCATCTCAATCAGAATTACTAGATTTTCTCTCAAACTACGAGGTACTTGTCTTTCATATCTCCTCCTCCATACTCAAGGCCTTTCACTGGGTTGTATTGGATTGTTTGTATTAAAGGGGTTTTAAAAAAAACCTCCTGAATTGCAGCAAGTCAAAGGTCATGTGATGCATCAGCCCCAGTTAAATGCTTTCTGAGATACTGACTGTAACGATGGTTTGTCCAAGAGAGTTTTAAGAGAATAGAGTACTAGCAAAATCTTTGTTTTTTTGTTAGGGAATTTTCAACAGATTTTCATCTTGCTTCACAATTAACTTAGAGTAGATGAGAATTAACTTACAATTTCTGTGCAGCTGCAAATTTTTAAGAATATTATTTGACACTTCTCATAGCATTGTACTATGAGATACCTGGTTTTTCTTGTTAGTTGTAGTTTGGTTTTTTTGAAAACTGGAAATATGTTTCCTTCCATGTTATGAAGTATGTAACTATTTCAAGGTCTTATTTACAGAAAGTTTTCTAACTTTACTAATGTAGCTTCTTTCCTGCTTCCCCATTGCCAACTTCAACCCTTGGTAAATTATTTTTATAGGTTTTTTTTTTTTTTTTTGAGACAGAGTCTTGCTCTGACACCCAGGCTGGAGTGTGATCTCAGCTCACTGCAGCCTCGCCTCCCGGGTTCAAGTGCTTCTTGTGCCTCAGCCACCCAAGTAGTTGGGATTACAGGCATGTGCCACCACGCCCAGCTAATTTTTGTATTTTTACTAAAGAGGGTTTTGCCATGTTGGCCAGGCTGGTCTTGAACTCTGGGCATCAAGTGATCCTCCCGTGTTGGCCTCCCAAAGTGTTGGGATTACAGATATGAGCCACCATGCCCAGTCCTATAGGATCTTTAATGCTGGTTAAGAATGACTTCTTATTGTGAGGCCAGTATTGGGATTATTAAAATATGTAACCTCAAAAATTGTAAAAGTAGTTCTGCAAAAAATTCACTGGAGCAAGTATAAAATCATACTTGAGTACAAGTAAAAAGATACTTAGGTACGACAAAATCAAGACCATAAATATCTGACAGAGATAAAAAACCATGTAAATCCAGACCTTCCCAACAGTTTAGAATTGTGGCTAGTTGAATTTTACTGTTCGCACTATTTATATTCTGTGTAGATTGGATACAAATTTTTTCACCAGAACATCAGTATAGCTTTTTTCAATCGTGTTAGAAACTCTACATATGTGTAAAATGTTAGCAGAGATTCCCCAAGCAGCAGTATGAATATCTAGTTATTCTGCTTATAGTTCTTAGCTATGCATCAGAATAAATATTCCTTAATTACATAGATAGCAGATGGATGTCTGTGCACCTCAGAGGCCTGCCTCTTGTTTTCCCTGGGCAGGCTGGTGGGTGAGGGCTATATTAAGAGACAGGGTACTGGGGCCTGATCCCTTTGGCACACTCACTGGGTCTATGACTTGGGGCGGGTTACTTACTTCCTGGGCATCAGGGGCCTGGGCCAGGGTATCCTTGAGATTCCTTCTAATAGTAAAGTTGTGATAAGTGGGTTTTGACATGGATCTGCAGTGGGTTACAGCCAGAGCGACTCGAGATGGCACAGCAAAATGGTGAAGAATCAGGAGTCAGACAGACCTGCTTTTAGCAGTACTCTATTTTATTTATTTATTTATTTATTTATTTATTTATTTATTTATTTTGAGATGGTCTCACTCTGTTACCCAGGCTGGAGTGCAGTGGCGTGATCTTGGCTCACTGCAACCTCCATCTCTTGGGTTCAAGTGATTCTTCTGCCTCAGTCTCCTAAGTAGCTGGGATTACAGGCATGCACCATCATACCTGGCTAATTTTTTGTATTTTTAGTAGAGATGGGGTTTCAATTTGTTGGCCAGGCTGGATTATTTTATTTTTTTGAGATAGGGTTTCACTCTGTCACCTAGGCTGGAGTGCGGTGGTGCCATCTTGGCTCAAGCGATCCTTCTGCTTCAGCCTCACAAAGTGCTGGGATTACAGGCATGAGCCACCGTGCCCAGCCCAGCAGTACTTTAAAAGACTATGCTCCACGTATTGATTTGGAGTTCATGTTAGACTCACTAATCTGATTATATTACTGCTGATGATATTTAAAACATTACATTAAAGTTTTTTGGCAGCCCACTGAATTAGAGTGATGTACAGCAGTGATTAAGCTGGACTGCCTTTAAAATGGGAACCACAAGAGTGCTACCAAGATGGGGTCCCTCGATCACTTCTGTCAGCCTTTAAAATGACTTCCTCCCAAAAGCTGTGGCTTTTATCGGGTTAGGGTCATCTTTTGCTGGGCTTCTCACTGAGATGAGATTGTCTCATTAGCAAGAGATAGATAGTACTTGATTAATTGTGAAATAACTCACTAGTCAAGCCCAGCATGACACTTGTGAAACCATTTGTCTTGCAAAATATACCAAATAGCACAGCCTAGAAAATGTGTCAGTTTCACACACATTGCCTATAACATAGACACAGAATTCTCGATCCGGAAATGAAGCCACTGTCGTGGTTTTGACGGTTGAATGATTAGGAAAGTTAAGGAATTTTTGGAGTCCCTGGAGTAGAGCACAGTCAGCTTTTGAATATTCTGCTAAGTTTGGGTTTCTCAACCTTGGCACAGTTGACATTGGAGGTCAGATAATTCTGTGGTTTGGGGGACTGTCCTGTTCTTGGCAGGATATTTAGCAGTATCCCTGGCCTCCACCCACTGCATGTTGGTAGCACCCTTTTCTCCCCTCAGTTGTGACAACCAAAAATATCTGCAGACCTTGCCAAATACCCCTTAGGGGGCAAAATTCCCCCAGTTAAGAACTACTGCTCTGAATAATTGAGTTTTCCCAATTAAGGCCTTAAGGGGAAGAAAACACATCTTTTTTCATGTGGCTCTCAGAAGGCCTTAATTTAATAATTAAAAGTTTTTCTGCTTATAATGGTGACAGTAGAGAGAAGATGAAAGCTAAACAGTGCCTTGACTAGAGAATGCTGGAAAGTTATCGGGGGGGAATTATAGCTAGGGGTGAGTTAGATTGTCATCACTAGAGCTATCTCTGATACTCAACTTTTTACTCAAATTCCTTTTTTTTTTCCAAAAAACGAACAAAAAACCCTATACAGTTTAAATATGTGAAGGAGCTTGCTAATTTAAGGACATCTTACTAAGAAAGATACTTGTTTTGGTCGAGAGCCTTATCTCAGTTTATATTTTTTATCAATATGGATTTCAGTATCAAGTGTGTTTAAATTTAAGTATATCAAAATTGGGTCAAAATAATTAATGTTTTCATGGCACTTCTAAGGTTTGACATAATGAAGGATTGTGTTTTTTTGCTTGACTTAATGTCTGTTAGATGTGTTTGTAACATCTTGTAGGAGTGTGTGTGATAATTTTCTGCTTGTTTAAAAAAAAAATTTCTTGTGTAGGATCTGGATTTTAAGGAAGGAAAAAAAATATTGATTAGTTATAAATTTGTCTCTAATTCAGACATTTGTGAGCATTTTGGACCATTAGAAAATAATATAATTAGCATTCATTATTTGGGAAGCAACGATGTCCTGAAATAAATAATATTCTCTACTGACATAAACTTTTTTTTGAGAGTCTCGCTCTGTCTCCCAGTGTGGTGGCACAATCTCATCTCACTGCAACCTCCACTTCCTGGGTTCAAGCGATTCTTGTGCCTCAGCCTCCTGAGTAGCTGGGATTACAGGCATGTGCCACCGCGCCCAGCTCTTTTTGTATTTTTAGTAGAGACGGGGTTTCACCATTTGACCAGGCTGGTCTTGAACTCCTAGCCTCAAGCGGTCCACCCACCTCAGCCTCCCAAAATGCTAGGATTGCAGGTGTAAGCCACTGTGCCCGGCTGACATAAACTGTTGTTATATGTATATGGAACTCT
Source organism: Macaca mulatta (assembly GCF_049350105.2). Lineage (NCBI taxonomy): Eukaryota > Metazoa > Chordata > Mammalia > Primates > Cercopithecidae > Macaca > Macaca mulatta. Next base: position 12,874,427 of record NC_133425.1, on the reverse strand, counting down.
ATTCATATATGCTTATTCTATTGTTAGAAAAAGGAATGTTCTAATTGTATCTTTATTTATTTATTTTTTTAGAAATCCTATAGTTGAATTGTTTCAAAGGCCTATTCAGATGATTTGATACTGAATTACTTAGAGTGGAATTTTTTTTTTTTTTTGAGATGGAGTCTCTCCCTTGCCCAGGCTGGAGTGTAGTGGCGTGATCTCGGCTCACTAGAACCTCCACCTCCCAGGTTCAAGCGATTCTCCTGCCTCAGCCTCCTGAGTAGCTGGGACTACAGGCATGTGCCGCCATGCCTGGCTAATTTTTTGTATTTTTAGTAGAGACGGAGTTTCATCGTGTTAGCTAGGATGGTCTCGATCTCCTGACCTCGTGATCCGCCTGCCTCGGCCTCCCAAAGTGCTGGGATTACAGACGTGAGTCACCACACCCGGCCAAAGAGTGGAAGTTTTTAACCAATGGAAAATATTTTATTTGGCTTAGATATCTCAAACCTACCAATATCAGATTGCTAATCATCAACCACGGTTTTATGTTCGTAAAATATGTGCCTCAGACCTGTAATCCCAGCACTTTGGGAGGCCAAGGTGGGAGGATTGCTTGAAAACAGGAATTCACGACCAGCCTGGGCAACAAAATAAGACCCTGTCTCTCTAACAAAATGTTAAAAATTAGCCAGACATGGTGGCACATGCCTGTAGTCCCAGCTACTTGGGAGGCTGAGGCTGGAGAATTGCTTGAGCCCAGGAGTTTGGGGTTACAATGAGCTATGATGGCACCACTGCACTCCAGCCTGGGTGACAGAGTGAGACCCCATCTCAAAACAAAACAAAGACAAGACTCTGAGCCCAGAAACAATTTCTAGGACAACAGTTTTGCCTTTAATTTACTTCAACATCGTAGAAAGACATGAAAGGGTAAATACTAAAAATTCTTAACTTTGTAAACCTTGAAATACTTTAGTTACTATTAGCAAAGAAGTAATGCATAAACTATGCATTGTCAAGTGCTCTTTAGTTTTCAAGTGCTTATTTCTAATGTTCCAAACAGCCGTGTGAGGTAGATGGAAATTGTAGATCCTTCGAACAGATTAAGAACCTAAGGTACAGGGAGGCTGTGATTTACCTACATGGAGACTGGATGATAGCCCAGCCTTGTGGCTCCCCAAATTCTTGTGTATCATGTTCCTTCCTCAAAGAAATATTTAAGGTTCCTGAATTGAAACTTCAGTATCTACCTAGGGCTTACAACTTCAAACATTTAACTATTTAATGTCATTTTTTGAAACTTTTTTCTTTCATGATAGAACATTTTAAAGATATTGGCTCCTTAATTTGGCTGTAGCTTTTTTTTTTTTAAATGAATACTTAAAAGAATAAATATGGATAAAGGATGATGCCATGGCTCTTAAGCAGCAGAGTTTTGCCCTTTCCTGTTATTAATTGGGTCATTCACATTTATTCTGCAGAACTGGGATTATTCTGTGTATGATAGTCACAATATTGAGGCAGGATAGGGTCTAGAATTTTCTATCCAGGTAAGCACTACAATATGTACCTTATAAATGATGAATGTAGCTAAAAAACTGAAATGAACTTGCCAGGAGATCCCATAAAGGGAGATTAAGAGCTCTATGTCATTTCCTTGCAAACCATGTTAAGAAATTCTACCGGGCCCCATGGCTCACGCCTGCAATCCCAGCGATTTGGGAGGCCGAGGCGAGCAGATCATGAGATCAGAGTTCACGACCAGCCTGGCCAACATGGTGAAACCCCGTCTCTACTAAAAATACAAAAAATTGGCCGGACATGGTGGCGGGCGCCTGTAATCCCAGTTACTTGGGAGACTGAGGCAGGAGAATTGCTTTAACCCGGGAGGCAGAGATTGCAGTGAGCCGAGATCGCGCCACTGCACTCCAGCCTTGGCGACAGAGACTCTGTCTCAAAAAAAGAAAAAAGAAATTCTGCTTACTTCAGTTACTCCAATTGTGGAATCCCTCTTCCTCGAATGTTCTTCCTGCCAATTTAAATACAGAGAGGAAAATGAAGTCGATTACTGTGAACAACGTATTCTAACAGAACCAGTGTCATTTTTATTTTTACTTTGTAGAGATGAGATCTTGCCATGTTGCCCAGTCTGGTCTTGAACTCCTGAGGTCAGGTGATCCTCCCATCTGAGCCCCCAAAAGTCCTGGGATTACAGACATAAGCCACCACACCTGGCCAGTGTCATTTTAACTTCAGTGGATATTAAGTTGATTGGAAAGGGAATAGGACTGAGCAATGGTAATTTAATTTTCAGTGACTAATTTTGTGGCTCCTCTCATTTCAGTATTGTTTGGACATCATTGTGTTTGGTATTGGTAGCTTCTACGTCAATAGTGGTTGCTTTCTTATTTATTTATTTGGTTTTTTGAGACAGAGTCTCTCTCTGTTCCACAGTCTGGAGTTCAGTGGTGTGATCTCTGCTCACTGCAACCTCCACCTCCCAGGTTCAAGCAATTCTCCTGCCTCAGCCTCCCAAGTAGCTGCAACTACAGGCACCCACTATCATGCTCGGCTAATTTTTGTATTTTTAGTAGAGCGGGGTTTCACCAGGCTGGCCAGGGTGGCCTCAAACTCCTGGCCTCAAGTGATCTGAAGGGATTACAGGCATGAGCCAGCGCTGCTGGCCTCTTTTTTATTTTTTAAAGCACTTGACAGATTCGTTTGACTTGTACCGTATAATTTACTCACCAAATGCTAACAGTATTATTATTTCAAACTCTTATCTTCTATCTGCAGGCAAAATATTTTAAGAATCTTTTTGTGAATTTCTGTATCCATTTAAGAACACTTATTTAGCATACATTCATTCATTTATTCCTAACAGCTTGGTAACAAAATTGTTTTAAATTTAAATGGGATGGGGAAAGGCTCAGGAATCTTTTAGGGGGAAGAAGAGAGTTAAGTAAAATGGCCAGATGACAGAAAACTTGAGCATTTTGACAGAATTGTAGAATGCTGGTACCCGACATTGTCATATTGTTTGTAAAATTCTACTCTGAATGTTGCGCACTGTTTCTCTTAGTTCATAGTTTTGTGTTTGTTTGTTTGAAACAGAGTCTTTCTCTGTTGCCCAGGCCGGAATGCAGTGGCACGATCTTGGCTCACTGCAACCTCCACCTCCCTGGTTCAAGCAACTCTCGTGCCTCAGCCTTTCGAGTAGCTGGATTACAGGCATGCACCACCACGCCTGGCTAATTTTTGTATTTTCAATAGAGATGGGGTTCCACCATGAGGGCCAGGCTGGTCTTGAACTGACCACAAGTGATCCTCCCGCCTCAGCCTCCCAAAGTGCTGGGATTACAGGTGTGAGCCTGGGCAACAGAGTGAGACTCTGTTTCTTTTTTTTTTTTCTTTTCTTTTTTTTTTTGAGATGGAGTCTTGCTCTGTCCCCCACCGGTCGGAGTGCAGGGGCATGATCTCAGCTCACTGCAACCTCCGCCCCCAGGGTTCAAGGGATTCTCTTGCCTCAGCTTCCTGAGTATTTGCGACTACAGGCACGTACCACCACACCTGGCTAATTTTTGTATTTTTTAATAGAGACGGGGTTTCGCCATGTTGACCAGGCTGGTCTCGAACTCCTGACCTCAAATGATCCTCCCACCTGGGTCTCCCAAAGTGCTGGGATTACAAGTGTGAGCCACTGCACCCAGCCTAGATGTTAAGTTTCTATCAGAATGAAAACCAGTTGATTCATTTACAGTTGAATCTTAGAACAAGCAAGTGGTTTAGATTGGAAAGATAGTATATTCCACTACAGATCAGAAATTTCCTCTTTTTTTTTTTTGAGACAAAGTTTCACTCTTGCTGCCCAGGCTGGAGTGCAATGGTACGATCTCAGCTCACCGCCGCAACCTCCACCTCCCAGGTTCAAGAGATTTTCCTGCCTCAGCCTCCCTAGTAGCTGGGATTACAGGCATGTGCCACCACGCCCAGCTAATTTTGTATTTGTAATAGAGACAGGGTTTTTCCATGTTGGTCAGGCTGGTCTCGAACTCCCGACCTCAGGTGCTGCCTCGGCCTCCCAGAGTGCTGGGATTATGGGCATGAGCCACCGCGCCCGGCCAGAAGTTTCCTCTTTTATATAGCATACTGATTTTAAATTTTACCAACAGATTAAATTTCTACCCTAAGTTTTGGATGCAATTTTGTTTCAGTGATCAAGTTCGCTTCTGCAATGACTTACTAATATAGAGTGTGGTGCCAAGTGCTTTTGGGCTTAAAAGGATTCTTTTCATTTGCCTAGTGCTTTATGGTTCATCAGGCTTGCTCTTTGCCTAACCCTGTGAAGAATTGTTCCTATTTCCACATCAGGCAACTGAGGGTTCATATTGAAGGGTTCTCCTGAGGCTGTTCTTTCAGCCACTAGATCTCAGTCTTGAGCTTAGGTCTTCTGACTCCAAGTCCAGCACTCTTTCCTCAGGGATCTCACAGTTTGACTTTTAAGGCAGATACGATTATTACAGAACAAAACCTGACTGAATGAGTGCCATAGGGCCTTCAAAGAAGGAAGAAGTGATTGTAAACAGGAAGGCAGAATGTATCTGGTAGGGGACAGTTAATTGGTTTGGCAGAATGAAGGAGAGTTCTACGCCAAGCTTAGAGGAATGGAATGAGCAGGTGGAAATGAGTATGTAGGGTGAAGGAGCCCAGAGGGCTGGAGGTAGGTCCTCTGCAGACCTGAGGGAAAGGAGAGTTGCCACTGTGGAATGCTGGGTTTTGAGGGGGGCGGTTCTATGGTTTGTTTCCCATTGAAGGGGCTTGATTACAGGTGAAGATTAACCCTGATTTCCAGCAAAGTGTGAAGGTATGTTTGGAGTCAATGAGAGAAAGCAATTCAAGAAGAAACTTAAGAAAGGTTAAAAGAAAATTATTGCCACTGCTTGTCTGGAGTTGTTAAAAGCGATTGAGGACATAACTTACTGATGAAGTTTTGAGTCTGGGAGAATTGTACTGTCAACAGGGTGTGGAAAGACCTACTCGTGGGGACAAAAGGAAGTTTCAGCTTTGAATGCCCCTGAATGACCACTGTGCAATCCTGTCAAAGCTGCTGCAACTCCATCCCTTACCCTGTTTGTTGTTTAAATGGAGGGGATGTTCAACCCCAACCTGAAATTTTTCTCATGTGCTTAGGCTTTTTGAAAAAAGGAAATGCAACAAGATGCATTAATTGTCAAATTATAATATGTCTTTCTTGCTTTAAAATATCCTCCATTACACTGTGGCTGACAGTGCCTCACTTACCTAATTCTGCTTTTTCCTGCAGCCTGGAGTACTCGGATACTTTGAGTTCAGCAGCTCACCCCAGCCTCCTGGTTATTTGACCTTCTTCACCTCAGCATTACATTCATTAAAGAAAGGTAAAAAATGATTCATATTAAGACATTGGTACTTCAGTAGAATTGATATTTACATCTTTTCCATGTATTATTATTAATATATATTCTACTTTGCTTGATTCCTTTTCTCAATGTATTTTTATTTATTTATTTTTAGATGGAGTCTTACTCTGTTGCCCAGGCTGCAGTGCAGTGGCATGATCTTGGCTCACTGGAATCTGTGTCCCGGGTTGAAGTGATTCTCCTGCCTCAGACTCCTGAGTAGCTGGAACTACAGGCACCTGCCACCATGCCTGGCTAATTTTTGTATTTTCAGTAGATTTGGGGTTTTACCATGTTGGCCAGGCTGGTCTCGGACTCCTGACCTCAGGTGATCCACCTGCCTTGGTTCCCAAAGTGCTGGGATTACAGACATGAGCCACTGCGCTTGGCCGTCACTGTATTTTTAATAATTACATTGTTTAATGTTCCATCATTAGCAAACAGGAAATACTGTTCTATTTCACATATAGTCTCTCAAATGTTTAGTTTTCTAATAATATAGCTTGAGGCTGGGCGCAGTGGCTCATGCTTGTAGTCCCAGCACTTTGGGAGGCTGAGGCAGGTGGATTGCTTGAGTCCTGGAGATTGAGACCAGCCTGGCCAACATGACAAAACCCCATCTCTCCAAAGAATACAAAAATTAGGCAGGTGTGGTGGTGCACACCTGTAATCCCAGCTACTCAGGAGGCTGAGGTGGGAGAATCGCTTCAACCCAGGAGGCAGAGGTTGCAGTGAGCCAAGATCATGCCACTGTACTGCAACCTGGGGAACAGAGTAATATCCTGTCTCAAAAAAAAAATATGTATATATGTATATTTGTTTATTTATATTTATATTTCTATATGCTGGGTGCAGTGGCTCACACCTGTAATCCCAGCACTTTGGAAGGCCAAGGCGGGCGGATCACCTGAGGTCAGGGGTTCGAGAACAGCCTGGCCAACATGACAAAACCCTGTCTCTACTAAAAATACAAAAATTAGCTAGGCGTGGTGGCACACGCCTGTAGTCCCAGCTACTTAGGAGGCTGAGGCAGGAGAATCCCTTGAACCCGGGAGGCGGAGGTTGCAGTGAGCCGAGATCACACCATTGCACTCCAGCCTGAGTGACAGAGCAAGACTCTGTCTCAAAAAAAAAAAAAAACCTAAAAACAAAACAAAACAAAAATATATATATATATAGAGAGAGAGAGCGAGAACTTCACGTTGTATCTGTAATTATATATTTTGTACTTTAAAATTTGTTATAATCTTTTTCTGTATGTATAGTTAAAGGTTTTTGTCAGCATTTTTAGTGGTTATTTTGTCTGTCAGTTAGATAGGTTGTAATTTAGCAATGCATTTCTTTTGAGAAGTATTTTTCCAGGTATAAAACTCATGTCACTTTATAGTGTGGGATACTGCCAGCTTCTCATGTCTGTATTTTTCTTTGGACTTAGTTGAATTGTATATTGTTTGGTGTCCTGGTTTTTAAGTGAAAGGTCATATTCTCCCAATTGTTTTATGTTGTTCTATGCTCTCTCTCAGTCCTAACTCTACAGCCTGTCAGTTCTGTGTCAGATCCATTCTCATCTGCTCGCTTGTCTCCATCCCCTTTGTTACCACTCTAGTCTGCGCCCCTTCACCCACACCTAGACCAGACCAGTGGACATGTAACTGGTATCCACTCACTCCTCCTTCCTCGGACTGTGGCCTTTGTACATGCTAGTCCTTCTTCCTGGAATGTGCCTCCACTCCTAGGTCCCGGTTCTCCACCTGTCAGGGCCCAGCTCAAATATCACTTCCACAATTAAATAACTGAAACCTCTACCCCAGTCTAACTTGGGTACCCTGTTGTTTCTTTTGTAGCACTTAACACAGATTGCATTTATATGTGTGGTTACAAGATGATTTATTTAATGTCTTTTTCCCTAGACTGTAAGATTTCTGAGGGTAGGGACCATGTTCCTCATGTTAGAGTTCTTTCTGTATAGCCTGGCATAAAGCAGGGGCTCAGTCAGTCTTTGCCAAGCAAGTGATCACATTAATGGCCCTATCATCTTCCCCCAGGAGATCAACCAAAAATATGTAATTATTCTTTTATTATTTTTATTTTTGGAATATTAAAACAGTATATATGATACAATTATATGACTGGCCATTTAAATATATACCTTGAAGGTTTTATTTAAAAGCACAGAGAATCTACTATATTCACATTGTCTGGGAGACATAGGGGGAGAAAATCAAGCTGTCATATAAGTATGTCTATCTAATTGAAAGACTTTGAGCTGCACAGTTTCAAGTGACTAAGAAGACTTAGCAAATAAAAGTTTGAACTTTGAAAACAAAATACTGCCAACTTAAATAAGCTTAAGAAGCATGCATTCAAAGATCTTCATGGAAAATTAAATAAAGCCCTTCACAGAAGAAGACAGACCTCAATGAAGATTATATAAAAGGGTAACCTAGAGTCAGTCACTAAAGTGATGGTAGCATTCAAGTTTGTAAGCTGAAGAGGCCATTTCAAGGTCGTAGAAGCATGTTTTGTTATTTGATTGGCTTATATTATGTGCTGCTATGCCATATTAGAAATACATTACTCATTTTAAATTATTTTTTCATTCAGAGGTTTCTAAAATGGTGCTCCTTTTAGGAATACCCTTCTAATACGAGACAGTAGCTTTTTTCTCCTTTTTTTAAGCAAAAGGAAGGGTAAATAGTGATAAATAAAATAAGATTGAAAGAGATAAATGGTTAAAAATTACTCAAAGGTACAAAATGAACCTCCTTGGTCAAATCACTAATTTTCACAAATTTATACCTGGCCGGGCACGGTGGCTCACGCCTGTAATCCCAGCACTTTGGGAGGCCGAGATGGGTGGATCACCTGAGGTCAGGAGTTCGAGACCAGCCTAATCAACATGGAGAAACCCTGTCTCTACTAAAAATACAAAATTAACCAGGCACGGTGGTACATGCCTGTAATCTCAGCTACTTGGGATGATGAGGCAGAAGAATCGCTTGAATCCAGGAGTTAGAGGTTGTGGTGAGCCAAGATCGTGCCATTGCACTCCAGCCTGGGCAACAAGAGCGAGACTCCGTCTCAAAAAAAAAAATTTTTTTTTGACAAATTTATATGCAAGTTGTTTTCATAATAAATGTGGTCTGATTTACCTTCTCTGCGTCTCTTCCCTATCCTGTGATTCTAGTTGGATCTTGTAAAATTCTGTTGCATATGGAAGTTTGCAGGAGCTGAGATGAATTCTGATTAATCCTTTTCACCCCATTTTTTTGTGGCTAGATTCACACATTTGGAAATGATTATTTTCTGTAATATGTGCACTATGAAGGATTCCCTAAAGTAAATCTTATCTTGGGCATCTGGGGTTTTTTTTTCCCTTTCTTCTACCCTGAAGTCAAATAGTATTTTCCTTAACAGCAGATGTGCAGTAGGAGGTAGGAGAAACACACATGCACACTTAAAAAAAAAAAAGATACAGTTTCGAATTAAATTCTAGGTCAATGTCATGTTTAGATTGTGTATACAGATCAAGGCTGGAGAAACATTTGACACATGTAACATTTAGTTATAGAGAGCTGAACTGAAGAAGTGTTTAGACTGTTGTAGTAGAAAGCAGATACCTTGGTTCAGCAGGCCACAAGCATTTATACAATGCACATGCCTTTGCCCTGCCTTAATGATTTTTTTTTAATTGTCTTAGAAATAGCCAGGCCACTTGCAAGTTCTACATTTGTTTTTTGAAGCTAGCTGGTCATCAGTGCATAAATAATTTGTGAGTGTACCACGTCTGAAGCATCACAGGGCTGTAGGGTGTGCTGTGAGGAGAGCTTATTCCTGCCCCCCAGCATGCGAGGCTTGGGTTGTAAGATCAGATTCTGTGGTCCTTTACCCCCCACTTAACAAAACTTGTCTAACATTTGCTATTTTTACACAGTAAAAGAAAGGAAATTCACTTCCCACCTCAGCACTGTAACAGTAACTGCCTTCTCTTGTTGTTTTAACTGTTTCCTTTTTTCTCCGAGGCTCGGCCTTAGTGCTCATCTGTCAGTTTACCTTGGCCCAGCTGTTAGGTGCTGTGGACAGGAACTCTTGCGCATATTTCTGTCCATTATTGTGTTAGCCTTTTTTTTTTTTTTCTTTTCTTTTTTTGTTTTTTTTGAGTTGGAGTCTCTCTCTTTTGCCCAGGCTGGAGTGCAGTGGCGTGATCTCAGCTCACTGCAACCTCGGCTCAGGTTCAAGGGATTCTGATGCCTCAGCCTCCTAAGTAGCTAGGACTACAGGCACCCACCACCATCCCACCTAATTTTTGTATTTTTAGTTGAGACAGTTTTTTGCCATGTTGGCCAGGCTGATCTCAAACTCATGACCTCAAGTGATCCACCCACCTCGGCTTCCCAAAGTGCTGGGATTACAGGCATGAGCCACTGCGCCCAGCCTTCTGGTTAGTTTTCCTTTTTTCTTTTTTCCTGAAAATCTGATGACTATATCAGTTTATTTTCTTCTTTTTTAAATTTAAAAATTATTTAGCACTTTATGCTCCCTGGCTTTACTTTGGCTTAAAATATAGAGCACAGTTGATTTTTTTCCCCCTCTCATTTATAAAATGATGTTTCCTTTCTCTCTAACCTTGATGATTTCTGCTTTACTACAGAACATATTTTTCCATGCGTTTGGGTCTATTTCTGTGATTTATTTTGGTCTATATACCTGTTTTTGTCTGAGTAAACTTAATCTAAGTTCTTGCTTTGTAAATTGCTATTACTTGGTCAAGTGTGGACTTCTTCTAGTTCTTGTGTTTTGTGGAATATTCTTTTATGTCCATCCTTGCCTTTGGCTGGAATTTTGTTGAAATTATGTTAAATATATAAATTGACTTGAAGATAATTGACATGTTCATAACATTTAGCTTTCCTTTTCTAGGTTCACAGCATGATTATTCATTCAAAACTTCCTTTTAATTTTTTATAGTAGGTTTTACATATCTCATTAATGTTTAATCGTTTCACGGTGCTAGATGATTAATTGTGAGCTGGCAATCTTTGTGTATGTTTGAAAAGCCTGGAGGAAATCAGCTCTCTTATACTTTTTTATTCTTCCAGGACTGCAAAGGCTGTTCCTCTTGGAACATTTTTACATTTGATCTTGGCAGAGAGACTACTTTATTGCCAAAAGAAAATTTGGTAGAGGGGTCATGTTCTGAAGTTGCTTGCTTCATTTTTAAAAATCTGATGATTATTTATTTGCTGTAAAAATGTGTTCTGGTAAAATGTTGTCATATTCTACTATAATTCAGTGGCTTTTTTAAAAGAGAAGATTTGCAGCAAATTCTGACCCTGTTTTTCATCCGATCTACAAAAGGGCTTGCAGTGCAGTTTAGGGAGAAAAACAGTGGGCTGGGAGCCAGGAGTGCCTGGTCCTTACCCTTTGTCTGCTCCTGGTGGGGTCTGTAAACTTGAAACAAAATATTTAACTTTTCTGTGTTTGAGTTTGTTTATCTGTAAATTTGGGGAGGATTAGAGGTAAGTATATAAATCTTTATTTTATAAGGTCAAATCGTGAAATACTTTGTGTGTGAGTAAAGTAATTAAGTAAAGAAATACTTTGTAAGTTAAATAATAGTCTTTATACCTTAATTAGAAACGAAGCCATCTGGCTGAAAGCACCTCAGATAAGTATTTTACCTGTTCTAGTAAAAACATCCACACAAGAAATGATGTCATTGACTGACCAGCAGGCACAGTCTCTCTCTTCCCCTTTCCTGTGCACCTCCTACCTGCTTCTGTTTGTAACACATGGTTTTCTCCCTGTCCAGTGGACTGAATCTCTCTCCCACCAGAATAGGATCTAATTTGTTCAGATAATATTTACTGAGGGCCTTGATGGCAGAGTTTTGTTTTATTGCTCCTATAACTCCACACCCTGCCTGAGCATAGTTGTAGCTAAGAGGGTGAATGACTGGTAAAGGACACGTGAGAAAGATTTTAGCTACGGGATTTTAAACATCACTTTGGATCCCCTCTCACCACTTTCTCCACTTCTTGTGCCCGGCCCTTCAGGCTCCATAGACCATAGTGTAGGAGTTTCCCTGCCTGGTTCTTTTTTTTTTTTTTTTTTTTTTTTTTGCCAAGACAGGGTCTCACTTTGTTGCCCAGGCTGGAATGCAGTGGTGGTCTCTGTAACCTTGAACTCCTGGGCTCAAGCAATCCTTCTGCCTCAGCCTTCTGAGTAGCTAGAACTATAGGTATGCACCGCCACATCAGCAAGTTAAAACAATTTTTTTTTTTTGGTAGAGATCAAATTGAATTCACATGGTACCTAAATGTCATCTTGGAAATGCACTAAGTTTTTTTGTTTCGTTTTGTTTTTGAGACGCACGTTCTCTGCTCACTGCAACCTCCGCCTCCCGGGTTCAAGCAATTCTTCTGCCTCAGCTTCCCGAGTAGCTGGGACTACAGGCACACGCTACTATGCCTGGCTAATTTTTTTGTATTTTAGTAGACATGGGGTTTCACTGTGTTGCCCAGGGTGGTCTCAAGCTCCTGAGCTCAGGCAATCCTCCCAAAGAGCTGGGATTACAGGCGTGAGCCCCTGCGCCCGGCCACACTAAACTGTTAACTAAAGATACTGTTTCCACTCCTTTCTTTCACCTTTGGGAATTCCTAAACTCAGTTGATGAGGAAATCTTGTAGCATTAGTTTTCTGAGGAACTCCCTCTGTGAAATAGTGTTTTAGAGGAAATGTATTAAATGGAGGAAGAAATTTGATTCCAGCGTAGTGTCCCTGTAGTCCACCAGGTGGCGTCTGATGCTGCTGAGATTTGCTTGTGGAACTGAGTCAGTACACATAAAAAGTGCCCTCCTCCAAGACCTTATGCATGAAGAAAGCTTTTCTGGAGCACTGTTCTGTCAGATTGTGAAATTTTATACAGCATCAAGAGATCTTGGCGGGGCGTGGTGGCTCACACCTGTAATCCTAGCACTTTGTGAGACTGAGGCAGGTGGATCCCTTGAGCTCAGGAGTTTGAGACCCGCCTTTCACAGTGTGGTGAAACCCCATCGCTACAAAAAATACAAAAAGTAGCCTGTAGTTGCAGGTACGTAGGGGCTGAGGTGGGAGGATCGCTTGAACCTAGGAGGTCAGGGCTGCAGTGAGCTGAGATCATGCCACTGCTTTCTGGCCCGGGTGACAAAAGTGAGACCCTGTCTCAAAAAAAAAAAAGAGAGAGAGAGAGAGAGAGAGATCTGAAGGCTGGAGTTTTCTTACTCTGTATGTGACATTTTAAAAGGCATTAGAAAAACAAGGGACTGACAAGCAAGCCTGGCTTGGAGATTGCTTTATTTTCTCAGGTTTTTGGGCCTAACTCTTGGGTCTTTGGACCAGACATTGAGTCTAACAGTTCTCAGCAAGTGGAATGGGTTCTAGGATCGTTTTGTTTTCTTGGGTAATTTCATTTGTTGTCACTATACCCACTCATGGGGGGAATCTTTTTCTAACTATCTGCCTGCATTGAGACCCTTCTGGGTACTGACTAAATCAGATTAGAATAAATATATTAAAAATTTCATACTTTGGGCCGGGCGCTGTGGCTCGTGCCTGTAATCCCAGCACTTTGGGAGGCCAAGGCGGGTGGATCACCTGAGGTCAGGAGTTTGAGACCAACCTGGCCAACATGGAGAAACCTGGTCTTTATTAAAAATAACAAAAATATCTGGGCATGGTGGCACACGCCTGTAATCCTAGCTGCTCAGGAGGCTGAGACAGGAGAATCGCTTGAACCTGGGAGGTGGAGGTTGTGGTGAGCTGAAGTCATGCCATTGCACTTCAGCCTGGGCAACAAGAGCAAAACTCTGTCAAAAAAACAAAAACAAACAACAACAACAAAAAACCTGACTTTTTAAGTCAGTTGCCATTATTTTAGCAAAGGAATCCTTGTATATTTTATGGGAGATGCTTTTATTTCCGTTATGATTTCTTTTCTTTTCTTTTCTTTTCTTTTTTTTTTTTGAGACAGAGTCTTGCTCTGTTGCCCAGGCTGGAGTGCCAATCATGGCTCACTGCAGCCTCAACCTCCCCAGGCTCAGGTGATCCTCCCACCTCAGCCCCCCAGGGAGCTGGGACTATAGGCATGCACCACCACGCCTGGCAATTTTTTCCCCCCCGAGACAGAGTTTCACTCTTGTTGCCCAGGCTAGAGTGCAATGGCACGATCTTGGCTTACTGCAACCTCCGCCTCCTGGGTTCAAGTGATTCTCCTGCCTCCCGAGTAGCTGGGATTTACAGGCATGTGCCATCACGCCCAACTAATTTTTTTTTTTTTTTTTTTTTTTAGTAGAAATGGGGTGTCTCCATGTTGGTCAGGCTGGTTTCGAACTCCTGACCTCAGGTGATCCGACCACCTCAGCCTCCCAAAGTGCTGGCATTACAGGCGGCGTTCACCCCGCCTGGCCAAATTTTTCTATTTTTTTGTAGAGACGTGGTTTCATCATGCTGCCCTGGCTGATCTTGAACTCCTGGGCTGAAGCAGTCCAGCCACCTCAGCCTCAAAAAGTGCTGTGGTTAAAGGCGTGAGCCACTGTGCCCTCCATGACTTATTTCTTAAGTCTTGTAAATAAGAACTAAGGCCAAAAAAGGTCCTTCCAGCACTTGAGGTTAGAATCAGAACTATGATTTCTTATTAAATAATTCAACAACCATTTGAGGATCTGGTGTGTGATATAGCTGTAATGATGAATGCACCTCATTTCCTGCCATCAGCAGGAGCCCCACCAGCCAGTGTGGCCAAGAAGTAGGGTTGCTCACAATGAGAATTTGGTGATGGGTCTGTGACAGCCTTCCTTACTCAGTGGAGATGGGAAGATGACTCAGTGGAGATGGGTGCTTGGGGGTGGGAGGGTCAGCCTGCAGGTAAGGGTGGAAGAAACCACATGCAGAGTGGAAGATTGATGGGGCTGGGGAAAGCAACAGGTGTGTTCACTTGTGCTTTGGCTTCAGGAAGCTCAGAGCCAAATTTCGTGTTCATTTAGAGAGATTTTGATTCCTCGATCCCAGGTATTTGAAAAATTGCACCTTAACTTTCTAATTATTTAGTGATATTTTCTACCCTTTTAAACTTGTCCTCTTTTAAAAGAGTATGGGTGTGGGTGTTGATCCTATTTCTCCAAGTTTGTTTTTTTCATATTTGGAAGTTGATAAGACTCCTAGATAAAGAACCAGAAGCATTACAATCTTAGAAAAGAATCTTAGGGATCACATAATAAAGTCAGAAACTTACAGTCACACAACTCCATGCAGACAGGCCCAGTTCTAGTCCTTGGCCACCTTTTATATACAGTTGAACCAGATAAGCTGATACTTGATTGAGCACTTCCATAGCCAGTCACTTTACCTGAATGACAGTCTTCACTGTCACCCTTTGAAGTAGGAACTGTTTATTATTCCAGTTTCACAGATGAAGAAACTGAAGCTTCGAGGAGGTTGTTAACTTGCTCAGGGTTAGTGTAGTAGGCAGGGCTCGTAAGGGCTCCTTAAAAAGCTCCACTTCTTACTTACTAGAACCTGTGAATAGGTTAGATACATGGCAAGGAGGAATTAAGGTAGCAAAGAGAATTAGATTGCTCATCAGCTGGTCCTGAGGTTATCCTGTGTTACTGGGGTGGGCTCAGTGTAATCAGAATGATTCTTAAGAATGAAAACTGAAGGCAAAATAACAGAGTGTAATGTGAGACCGACAGTCCAGTTGTCACTGGCTTTGAAGGAGGAAAGGGCCACAAACCAAGGGATGTGGGTGACCTCTGGAGCTGGAAAAGTCAAGGAAATGGATTCTCTCCTAGAGCCTCCCAAAGGAACATGACTTGCTAACAGGCCAGGGTTGATTTTAGCCCAGTGAGACTCATATTGGACTTTTGACATCCAGAACTTTAAAATACATTTGTGTCTGCCGTTATTTTTTACAGCAGCAACAGGAAGCCGGTACCGTCACATGCCGGTAAATACAGGAGCTGAGATGAGAACCCTGGTGCAGAGCTCACTTACTCCACCCTTACTCTGTTTTCTCTGCAGCTGCTCTGCTTTACTGAGGTGCAGCAGGTGGTATGATACAGTGATTCCCTCTTGGCTTTGCCTGTGATACTGCTTTAAATGTCATGTGTTTCCCTGGCTAACATCTGCCTTCCTAATTTTTCAAGGCCTAGGGGAAGTTCTGTGGATTGATAACTCTTGACTACCTAGCATGACGTCCGGCACACAGGACGTCCTGTGATTCTCATTACCCCAGCTTCTTTCTTGGAGCTCCTGTTGCACTAATAGACAAATAGGCTGTGTCTTCTGCTTAGCAGCCTGTCTTGGTTTCTAGTTTTCCCTGGACTTTAGTGGTATCTTCCTAACAATAAGCATAGATAGGCAGGGGCCAATGAGTCCTGAAGTCGTTTTATTTTATTTAATGTTTATTTATTTATTCGACAGGGTCTCACTCTGTTGCCCAAGCTAGAGTGCAGTGGCACAGTCATGACTCATTACAGCTTCCAACTTCCCAGGCTCAGGTGATCTTCCTGCAGGCTCACGCCATCACACTCAGCTAATTTTTGTAGAGATGAGGTTTTGCTATGTTGCCTTGGCTGCTCTTGAATTCCTGGGCTCAAGCAGTCCACCCACTTTGGCCTTCCAAAGTGCTGGGATTACAGGCATGAGCCACTGCGCCTGGCCCTGTAGTCATTTTAATAGCAAGTATCCTGGTGTAATCATGGCCCAGCGGCCTTTTCTCACTGGCCTTCAGGTTTCAGGTTTCCCATCTGTAAAACAAGGGAGCTTTGCCCTAGTTATCTGTAAGGGACACATCATCTTGAAAAAGCAATGGCCCTTGGCCTATTTTTGTAGGCCTGGGAGCTAAGAATGTTTTTTACATTTTTAAAGCATTGTTTGAGGGGAAAAAGAGAACATGTGACAGACCTCATCTAGCTGACTCCTGTGTTAAACCTTAAGAACAGCCTGAAATGGGGTGGAGGAGGTTTCTCAGTGGATATATTTAGTTTGCAGAGTCCTTCCTTCCCGAGGGCTACCAAAAAATAAAAAAATTTTATTGAGGTGCATACAAGGGAAGTTTTTCAATTGATCATTTTGTTTTTTATTTTATTTTATTTTTTCTTTTGAGATGGAGTCTCGCTCTGTCACTGAGTCTAGAGTGCAGTGGTGTGATCATGGCTCACTGCAGTCTCCGCCTCCCAGGTTCAAGCGATTCTCCTGCCTCAGCCTCCCGAGTAGCTGGGATTACAGGCATGCGCCACTACGTCTGTCTAATGTTTTTTTTTTTTTTTTTTTTTTTTTTTTTTTTTTTTTTGACACGGAGTCTCGCTCTGTCGCCCAGGCTGGAGTGCAGTGGCCGGATCTCAGCTCACTGCAAGCTCCGCCTCCCGGGTTCACGCCATTCTCCTGCCTCAGCCTCCCGAGTAGCTGGGACTACAGGCGCCGCCACCACGCCCGGCTAATTTTTTTGTATTTTTAGTGGAGACGGGGTTTCATTGTGTTAGCCAGGATGGTCTCGATCTCCTGACCTCGTGATCCGCCCGTCTCGGCCTCCCAAAGTGCTGGGATTACAGGCTTGAGCCACCGCGCCCGGCCCTGTCTAATGTTTTTACTTGCGGTAGAGTCGGGGTTTCACTGTGGTGGTGTGAGCCACTGTGCCCAGCCTGAATTGATCATTTTAATATGGTTCTTTAGACTTACTAAATGAGAACAGCTGATGTGAGGGTGTTTATTTTACTGTCAGGTTAAGTATATGTAACAATGCGTATTTAGTACTATAGTTTATTCCCTCCTAAAATCATGTATTTGGAACTGCATTTCTCTTTCCTTCCTGCCTAGCTCACACACAAAAAGAATCACAGCTGTTGGGCGCGGTGGCTCACTCCTGTAATCCCAGCACTTTGGGAGGCTGAAGCGGGCAGATCACAAGGTCAGGAGTTCGAGACCAGCCTGACCAATATAGTGAAACCTCATCTCTACTAAAAATACAAAAAATTAGCTGGGCGTGGTGGTGGACACCTGTAATTTCAGCTACTTGGGAGGCTGAAGCAGGAGAATTACTTGAACCTGGGAGGCAGAGGTTGCAGTGAGCTGAGATCACGCCATTGTACTCCAGCCTGGGGGACAGTACGAGACTCCATCTCAAAAAAAAAAAAAAAAAAAAAAAGAAAAAAAAAGAATTACAGCTTATAAGTTACGTGTTAGTTTAGTAATATCTTGGCAAACACCACAGTGTGTCTGTGATGTCCAAATGCCAGATTTTTTTTTTCTAGATAATTGCTTTGTGCTTTATATTAAGAATTTTGAAACTATGCACATTTCACTGTCTCATTTCTAGGGGGAAAATCCAAGTAATGATAGTTTATACATTGAAAACAAGCATTTCTGTAATGTTACATTTCTTCGAAGGTTTTTTCGTTTTAATGGACACTTTATTGGAAATGTATGACATCACTGTCTAGTAAATGGTTATGAAGAACTTGAAAAGTGAATCACTCTGTACAGATTAAAATTAGAGGGGTTATTTTAATCCATTTTAAAATAATCCTATTGTTCTCCTTATTCTGACTTTGGAAAGAAGAGTGGGAAAGTAGAAGTTAAAATTAACAGACTAAAATGAGAGTTGTTTCCCAACAGATGGAAGGTAGCATGATACAGGTTTGCCTTTTGGGATATCACTCTTTTCCAGTTTAAAGAAATGAGAAGAATTTCCCCATGGAGTAAGTGACTTCTTAGCCATGCTGATTAAATGCCATGTGACTTAATCCAGTGGTATTTTGTTTTGAAGTGTATGTTGGTTTGTTAGCAGTTACCGTTATGAGCATTTTTCTTGACCTGATAGTCCATTTTGTTCCATGATGCCTTAGAGGTGAGCTCACACAGAAGTCTCCATGATAGCAGATGACATTCCCTAATGTAAGGAATTCCACATTGTTCAGATCTGTAGTTTCTGTCTGTTCTTTCAGTGTATCCTTGGGTACTTTGTAGTACACCAAGTGCTATTTACTGTAGGCCTCTGAGAGAGAATTAACTTCAGAAGCTCGGGCTAGAGTCATAGGTCTAGAGCCCCACTTTTTCCTTTTTGAAGAAAAGGGGACACGTTCTTAAAGATAATTATTATTTGCTGTTGGAGGGATTTTCATGAAAAAAATTCAAGAAACATTGTCTCATGTGATCTTACCAGATAAGTGCCAATTACTAAGACTTGCTGGCTGCTGGATTTATCATCTCAGCCTAATTTTCTTCCTGAGATACATGAATCTTGCTTTTTCATCATTACCACTCTGGCATAATCCAGTGGAAATACAATATGAACCATATAGCTAATTTAAAATTTTCTTTTTTTAATTTTGTTTTTTGAGACAGGGTCTCACATTGTTGTCCAGGCTGGAGTGCAGTGGTGCAATTATAACTCACTGCAGCCTCAACCTCCTGGGCTCAAGCAGTCCTCCTGCATCAGCCTCCTGAGTAGCTAGGACTATAGGCTTACATCATCACACTCAGCTAATTTTTAAAAATTTTTTTAGAGCTAGGGTCTCACTCTCTTGCCCAGGCTGGTCTTGGACTTCTGGCCTCAAGTGATCCTCCTGCCTCAACCTCTCAAAACTGTTGAGATTATAGATGTGATCTACCATTCCCAGCCTAATTTAAAATTTTCTAGTAGCTTCACTAAAATTTAAAAAGAAATAGGTGAGTCTGGGTGCAGTGGCTCAGGTCTGTAATCCCAGCACTTTGGGAGGCTGAGGTAGGCAGATCACTTGAGGTCAGGAGTTCGAGACCAGCCTGGCCAACATGGTGAAACTCTGTCTCTACTAACAATACAGAAATTAGCTGGGCATGGTGGCGCACACCTGCAATCTCAGCTACTCAGGAGGCTGAGGCAGGAGAATCGCTTGAACCTGGGAGGCAGAGGTTGCAGTGAGCCAAGATCAGGCCACTTTACTCCAGGCTAGGTGACAAAATGACACTGTCCTTAAAAAAAAAAAAAAAAAGGTCGGGGGGGGCAAATCAAAGAAACAGGTGAAATTAATATTTAACCCAGTGTATCCAAATTATTTCAACATATAATCAGTATAAAAATGATGAATTTTTTTTTTCCACCTCCCACATTAAAGTGATTCTCCTGCCTCAGCCTCCCGAATAGCTAGGACTACAGGTGCCTGCCACTAAGCCTGGCTAATTTTGAGTAGAGGTGAGATTTCACCAGGTTGGCCAGGCTGGTCTCGAACTCCTGACCTCAGTTGATCCACCCACCTCGGCCTCCCAAAGTGCTGGGATTACAGGCGTGAGCTACCATGTCCAGCCCTAAACCGACATTTTAATATTTAAAATTAAATTTAAGTCATATGATACTAAACTAAAACACAGTTGTCCCTTGTTATAGATTGGGGATTAGTTCTAAGATCCCCAAATATACCAGAATTTGCATACTCGAGTCCCACAGTTGGCCCTTCAGAACCTGCATGTATGAAAAGTGGCTCTCCGGCCGGGCGCGGTGGCTCAAGCCTGTAATCCCAGCACTTTGGGAGGCCGAGACGGGCAGATCACGAGGTCAGGAGATCGAGACCATCCTGGCTAACACGGTGAAACCCCGTCTCTACTAAAAAATACAAAAAACTAGCCGGGCGCAGTGGCAGGCGCCTGTAGTCCCAGGTACTGGGGAGGCTGAGGCAGGAGAATGGCATGAACCCGGGAGGCGGAGCTTGCAGTGAGCTGAGATCCGGCCACTGCACTCCAGCCTGCGCGGCAGAGCGAGACTCCGTCTCAAAAAAAAAAAAAAAGAAGAGAAAAGTGGCTCTCCATATAGGTGGGTTTTAAGTTCTGCAAATATTGTATTTTGGATCTGTGTTTGATTTAAAAAAAATCTGCATGTAAGTGGACCCATGCGGTTCAAACCCATGTTGTTCAAGGGTCAGCTGTAGTTGTGTATTAAAACATTGTCCAAAACCAAAAAGCTATCCAAACTAGAGGAGAGTGAGCCAGATGAATGTGAGTGGAAACCAGATGGAGTTTCAGGTCTTTCAGGGCAACCTTGGTAGCTGCCATGAGGTGAATGGTGACAGCGATGCATGGGAGGCACAAGAAGGGCAGCCAACGCTATACCTGGGGAGGGTGTGGGAAGTAAGAGGGGAGCATTCTGTTAGGGGCAGAGAAGAATCCCACTCACAAGAGATAACCAGGAGTAAACCTGCCTGCCTGCCAAAAGTACTCAAGATTTGATGGATCAAAGCACAAGACCGTTTCTACTCAAAACACAGCAAACAGTATTAGCATCAACATAATAGTGCTGGTTCCCCAGCCCATGCCCATGGGAGATGTGCTGTGATGGGTCTAGATGGTGCCTGTGTGCACGGCCTTGTAGCCGATGATCACGGGGCCCAGGGCTCAGTACCCTCTGTAGCAAGCAGCAAAGGAGCACCCTCCCTCCCTGAGAAGTTAGTGGTGCCAAGAGACATGCTGTGGTCACCTTGACCTTCTTAGCCACCTGCTTGAGCAGCTGTGGAAACTGCTTAGTAACTAATTCTTTTACCCAGATGTTTCTTCAAGATCTCATTACATCTTGCAGTGATCATTGACACCAGTTGTCACTGTGTGGTTAACACAGATCTTGAACTGGCCAATTACCAGGCTAATGGAGAATTTTTTTTTTTTTTAATCGAATGGGATACTGCAGTTGTTAGAGCTTTTTGGGTAGAGGAGGGGAGAGTATGAGTCTTAGTTTATTTTTAATTGTCCAACAGATTCCAGGTTCTTAATTAAAATATTGAAAACACAAAAGAATTCATTTTATAGGCCGGGCGCGGTGGCTCAAGCCTGTAATCCCAGCACTTTGGGAGGCCGAGATGGGCGGATCACGAGGTCAGGAGATCGAGACCATCCTGGCTAACACGGTGAAACCCCGTCTCTACTAAAAATACAAAAAACTAGCCGGGCGAGGTGGCGGGCGCCTGTAGTCCCAGCTACTCGGGAGGCTGAGGCCGGAGAATGGCGTGAACCCAGGAGGTGGAGCTTGCAGTGAGCTGAGATCTGGCCACTGCACTCTAGCCTGGGCTACAGAGCGAGACTCCGTCTCAAAAAAAAAAAAAAAAAAAAAAAAAAAAGAATTCATTTTATAAATGATTAAGACCTCTGTGGTAGAAAGCCCTGGAGCTCTGCTTATCAGAGAACACTCTGGATAAGGAGATGTGACATGCTGTTTTTTTGTGTCATCTTTACGCTATAAACTTCCTCTGCTAATCTAAGTATTCTTTGTTCACGTGAGACTGCAAATTTAAGCTGCTTCTTCCAGCAAGTTTTCCACCATATGCTAGAACTTAAATAGAAGTGTGATTTTTGTAAATTTCTCTATGTGTGAAAAATGCAGTTTTGAAATTGTAATATGTTTGAGCATGTTAGAATTTGTTCTGTGTGGGCAGACTGTCCATTCTTATTAATGCATTTAAACAGGTTTTTGAATGGCCCCTTTTAACTTTGGGGTCAGGCTGTCACTTCTTGTTCCTCTGCTCTAATAAATTGCGATGGTGACTTTGGCAGGCTATCAAATGAATTTCCTTACTGGCTGCTTTTCCTTCTCTTCTTTTAACTGTGACTGTCCGCCAAGATCAGTTGCCTCTGAGAGAGTGGTGTTTTGGTCCTGCTAATTCACATCCTCTCTTTGGTCTGTTTCTTCTGACAGCTTTGGGATCTGGACTTATATGCCATGCCCTTTAAACAAAGTTCTTAAAAATCTTTAACTAATTCTATACTTAGAGAAAAGATGCAAAAATAGAACAGGGAGTTCCATAATTACCTGCCTTTAGCCAGTTTCCCCCATTGTTAACATCTTACATAACCAATTGTTAGGTGGTTTTGTACAAAATAAGAAATTAATATTAGTGTTGGGCGTGGTGGCTCACACCTGTAATCCCAGCACTTTAGGAGGCTGAGGCCAGGTGGACCGCTTGAGGTCAGTTCGAGACCATCCTGGCCAACATGGTGAAACCCTTATCTACTAAAAATACAGAAAAATTAGCCAGACGTGGGGGTGCATGGCTGTAATCCCAGCTACTCGGGAGGCTGAGGCAGGAGAATCACTTAAGGTTGCAGTGAGCCGAGATGCACCACTGCACTCCTGCCTGGGTGACAGAGCAAGAATCTGTCTCTCAAAAAAAAAAAAAAGAAAGAAAGAAAAAGAAAAGAAAAAGAAATTAACATTGGTACAGTCCTATTCACTAAATTGCAGACCTCATTTGAATTGTCTGAGTGTTTCCACTAGTGCCTGTTTTTGTTTCAGGATCAGTCTGGGATCCCATATCGCAACGAGTTGGTTTTTTCTGTTTCCTTCAGCCTATGACAAATCCTCTGTCTTTCCTTGTCCTTTATAACCTTGACACTTCTGAAGATACTTCTCAGGCATTTTGTAGAAAATCACTCAATTTTGTCTGTTTTCTTGTTATTGGAATAGGTCATGTCTTTTGACAGCAATACCATAGAAATAGGTCCTTCTCAGCACTTCTTATCAGGGGGTTCATAGGATGTCAGTGTGTCTCCTACTGGTCACATTAACTGTGATCATTTGGTTAAAGTAGTGTCTGCTGTGTTTCTCCACTGAAAAGTTACTATCTCTTCCTTTGTATTTAGTAAATAAATACCTTGGGGGAAGATCATTTGTTACTATGTAAATATATCCTCAAACTTTTGCTCAGGAATTTTAGCCGCCATCGGTGGATCTTGCCTGCAGCAATTACTCTGGTGTTCAAATGGTTATTTTCTGTTTCCTTCATTCATTTTTCATTATTAGTGGAATTCTCCCATAAAGAAGAGCTGACTGTTCTCATTAATATTATTATGGAGTCATGGGTATTTATCTTATTCTGTGTACTGTCATTGTTTATTTTGTTGCTCAAATTGTTCCAGCTTTGGCTACTAGGAGGGCTTCCGCTTGGCTCCTGGGTCCTTTGGACAAACCCCCATCCTTTTATGAGCACTTCTTAACTTCATTTATTTATTTTTTTGAGACGGAGTTTCACTCTTGTCGCCCAGGCTGGAGTGCAATGGCGAAATCTCGGCTCACTGCAACCTGCACCTTCTGGGTTCAAGCGGTTCTGCTGCCTCAGCCTCGCAGATAGCTGGAATTACAGGCGTGTGCCACCATGCTAGGGTAATTTTTGTATTTTTAGTAGAGATGGGGTTTCACTATGTTGGCCAGGCTGGTCTCGAGCTCGTGACCTCAGGTGATTCGCCCGCCTTGGCCTCTCAAAGTGCTGGGATTACAGGTGTGAGCCACCATGCCCGGCCCACTTCTTTACTTCTGATACAAGGTATTTCAGGCTTATCTTGTACTTTCTTCGCCCCAGCTCTGGAATCAACCTCTTCTCCAAGGGCCCTGGTTTCTTTTACTGGAGAATGGCATTTAGAAACCAAGATCTACATGCTAGGTATGCTCTTTGGTATCAGGATGTCATTACTTCTAGGTCTTCTCAGTAGATAGAACTAGGAAGTGTATTATATCCACACATATGCATATATCTGTATTTCTCTATCCATCCTCTCTCTCTCCCTGTGTGTGTGTGTGTGTATGTATCAAAAACCATAAGTTTATATTCATTCTCTCTGATTTCAATTTAACATTACAGAGTTTATTTTAGCCTTCTCTTATTAATATATAACTTCTTACTGCGACAGTGAGAGTCCTGGCTATAATTATCTATAATGTATTTACTACAAAGAAGTAAATAAGTTAGTAGTTTCAGAATTGCTAACTTATACCTCCTTAAGAAACACATTTACTACCAGATTTACAGCATTTATGTACAATTCTTTTTGCCTTTAGTTTTACAGCATCCAGTCAAGATACTGTTTTCCAGTTACTTAGGTTAGTTCTTTCTTCCTATCCCATTCACCATAGTCTTACCCGTTTGCAATAGTTAGGGTTATTTGTACATGCTGTATTCCACTTTGGGTTTGCCACATCTTGCTTGGTTTTAACTAATAGTTTAATTTTGGAGTGTGTGAACGGTGTGTGATACATCACTGTGGCCCTAGGAGTCAGATACAAAAAGACCTACTCAGTGCCAGGCCTCCTCAGCCCTGCTTTCCCGTTCCCATTCCCCTTTTCCCCAGCCACCCCATAAGTAATCAATCTGTTTAATTTCTGGCTTATTTGTCCTGTATTTCTTTTGTTTTGTGCCATTTTAAACTCATCAGGTTTGTATGAAAAATTATTGACTCTGGCAGTAGGGACATATTCACTCCCACCTCATCCTTGTCAGCCACTCCTTACCTGAGGGAGAGAGAACCACACCACTGAAAGGTGGGGGTCGTGGGATAAAACTAGAAACTTTATGGGTTTAGCACCTCAATATTTTTATATCTTAGCTACCTGTATATAATTTGGTAACATTTGAAGTTTAACTGATTTTTTTTTAAAGTTTACTTATTTATTTATTTTGGAGACAGAGTCTCACTCTGTCGCCCAGGCTGGAGTGCAGTGGCACGATCTTGGGATCTTAGCTCACAGCAAACTCTGCCTCCTGGGTTCACATGATTCTCATGCCTCAGCCTCCCAAGTAGCTGGGATTACAGGTGCCCACCACAACACACCCAGCTAATTTTTATATTTTTAGTAGAGACAGGGTTTCACCGTGTTGGCCAGGCTGGTCTTAAACTTCTGAGCTCAGGCAGTCCACCCACCTCGGCCTCCCAAAGTGCTGGGATTAAGGGCATGAGCCACTGCACCTGGCCTAAAGTTTAACTGATGTTTTATTTAGCATGTGCTAATAAAGCAATAGGGGATAGGAAAGAATGTACCTTTTTCTGCAGTATCTTATTCACCCTCCTTTAACACTAAATACTTTATAATCACACAAATATTATACTCCATGAAAAAAAATGAAAGCTTCACACATAAGGATAAGGTCCCTGTTGATGTTTGTTCTCCAGCATCAGACCAGTTTTATTATCCTTTTAGATTCTTTGTACATTTCTAAACATATGTGCCCGTAGGAGGGGAAATATCTATATATATATATATATATATATATATAAAACTAATTTATAAGTGTGAGTTCTTTTTTCTTTTTTTTTTTTTTTTTTGGTTAACATCAAAGTTCTACTGTAACTTTTTCAGCTTCTGTTTCTGCTGTATAGTCCTGCCTCATTGTTTTTAACATTTGCAGAGTGTTTCTTGGTGATGTCCTTGCGTGTGGCTCCAACACACATGTGGATGCTCAGCAGTGGAAATCCCAGCTGTGTCCATTCTTCTTCTAGTCAGTACAGCAGCTGCTCTCCTGAGTGGCTGTGCTGTTTTGCCATTTTCCACCAGCATCACATCAAATACTCATTTCTCTACTGTTCAATACCTGATGTTTCCTATGTCTTAAATTCTGGGCAATTTGAGGGTCAAAAATAGTCTTTTGTTTTAATTTGCTTTCTTTCGGGATAGTGATGTTGAGTTTATTTCCAGTAATTATTAGCCATGTATACACATTTCCTTTTCTGTGGTTTGCCCATTTTAACAATTTTTCTTTTCTTGTTGATGTGTATAAGACTTTATATATGCTAGATTTGTTCATTTAATAAATATTTTTTGATCTCTTAACTATACATCCCGGCACTTCTGTAGGTCCTGGGATACTAGCATGAAACAAAGTCTCTAATTTCACAGAAATTACCGTCAGAAGAGGAAATTGGGCCGAGCGTGGTGGCTCACACTTGTCATTCTGGCACTTTGGGAGGTAGAGGCGGGCAGATCACTTGCGGTCAGGAGTTCGAGACCAGCCTGGCCAACATGGTGAAACCCCGTCTCTACTAAAAATACAAAAATTAGCTGAGTATGGTGGTGCACGCCTGTAATTGCAGCTACTTGGGAGGCTGAGGCAGGAGAATTGCTTGAGCCCACGAGACAGTGGTTGCAGTGAGCCGAGATCGCACCACTGCACTCCAACCTGGGCCACAGAGCGAGACTCCATCTCAAAAAAAAAAAAGAGGACATTGGACCAAAGGAAATCTAAATAAATGAGTGAGATTATGCAAATGTTAATAAGTGCTATCAAAAATAGGGTAACGGTAAAGAGAGTACCTGAATGGGTCGGGAGCCCAGTTTCCCTTTGTAAACTCTGTCCCCTGTATATTAGGTGTTAGGTGGGGTGGTCAGGGAAGGCTTCTCGAGAAAGTAGGAGCTGAGATGAGTAATAAGAAGGAACCAGCCACAAGAAGTGTCCAGACAGAGAACATAGTGTGCCTCAGCCTGTGATCAGGGGGGACAAGTCAGACCATCATAGGTGGACACAGGGGACTCCTCAACACAAGTGATTGTCAGAGGCGTTAGAGACATCCTCTCAGGAGCAGGCTTGACATCTGAGAGGCTGAGGTCGGTTTCAGGGGGAGAGGTTCCTCTGCTCCTCTTCCTTCCCTCTCTAGGCTAGGTTACCAGAAGGAGCTTTGCTCCTGGGGTTTGTGCTTCAAGACTTGATTGTTGGGTTTTGTGGTTGTTTTAAGGCACAGGCCTTTTCTTTAATAAAGGAAAATTTTCTGTTTCAGATTACCTAGGAACAGTACGATTTGGGGTTATCACAAATAAACATCTTGCGAAACTGGTATCCTTAGTACACTCTGGAAGTGTGTATTTACATAGACATTTCAACACATCACTTGTAAGTATTTTGAAATCACGTTTATATTAGCGCAGTGGTTCTTAACCTTGTTTAGGTCACGGATTCCTTTGAGAATTGGATAAAATCTATGGACACTCTCTAGAAAAGCACACATGATTTTATATATGAATGGAGAGTTCTTCCAGCCCCACCCTAGAGCCCAGGCCCCAGATTAAGAACCCATGCATTAGAGGGCTCTTGAAATTAATGTGCAGAAATTCTTTATTTGTATTCTTAGATTTTGGTACAGACTTGAAAGTTTTTCTTCCTGGATAAAATTACAGAGTTACTCTCTTGGAGAATTGTTACTCTGAGCCTGTGTTTTCAGAAGCTAGGCTTCCACTAAGTGATGTTCTCTGTTTATCTGTTTCTTTTATGATGAGTAGTAATGTGACGTGCTTTTCTCCTTAGCTGATGTAATGGGTTTTTGAAGTTCTTGTCAAGTCACAGTGAGAAGTTGATGGCTTCTCATCCCAGAGAGCCTCAGTTTTCCATTGTCGCCTTTGTTCCCCAATTTCATTTGCTTTCTGTGGAGCAGCCTGAACTCAGCTGCTTCTGAGCATTGACCTGTGTCCTGCTCAGTCCTGTGCTTCTACTCTATTGCTGCTTCCTCAGTCACATCACTGAGCTGACTTTCCTGAAGTAGTCTGTCTCTCTCGCATCATTGTCAGTAACTTACATGTCATATACAGATCAATTTCCCTGCACCCAGCGTACCCAGCCTTTAAAACCTCTGCCCCCCTTGGCACAATGTCTGAGTCTTGTGCCTTCGGAGGGACTGTTGGGCCCACTCCGGGGGTGCCCCCTTGCTTGCCAGTCGCCCTGGCTTCTGCATATCTTCGTAGCCCAGATGTTGTGCTTTACTTCTTGCAGTTTATATTCCAAAAGTCAAATATATTTTTGTGTTTTCCAAATAGAAATGTTTGAGTGTAGTTTGAGTATGGTTTTTCAAACTCCCACTGTTCCACCTTGACAATCACTGCTGTAGTTGTTTCTCTGCTGCCCACCTACGCTCCTTGTGCCTCTGCCTAAGCTGCTTTGACATCATCTGCTTTTGCTATCTGTCATTTTCCTACATCCTTCATTTTTAGCATGTTACACAGCCTCCATATATTTATTTATAGTAAAGGGCACTGAGAAAGAAATTAAAAGTAGATGGGGAAAAAAAGGGAGGACTATGAGATGGAAAAATATATCAGGTTTACTGCTTCGATTTGGTAGTGTTTAAGGTTGGTTGGTTTGTGTAGCAGTAGAATTCCTTTTATCAAATGCAAGAATACTGGGATACCATTATTTTTAAAAACACAAGCAGCGGTTATCTTCGTTATGAGTCAATTTAAATCTTCGTTTTGAGGAGTTTTAAATATCTCATTTTGTAAAACCCTCTGAAGCACCCCTTTGGTAGTTCTGTTTGAAGCCAGTGATTTATATTGTTAGATTTTCAAAACTAATTTTATGTTCACATACATTGGTTGTTTATAGCAAAACAAAGCAAAAAATCTAAGTGTCTCTTTCGTTTATTTGTGCACATAAAATATGATCCGTGGCCTTGTGCAAGTTTAGGTCATTTTTGATTGATGAAGACATGTGTTGAGTTTCTGCTCTGTGCCTGGTGTTGGTCTAGTCCCAGAGGATACAAGTGAACAGCACAGACAGCCTGTGCCGCACAGAGGCTCCATTCTGCCCTTGGGGGGCAGCGTTTGAAGGACCAAGGTCAAAATCGAAGTGATCCTTGACTCCATAATTTCTGTTCCCTTAAATATGTCTTGGTCCTTTTATAAATACCCAGTGACGTTTAATACCTGTCCTTGGACAGGGTGATAGAGGTTGTTACCGCCACCAGCTGGCAGGGAGAATTATTTGTTGATAGGTGGGTCTGTCTCAAGACAGAAAGATGAATCACACAATATGGAAGTCACCTCCTGCAACCACTTTTGTTTTTTCAACCACTCGTGAGGAAATGCTGTCTCTGGAGAAGCAGGTGTTGGCTGCACAGCGGGGCCAGGCCCCACTCCGAGCCTGGGTTTTCTCACCTGCAGTGGTGGGGTTGGGACAGCACTGATGTGCCTTGAGCTTGCCCTACCTCACTGAGCTCTCCTTTTTCCTCTGTGCCTTTGTCCTTCACAGGTCTTCCCTAGGGAGGTCCTGAACTACACAGCTGAGAACATCTGTAAGTGGGCCTTAGAAAACCAGGAGACGCTCTTTCGGTGGCTACAGCCACACGGAGGCAAGAGTCTCTTGCTGAATAACGAGCTGAAGAAAGGACCAGCGCTGTTTCTGTTCATACCTTTTAATCCCCTGGCCGAAAGTCATCCTTTAATAGACGAGGTAAGAGCTGTGATGGAAAAGCACCTCATGAGGAGTCGGGAAGCCTCATCTACCTGGCCCCTCTCATCCCACACTCAGTCGTTTACTCTGGCAGCTATGGCTCTGAGCATTGCTCTTTGCCCCTCCATATGGGCAGGAGAGAGCCCGTGTCTAGGACAGGGATTGCCGCAGCCTCTGTGGCCATGTTTATTGACAGCTGTTAGTGTCTGGAGTGAGTGAGAAGAGGCAGGGAAGCCATACCGTGCCCCTCTAGAGAAGTACCAAATGCCCTCTTCTGATGTGACTGCTGTTGAGCCTCCTGTTTGGGAGGTGAAACAGGGAGTGGTAGGAACACAGGCCGAGCTTAGTGAGGCCTAGGAGGTGCCATTGTCTTGGGGTTTGGCCAGACTGCCAGCCCTGGCCATCCTCAGGACAGCAGAGGAGAGCAAGCAGCAGCAGTGATGTTGGGACACCTTGTTTCTCTGAACCTTCCTTGTCGTGCAGAAGCCAGAGTGGTTTTCAGAGGCAGCGCCATTGGAGCCTGCTCTTCCTGCCTGTCTTCGGCTTCATCTGGTGCGCCCTCTCTGGGTGTGAGTTTATTTTCTACACGGAGCATTTGGAGGCACTTAGAGACAGCAGGCATAGTATGCAGAGCCAGCCTGGGGTGGCAAAATGGCATTTACTGAGGGTTTTATTTTTTCTCTCCCTCAAGGATCCCTTAATTGGCCAAAACCAATTTCAGACAGCCCGCGTACCACTGGCCAGCTAAGCAGATGCTGCCTGTCCCTGAGGCCCTCAGTGCTGGCCTGGCCCCCTGCCTGGAGGGACAGGGAGGCAGGACTTCTCGCCCAGCTGGATCCCTCCCTTTGCTGTGCTGGAGTCTTTTTGTTCAAGTTAGGATTCCCCCGGGGAGTATTCTGAATGAATGCTGCTCTTTGGCTTAGAGGAACAAAGAAGAAAGAAATGAAATAGCTTTGTTTCTTCCCCTCTAATTAGGGAGGACTCAAAGTAATAAAACTATTTCTTTAGAAAATTTTCACTACATGGATCTTTTGTGAACTGAGACACCATTTCAAATGACTAGGCCTTTACTGTATCTAATATTAATAGCCTTAAAGCTCATTGTAGGAAAGGAAGGTTTTCAATCAAGGTGGTGTGGCTGTGGTTGTGGATTTGGAGAGTTCTCTCCTGTCTGGTTTGGGTGTGTAGTGGTCCTGGCGGGGTTGTTTACCCAGAGGGTTGTGGCTGGATTTAGGCACCTGGTGGGAAGACTCTTTCTTTCTCGCCTGTTGTTTCTGAATGAGTGTCCCCTCCAGCAGTCCGCAAATCCTCTACCTACCAACAGGCCTCCTTTTCATCATGGTTTTGCCTGTGACTCCTTTCTTTGGGGCTCCCATTGTCTCTGTGTGGTAAGTGCATTCCCTTTAACCTCAGCATGTGGGTGAGATAACCGAACACCAGGCGGCATCTCACCGTATTATGAACTACTAGACAAGCAAAGTGCCTGTCCAGCACATTTCCCTTTTTGTTTCAGGTCAGTTTGGCAAATGTTTACTGAGCACTGCGACGGGAAGCTCCAGGGGAGAAAGGATGGATGCAACACCATCTTGTCCTGTGGTCTTAGAGGCTTGTCCAGTATAGGGAGTGAAAGCCTGCCTATAATTCACAGTAGAGGACAATCAGGCCCAGGGTCAGGAGGAACCGAAGGAGGGAGGGTGCCATCTCAGAAAGCGGGGTCCTGGACAGGGGAGGGGTTAGCAGAGGCTTTGGATGGGTGAAGTATTCTAGACAGTCTTGTAGGAGCAGCCAGGATCTTCATGGGTTGAGAAAAACTTATGGGAAGGAGGACCCTGAGCAGAGGCATGAGGGATGGGAGTTGCCACAGGTTTGGGTGTTAGGAAGGAGGCTGGAGTTTGTGGTCTGCAGGAAGGGCTAACTGGGGAGAGATCTTGAAAAAGCCTTTGGAGGAGAGGGCCTCGCAGAATTCTCTGAGGATTTCAAGATTAATCATAGTCATCCAAGTCTTTGTCTTCTCTTTTTTTTTTTTTTTTTTTTGAGTTAGGGTCTGCCTTTGTTGCCCAGGTTGGAGTACAGTGGCACGATCTCAGCTCACTGCCTCCTGGGCTCAAGTGATCCTCCCACCTCAGCCTCCCAAGTAGCTGGGACTACAGGTGCACGCCTCTACGCCTGGCTGATTTTTGTATTTTTTTGTAGAGATGGAGTTTTGCCATGTTACCCAGGCAGGTTTCCAAAGCCCTGGGCTCAAGTGATCGGCCTTCCTTGGCCTCCTAAAGTGTTGGGATTACAGGCATCAGCCACTGCCCTCGGCCCATACAAGTTTTTCTGGCAGCAGGGTTCCAGAAAACTGCGAAGCAGTAAGAACCTGAACTTGGGTGGTAGAGGTGGAGGATGGAAAGTAGGGTCTATGATCCGGGAAATTGTGACACAGTGACTAGAGGTGAAGAAGCCTTTGGGCATTCAGGTAAGGTGGGAAGGATGAACGCTGTACTTACGCAAGATGAGCTGTAAATTCATTAGCTTGTTGACCGTGAAAGAGTTAGGTGGCTTTATTTTTCCATTAGTACCTTAGGCCTTATATTGGGCAGAAAGTTGAGGATGCTTCCATTGTTGAGAAGAGAGAGGTCATCTTAGAGTGAGTGGAATAAAGTTGCGGGCATACCAAGCACCAACATTCTAGATAATTGTGCTGTG
Source organism: Macaca mulatta (assembly GCF_049350105.2). NCBI lineage: Eukaryota > Metazoa > Chordata > Mammalia > Primates > Cercopithecidae > Macaca > Macaca mulatta. Next base: position 12,842,335 of record NC_133425.1, on the reverse strand, counting down.
GTGCGTGTAGGATGCCAGTCAGGAGTGACCATATGGTGGCCGTACCAAGCCCATACTGGGTAGCTGCTTCTGCACACATGCATACCTGCATGCATACCCAGACACATGCCTGTGTGTACACACACACGCAAAAGCACAGATCCTGACACCGATGTAAGGCCACTGACACCCCGGTGTCTCTAGAGAGTTCTAGAGAAGTTATAAGACATTGCAGTGTGTATTACACAACTCGTTAATCAAAGGAAATGCTTACCTCAGCCAGCAAAGAGTCTTCGTGACTTGTTTTCTATTTTAAAAGCATTTATTTGAGGCATTCACATCGTCTGAATCTTGTAAGCGAAGGCGCGGTTAGCATGTTCAGACTCACAGATTTCCCTGATTAAAGAAAATAGAAGGAACCATCTACTCTGCGAACAGTTAAAGTTATTTGCCAAGATTTCCTTAATTATTCACATGAAATTAAATGATATCAAGTGATACACATAATGTGACATAACTTGAGTTGTGTTTTCAAAACTGCCTGTTATGTAAAAAGGATAGAAACATAAATACCCCTTCATAGGAGAAAAATGATAACGCCTAACTCTTTAGGAGCATTGCTGGCCAGGCACGGTGGCTCACGCCTGTAATCCCAGCACTTTGGAAGGCTGAGGCGGGCAGATCACATCACCTGATACCAGGAGTTCAAGACCAGCCTGGCCAGCATAGTGAACCCTCGTCTCTACTGAAAATACAAAAATTAGCCGGACATGGTGGTGTGCGCCTGTAGTCTCAGCTACTTGGGAGGCTGAGGCAGGAGACTCGCTTGAATCTGGGAGGCAGAGGTCGCAGTGAGTCAAGATCGTGCCACTGCCCTGTAGCGTGTGCAACAAGAGCAAAACTCCGTCTCAAAAAAAGCATTACTGGTCGGGTGTGGTGGCTCACGCTTATAATTCCAGCAGGATTACAAGCCCTGGGAGGCCGAGGCAGGTGGATCACCTGAGATGAGGAGTTCAAGACCAGCCTGGCCAACATGGTGAAATCCCGTCTCTCCTAAAAGTACAAAAAAATTAGCCAGGCGAAATAAAAATAGAAAGAATTAGCTGGGCGTGGCGATGCATGCCTGTAATCCCAGCTACTTGGGAGGCTAAGGCAGGAGAATTGCTTGAACCCAGAAGGCGGAGGTTGCAGTGAGCTGAGATCATGCCATTGCACTCCGGCTTGGGTGACAAGAGTGAAACTCCATCTCAAAAAAAGAAAAAAAAAGCATTGCTGTAGACCGAATACTTTCTTCAATTAAAAATATTCTTTATGTGGCTGCTTTGTTTATGAGATACTGAAGATAAAAGAAATGAAGAAAGACTTTTCAAGGAATTTTCTTCTCTACAATATAATTAATGATCTCCTACTTGGACTTCTGTAAAAGATTACAGTAAATCTTGAAGTCTTAGAGAGGTTTTGGGGGGAGTGGGTGGGAGTAGTTGTCTATTACTGCGTCTTTGAATATAAAGCAGTACCAGGATGGGGCCAGAGGGCATCTGGGCTCTTCATGGATTATATAGGCTTGACCTTGTTAGTGCTGCATGCTGTCAGAGCCTCATCCAAAAACCACTGAGATGTTTTTGTGCAGGGGAAATAAAATTTCAAGCACTGGCCTATCATCTAAAGTGACTTCTTTTCTTTACCCAGTAGTTTTCTGGTGGGTTATAAAGTGACTTTTTTTATGCCAAGAACTATTGGAACAATTTATTCTTCTGTACAAATATGTATGTTTTGAATTAACTACAAATATTACATGTTATAAAACATTTTTATTTTTATAAAACTTGTTTTTTTTAATTGGAAATTACACTCATTAAATTGTTTTACACACACACAGCGAAACAAAATCCTGAGTGACAGCACCCCGTAACTAACTGTGGTGAGATTTGATTCAAGTTGACACACTCTTCTGTTTTAGAGAGTAAATGCCTTTGGATTGTAACTTACTTGTCTTTCTCAGGAAACCAGAATGGGAGGTGGGTAATGAAATATTCTTTTTGGAAATGGAAGAACCTTAGAATAAAATGTAAATCCAAATTGCCAATACTGGCCTGACGGTAAAGTGGCAAATCTTACCAAGAAAGGGGATTGTGTGCATTACCCTGAGCTGCCACTCATTCATCAAGGGTTTACTGAGCATTTGTTATGTGCCTGGCCCTGTACTGGGCCCCGGGGATGGCAGGATAAATCCAATGTGGCTTCTGCCCGTGAGATTCCATAAGCTTGTGGGGAAGAGGTCTGTCTCAGCAGAAGCTTGTGAGACTATAGAAGGGGCCTCAGGGACATTGGAGGTGCAGAAACTAGCTCTTCCTAGAGTGAGAGTAGGGCTAGCTTCCCTGAAGCAGCTGCCCTGGTGCTGGGCCTTAGGAACAGATGGAGGAGGCGGTGTCCCCAGCCAGGCCTCTGTAACAGCATGGCATTGCGGGAGGGCCTGGTCTGTTCTGAAGAGGGTAGGGTGAGACTGGAAAGCCAAACGGGCCAGATTGTATGGAGGTTTTATCTCATGGGCAGCATATAATTTGGCCCAGGAGTGCCATGCCTGGGGTTGTATTTTTAAAAATACAGTAACCATCTCCCCCTGCACTCTCATCTACCCCCCTGCGGATTCTTGGTGATATGTTCCAAGACCCCCAATGAATGCCTGAAACCACAGATGATACTGAACCCTGTATACACTACACACAAATTTCATTTTTCTTCACAATTTCATGGGTAGAAGATTCGTTCTTACCGAAGATCTTAGCAACCTTACCGTTTGTTTTTTTTTTCTTATTGAGACTTTTGCCATTTCACTTAAAGGAAGCATTTTTGGCTTCTCTTTGGCATATCTGAATTGCCAGCATCACTACCCTTGCACTTTGGGACCTTTGTAATAAATAAAGGGTTACTTGAAGACAAGCACTGTGATACTGAGACAGTTGATCTGATAACTGAGTTGGCTACTAAGTAACAGGCTAGTAGCATCCACAGCACTGACACACTAGACAAAGGGATGGCTCGCAATTTTTGTAATGACAAAAATTTCATCACACTACTCAGAGCGACGTGTAGTTTAAAACTTATGACTTGTTTATTTCTGGAATTTTCCATTTAATATTTTTGAACCAGAGGTGACCATGGATAACTGAAATTGCAGAAAGTGAAACGTGGCTAAGGGGTTGCTAGTCCCTCAGTCATCCCCAGGCCCCTCACCAACTCTGCCCTGTATTTCAGATCACCGAAGTGGCCTTGGAGTACAACAACTGTCATGGGGACCAGGTGGTGGAGCGTCTCCTTCAGCACCTGCGGCGGGTGGACGCTCCAGTGCTGGAGTCCCTGGCCCTGGAAGCCCCGGCACAGCTGCCAGACCCGCCGCTGATCACAGCATCCCCCTGCTGCAACACTGTGGTGCTGCCCCAGTGGCACTCCTTCTCCAGGACCCACAACGTCTGTGAACTCTGTGTCAACCAGACTGCCGGGGGCGTGAAGCCGAGCTCGGTCAGCATGCCACAGTGCAGCTTTTTTGAAATGGCAGCAGCTCTGGATTCTTTCTACCTCAAGGAGCAGACCTTTTATCACGTGGCATCAGACAGCATAGAATGCAGCAATTTTTTAACTTCCTATAGCCCCTTCAGCTACTACACTGCATGTTGCAGGACCATAAGCAGGGGTGTGGCAGGCTTCATCGATTCTGAACAAGGTGTCTTTGAAGCCCCTACCGTTGCATTTTCTTCCCTTGAGAAGAAATGTGAGGTCGATGCCCCAAGCTCCATTCCTCACATTGAGGAGAACAGGTATCTCTTTCCAGGAGTGGACATGACTAGCACAAACTTCACAGGCCTGAGCTGCAGAACCAACAAGACTCTCAACATCTACCTTTTGGATTCCAATTTGTTTTGGTTATACGCAGAGAGACTGGGTGCTCCGAGCTCCACTCAGGTGAAAGAATTTGCGGCAATTGTTGACGTGAAAGAAGAGTCTCACTACATCTTGGATCCAAAGCACGCGCTGATGAAGCTCACCCTAGGTACTGTAGGCAGTTTATTTCCCCAAGCATTGTACATTTTGCTTGACTTCATATTGGTACATTTTATTGATGGCTCTCATTACATTTAGTTGTGGGGTAATGTCAGCTTCGTAGCTCATTTTAAGTCTTTAGACCACCATCAGTTGTAATTTTCAAAGAAGGTAATTTTGTCTGTTAAGTGGAGCAGAAACTTCCTCACTCTAAATTTTGGATAAGTTTGTCATTTAGCCCATGGTGGGGGTAAGAGTCCCACTTTCTAAATTGGCGGTTTCTGTCACATGTCTAAGGTAGAACCAGCTGCAGGCAGTGGGGACTTGGGGAGTAGAACCGGCAGGGAGGTGGAGAGCCATTCCGGTAGGATGTCCTAGGGGCTGATGAAAGGGAGCCTTGACAGCAGCTTCGTTCTAAAGGAGCTTAAAGAGAAGCAGTGAAGAAGGAAGTAGAGCCGTCTTGCCTCCCTTTTTGTCTCACAGGCTTAAATGTCTAAGGATCAAGGCCACCAGACCTAATTTGTTCTGCTGCTGTTTCATAATGTACTGAGTAATATTGTTGGGACCTGGGGTACCTAGATGGTAACAAGTGTAAAGTGCAAATAAATAAGTGTCAGTTGCAAACCAGCAAACCCCACTTTTTGCGGAGTAAGACTCCATGATGAGAAAGCATCCAGGGCTTGCCCCCGGGGCTTGGCAGCAACACTGAGCTGACCCACACTGGCCTGTTCCCCAGGGCTTTGCTGACGCCCCTGACTACACACAATGAAGTGAGAATTCAAAAGCCACGTTAGTTCAGCCTCATTGGAAACCTGAGGGAGGGTCAGTGTATGCCGAATGGAGAAAGGAGGAATTTGGTAGGGAAGGAAACCTTTCATTTCAAGTTTTACAAAGTATGAAATCAACAGTAGACTCAGAGCTTCTACATATGAGTCCTTTTAGCCATGCTTTTTCAAATCCTGGTGAAGCTTGTTTCTTACATTAGACACATTTGTGAAAAGGCTTTATGTAAGTACTGATTTTTCTATATCAATTGTATATTATAAATCCAAGAATTATTCAGTGTTTAAAAGAACCTTGTGACCAGTCACTTTTTGGAGGGGATAATCTGTTGATATTACAGATTACTCCCAGTTCATGTTTTCTAAAGTCATTTTGATGTGTTGAGCTTTCTTAAAATGAAACAAGCATTTTTTTAAAAATGGGAAACAGACTCCAGAGAAATGGGGTCAGTGCTCCCACAAGCATGTATTTTTGAGGTAGTCTGTATTAGATTTTCCTGAATTCCGTTCAGTAATGCTCAAGTGTTTAATGACCTCATAATGTGTTCACTTTGAATTTAAGGGTAATTGAAAGAAGCCTTCTTTAGATTTCTTTCCATCTTCTGTATCTTCTCTGAAATGTTTAGCCTAGCTGTTCTTTGTCCTGTAGTTGGTGACAGAATTTTTAGGGAGCTTGTAAAAAACACCTACTGTGTGTCATTGTTGGTTTAGAGAGTTAATTCATAAGTCAGCTGTCTCTAGGGCAGTTTCAGAATTTAGGCTTTATTCAGAGTAGGAAATAATTCTTGGTTTCATGTTTCAAAAACATAGCCAGCTAAGTGTTATTCAGATGCTGATCGTGAATTCTCTTTCCTATTCACATGACATTCTTCACTTCCTCCTCCATTCTGCACACTGCATTGCCCCTTGCACCTCAAAATGGAGGGAGTTAGAAGAAAGAAAAAGAACTGAAACTTTAGCTAAGTGCAATAGTGTAAGCCTGTAGTCCCAGCTACTCTGGAGACTGAGGTAGGAGGATCACTTGAGCCCAGGAGTTCAAGGCTACAGTGAGCTGTGATTGCAGCACTGCACTCCAGCCTGGGTGACACAGTGAGACCCTGTCTGTTAAAAAAAAAAAAAAAAAGAAAGTGAAATTCAAATTACTGTTGTTTCAGATGAAGCAAAGGACTCTGAAGATGGCAGAATTTGTGGTAAAACTGTTGGTTCAAGCCAGGTTTTTTATTATCATGGGTTTTATGTATTTTTCCACTACATATAATTTTTTCTTAACCTTTAAAAAAAGAAACTTAACCTTAATAAAGGAAACAAAAAACTATAGCTCCTTGTCCTCAAACTAATGAACATTTAAACACATTCCACATTACTGTAGCTTGTGCAATTGCTACTTTTGTAGTTAAGCCTAAAGGTTTTAGTATTATAGGGTGAAATTTCTTGAAAAGATTGTGGCTTCTTGACGATTTATACAGTCTCACTTGGTGTCTATTTGTGGACCAGTCCTTTTAAAAAAAGAATGATCTATGAATATTAGAGCATCTAACACTGCATAATGTTTTGATATCTGCATTACTGTCTGCTGAGTTAATACTACCAGAGCTAAACCTGATGCCACCCGGGCAGCTTTGTTTGGGGTTTTGCTGATAGGTGAAATGTTAAAAATGTGAGCCTGTGAAGTCATTCGAGTTTTTAAAATGTGGAGTTTAAAAGTAGGCCAGCTATTCTTCTTGTATCTAGAGAAGAGTTGATCTCATTTTCTCTTTATTTTTAGAGTCTTTTATTCAAAACTTCAGCGTTCTCTATAGTCCCTTGAAAAGGCATCTCATTGGAAGTGACTCTGCCCAGTTCCCGTCTCAGCATTTAATCACTGAAGTGACAACTGATACCTTTTGGGAAGTAGTCCTTCAGAAACAGGTATGGAGTCATGAGAGGCAAAAGTTAAGCCATCTGTCCCTCTTAAAATAATTTCCAGACTGCAGTTGTTGGGGTGAGCAGCCGTTTTTGATGTACAGAAGAGTAACCACGTGATGGTCCGATTGTGGACCGTGAATGAATTACATGTGGTTTTTAAATTTCAAAAAAGTGCTTCAGAAAGCACAGAATTGGAAAGACCTAAAGATGAAAATTTTCACTGTAATATTTGCATAGGTAGCATTTATCGAGTGCTTGCTGGATTCTAAGCAATAAGGAAAGAAATGAAGAAGAGCCCATTTCCTGGTGCAAGTAACAGCTGTCTTCCCCTTCCCACAGGATGTTCTCCTGCTCTATTACGCTCCGTGGTGTGGCTTCTGTCCATCCCTCAATCACGTCTTCATCCAGCTAGCTCGGAACCTGCCCATGGACACATTCACTGTGGCAAGGTAAGCAGGCCTTTTCTGCAGTGCTTTGGGCTGTATGCCCATTTTCACTCTTCTTTGCAGCTTAGCCATATGGTGTGCGAGGGTCTGCCCATTTTCCATTAACCTTTGGTAGGACTTGGCTGGATTTAATTGTCAGGTTGAAGCCATGAGCAAAGCCTCATTGAAACCGGACTTTCCCTCATGAATTCAGAGTGTTCCTTCCATGATGTTGATGTTTAGCCCTGACTAGATTCGTAGGTGGCTGAGTGCAGTTCTGTGGGGAGAGCACTGACCTGGTTGCCAGGATGGCCCCTTGGAATTCCATGGGACAGTTGCCCCAGGCAATGCCAGTGGGTCCTGGGATCCCAAGCAGATCTCTCCACTAGCCCTGGTTTACCTCATTTGTGAAATTAAAAGGAAAGGTAGGTAGATATCCACATTCTAGTATTGTGATTCCATGGGTACTGTATGTGGGCTTTTGAAAAAGTAAAATTTTTAAAAATATTTTTTGGAAAAAGAAGGCTCAAATACAGAGTTTTTAGATGGGGTAGTAAGCAGTTTTGGGTGGGGAAAACTGTTCAAATTTAACCCCCCGCCTCCCTCAAAACCCTACAGATAGATAAGAGTTAAATATGAAAAATCAAAACAAAAAATAGGATTTGCTGGTTCCTCTGAGTGATGGAAAGTTTCGAAAGTGGAAGCAGTTGGAAAAATAAAGAAAGAAAAATGGTCAGATTCCACTAGAAATACGTGCAGTGAAAGAAAACAGGGAAAGCAGACGAAAAGGGGGACCATTAAAAAATTTTGCAGTGTCTCTGTGTCACCTGTTACATGCACTGTGAGTAATAATCAGAGCCAGATCTGAGAAGTTACTATGCTGGGAGAGTTAGAGTTTTCGATATACATATTAACCTGACTGAGTCCTCGCGACGTTTAATGAAGGCACTCTGGTTAAAAAAAGAAAATGCTATTTGTATTGAGGAGGAAACTGAGGCTTGGAAAGATTAGACAAGTTGCTCAGAGTTTCAACCTGCAAATGAGGGGCCAGGATTGAATCAGGCATTCATACACCAGCCTCCCCCGAAATTAAAATGGTTTAGGAAACGGCTGAGACAGATTCCATTGTGAACAAAGGACGTGAACAGGTTTTTCTTTTAAGAGGAGAGAGTAAGTAAACAAGTGGGGAAATTATAATCTAATAAATGTAAATTAAAACAGTAACAAAGTGTCATTTAACATATTAATCAGTGGTTTTAAGTGACAGAATCTTGTGTTGATAAAATAAAATGGAAACTGCAGTCAAATGTATCTAATGGAATGAGTACATTGCCATAACTCTTTTGGAAAGCATTTGGCAACATTTGCAAGAAATCAACAAAAACAGTTAACACATTTTTGACCCAGTTAATTTTACTTTGGAGAAGTAATGGAATAGGAATTCCAAAGAAGCATGAGCTCATCATTATAGCATTGTTTATATCCACCAGGAGATGAATGTTTAAGTAAATTATGGCTGGGCATTTAATGGAGTTTTTATCCTTTAACAATGCTTTTCATACACACAATTAATGGAAAAGAACAGAGTATGCAATATATGACAACTGTTCTTAAAAATATGTAAGCATATAGGCCAGGCACGGTGGCTCATGCCTCTAATCCCAGCATGTTGGGAGGCCGAGGTGGGCGGATCACATGAGGTCAGGAGTTTGAGACCAGCCTGGCCAACATAGTGAAACCCTGTCTCTACTAAAAATACAAAAATTAGCCAGGTGTGGCAGCACGTGCCTGTAGTCCCAGCTAGTCAGGAGGCTGAGGCAGGAGAATCACTTGAATCCACCAGGCGGAGGCTGCAGTGAGCCAAGATCACACCACTGCATTCCAGCCTGGGCGACAGAGCAAGACTCTGTCTCAGAAAAAATTTTAAAAAGTAAGCATATAGACCAAGCCTGCATAAGAAAGGAGGGCCTGATTAGCCCAGTGGAATTCTGAGTGGATTTTTACAATGTTTTAATTTTATAGTTTGTGCTTTCTTTGAAGTAAAAATCAGGGGAGAAAAAGCATTTAATTATGGAATATAGTGTTCTATACCACTTGTTTAGAAAGGAACACTAATGTTTTAGGTAGGCTGGCACAGGTGAGGCAGGAGTGCTGTTTTGTTAGTAAACTTTTGGTAAATGGTTTTCATTTGGTTATGCCTTTTGTTGTTTTTTTGAGACAGGGTCTCGCTCTGTTGCCTAGGCCGGAGTGCAGTGGTGCAATCACGGCTCACTGCAGCCCCAACCTCCCAGGTTCAGGTGATTCTCCCACCTTCCCAAGTAGCTGAACTGCAGGCATGTGCCAGGATACCCGGCCAATGTTTTGTAGAGACAGGGTTTCGCCATGTTGCCCAGGCTGGTGTCCAACTCCTGGGCTCAAACAATCCACCCACCTCGGCCCCCCAAAGTGCTGGGTTTACAGGCGTGAGCCACTGTGCCCAGCCTGGTTGTGCCATTTTTGAAAAAGGAAATTTCATCGTTTTGGACAAATACATGGCACTTACCCCACCCTCACTTCCCCCAGTTATGCTTTCTAAAAACTTCTTTCAAAGTAATGATTGAAAACATGTTCATCTTTTGTGTGCACTGTTCATGAATAGTAGCTGAGTAGCCCCTCCGCAAGGAGGATGCAGCCCCTTCCATCAAGGATGCTGTTGTGGCCCCATGTCTGCTTGGCCTGAGTGTGGGCGCCCAGCTGTGTGCCCAGCTCTGTGCCAGCTGCCCGGGGCAGGCCTCTAGAGCAGTTACAGTTAGCTCCCACAGTGATTGAGCACAGGCTGGGTGAGTTAGTACATATGTCACTTTCTGTGTTAGAAAATTAATGTCAAATCTGCTAAGAAAATAGGCTGTTTTTGGCCTCTATCCAGATTTACAACATAAAGAGGGTATAATTTTCCATCTTCGGGGAGGCTTGATGTATTTTGTTCAATTATTTCCTTTCTTTTCCCAGAGCTATTCAGGGATTAAAATACTTGGCTAGATCCTGTCAGGTGAGGAGTGAACGACTCCCTAGGTGTCAGTGTGGCATTTTCTGCAAGTTCATTTTTACTTTTAGGACATTGCATTGCCACTCAGTGGAAAGCATCCACATAGCGGAATGTTGCATGTCTTGGGAGTACCAGCGCCCAGCTCACATCTGGTAGTGTACTCATCGAGAAGGGGCTACCCCAATGTGGGGTGTAAAAAATGCACCAGGTTCTTGAAGTTATCTGAGAAGGTTCTTTCAAGTTGGCGTTTCTTGGGCTGATCTTCTGCTGTTTCTCTTCTTCCCCTTTGCCAGGATTGACGTGTCTCAGAATGACCTTCCTTGGGAATTTATGGTTGATCGTCTTCCTACTGTCTTGTTTTTTCCCTGCAACAGGTAATGCCGAATTTTTTTCACTAGTGGGCAGTTGGGATTCTTTTGTGGAGGTCTGAAATTGAAATGGGTTTAAGATGTAAATCATTCATTATGTTCAAAAAATGTTCCCTTGGGAACCAGGCACAGTGGCTCACGCCTGTAATCCCAGCACTTTGGGAGGTTGAGGCAGGCAGATTGCTTGAGCTCAAGAAGTTGAGACCAGGCTGGCCAACATCGTGAAACCCGTCACTACAAAAAATACAAAAATTAGCCAGGCATGGTGACATATGCTTATAATCCCAGCTACTCTGAGGCTGAGGCACGAGAATCTCTTGAACCTGGGATGCAGAGGTTGCAGTGAGCCAAGATCACACCACTGCACTCCAGCCTGGGTGACAGAACAAGGCTCCGTCTCCAAAAAAAAAAAAAAGTGTCCTTAGGGGCATAGAGTAAAAGGGTTGTAGTGTCAGGATGTTATGTGTGGTATGGATCTTTTAAAGGTGGTTCTTTTCACAGCCTATCTCTTACCAAGCTTGAATGTGGCTGTGAGAATTCTTAGCTTTTCATGGCCTATGTGAACAACATATGGAGGACGCAGAGACTGACAGGAAAAGGCCCCATGTTTGTGTGGGGTAAAACAGCAGAGAATCTGTGGAGCTCTGCCTGCCCCAAGCCTTCCACATGCTTGTCTCTCAGTTGGCCTCCCAGCAACTCCTCATCCCTCTCGTACAGAGGATAGGGTGGCTTTCTTACCCGTGGCACATCCTTGCCTCGGATTCCAGGAGCCCTGCAAAGGGGCTTTCTCTTGTGCATGCAGACTGCTGTGAACGTCTGCCATGGGGTTGTCGCTTGATTTTTTCACGCTTGCCTAATCAGTATTCCAGGCACAGTTCTTAACAGCAACTACCCCGAAAGCCCCAGCAAGCAGGACATGAACAAGGGGGAGCGGACTTCCAGTTAGTGAACGTAGATGCAGATGCTTTAGTGGAAAAAGAAATTAACTCTTGGTCCTTTAGAGCCTAATACACTGGATGTTTGCTCCCTTTTTATAGGTTCCCTTTGGTTTTTAGAAAGTTTAGTCCTTTTGGGGACCCACTCACATGGCTTTGACAATATCTTCTCCCCAGGGAAAGTGTCTGTAGCATCATTTAGGGAGTTCCCTGGCTCGCATGTATGACGTTTGCTGTTTTAATTTCCTGCCTCCCTTTTGCGATTCAGCTTGTCATGTTTCTCTAGGAGAGTGTTTCCTTCATATCTATTGAATCATTCCCTTGGTTTTTGCTTTGTATCTCAAAGAATTTTTGCTGGAATACTTCTGTGGTAGTAGGGTCTTGTCATGCACTGAAAACAGAATGTGACTCACCCTTTCTACTGCCGACTGAGTTGTGATGAGGCTTTTTCTTTCTAAGAAGTGTTTAAATTACCACATAGTCCAGGAATCATGGATATTAACACTAACAGTTTCATCTATGTGGGACAGGAGTTGAGCATGTAGTTTAATGACATATAATTTTTGAATTCCAAGCATAGTTTGAAAAAATATTAAAATCTTAGCACCCAGCACATGCCTTTTAATGAAGAAGTTCTCAGCAGCTGGCAGAAATGCATCTGTGTAGAGAGACATAGGCGGAACAGGTGGTAGGGCGGGGCATCATCTGGAGACCTGCGTCTGGGCTGAGTGACCTTCGTTCTTAGGCTGCCTGCTGTGGGAAATGTGCAGATGAGTGCATTTCTCCGGCCCCAGGCTGGGTACTTGCTGCAGCCCTCACCCTTGTCGTTTCTAAATCTCGAACATAAGAAGGCCGTCCACTTCTCTTTTAATGTAAGGAGGTTGGTAAACCAAAGCTTTATGGCTTTGGAATGGAATTTTTCTCATTTCCTAAAAAGAAATGGTAGAAGTAAAGTATGCTCATCATGAGCTGGTCCCAAGCGAGTGTTTGGTTTAGCCAGAAGGTAAATGGGCAAACAGCGTGAGCTGACAGCTTGCAAAAGAGGAAATGAAGAAGGCTGTTTGATAACATGTAATAAGACCTTTTTCACTGTCCACCTGCTTATGCTATTTTTAGTGAAAAGAACATGAAATTGTATATTTACTGTGATAAAATAGAAACTAATGCTGGGTGGAGATGTTCACAGAGGGGAAAGTGTTGAGGTGTTAACATTGATGACTTCAGAGGAGTGAGATTGCAAATTATTTGAAGGTGCTGCTTGTATGTTTTTACATCTCTTGCAAATTGTCTACAAAGAGCATGTCTTGATTTATAAAAACCATGAAGGAAAAAAATGCAAGAGCTATCCTTGGGAGGAAGAGGAAGGGGTGGGGCCTTGAGGGAGACATAGCCTTCCTGTGCAGAGGCGTCTCGGAGCCTCTTGCTCCACCAAGCAGGTGCTCCTCCAGCCAGCACTTGCATCAGACTCTGTGTGACATTTCAAAATATAGGTGCTCTGACCTAGCCCTGGGCCAGGTGATGAAGGGGAGATGGGTGCCCCTGTCCACCAAGAGACTCTGATGTGTCCCAGGGGAAGAATCACACTTTTTTAGAGGTGTACCCTGCCACTCCCTCAGGGTTAGAGGAGAGTTGCATAGACATGGGGACCTCTTCCCACCAAACTTTCACATGACTGCTTTCCTGGCAGTAGACTGTTGACATTCTGTGTCCCTCTACTTTCCCAAAGTGTGGCAGCATTTTAGCATGCCCATTAGGGACATTCATGGAGAGTGCACCAAGACTTCTTAGTTAGCAGAGAGCATGCTCACAAATGTCATGTCCTGTATATGCCTGGAGGTAGATATCCTGAGGGACCTTGGCAGCTTTTTCTGGGGAGTAATTTACCTTTACTCTGCCTTATAAGACCAGGCTTGTGCCGCAGAACGTGAGGGCAGGTCCAGCATCTGGTATTTTTCCATGGGCCCACTTGACAGGGCCACGATATGTTTTCAGTTGTTGTGGGGTTTTATTTTTCTGTTTTTGAGACAAGGTCTGACTCTGTTGCCCAGGCTGGAGTGCAGTGGTGTGATTATGGCTCACTGCAGCCTTGAACTCCTGGGCTCAAGTGACCCCACCACCTCAGGCTCCCAAGTAGCTGGATCTTCAGGCGTGTGCCACCTTGCCTGGCTGATTTTTTTCTTTTATTGTTTATACAGATGAGGCCTTACTATATTATCCAGGCTGGTCTCAAACTCCTGGCCTCAAGTGATCCTCCCGCCTCAGCCTCCCAAAGCACTGGGATTACAGGCACACAGCACCACACCCAGCTTTGTCATTTGAATGGCTGGGATGCCCCACTTGAAGAAAGCTTGTATGTTAAGAAAACTAAGCTTTAAAGGAGGGGATGGTTGAATGCTTACCCCAAAATTATGAAACAATTTACGGCCAGGTGCAGTGGCCCTGGGCAGCCAGGCTCTGGAGTCCCTGCTGTTGACTTCCATTCTGTTAATACCTGAGGGAGACAAACCCGGCTGCTGCCAGCCCACCTCATACCTAAGTGCATAAAGCTGGTAGTTTTGATCGATTGCAGCAAGACTGTACAGGCACAGGTAAATAGATATGTGAGACAAACATCATCAGATGATTAAATGACAAGTTCTGAAGAGGAATTTTCTAGATCTCTAGATCAGGACCTGGAACAAAGCTGTACGAAGAACCCCTTCCTATGTCACCTTCCTTCCTTGTTCTGTGCTCTCAGGGCCGGGCAGCCTGAATTCATAGTCCCTTGGTTGGGCTGTTTGCCAGGTATCAGGTTGCCAGGTATGAGCCAGATGTACCCGCGGAGTGGGGGTACAGTCACCCCCAGTTGAGAACCCCTGCCTTAGATAATGTGTAATAAATGCTTGCTGAAGAAACAGACTGAGTATCTTTGAAGTTCTTCCTATTTCTCTGGGCACTGTCAGTAGGCACAAGAGGGACATAGGTGGGACAATCCTGCCTCCCCTGGACGCTCTTCCTGACACAGCCGCTGGGCATCTCCCAGCACACAGAGGCCCCATGCCCACACACTCCTGGGGCCCTGCATCACTGGCTTTAGGCCTGGGCCTAGGAGCTCTTGTCTTTCTTGGAAGGTGTGGGTGAAGCTGAGCTCTGGCTTCAGGAACAGATAAGCCATCTTAATTGCAGAACGAGCATATGGGACAGCCTCAGCTTTGTAGAGAATTTTTTGCCCAGGCAACATTTTCCTCACTTTCAGTAAGTAAAATCCATAGAATGTCTTTTCTTGGTGAGAAGTAGATGGCCTGGCCTCAGGTACAGTCTGCTTTTGGACTAATTGTGTTGGTATGACTCCCGTCTTTGCTTCCTTTCCCTTTCTCTCCAGAAAGGACCTAAGTGTGAAATACCCTGAAGACCTCCCCATCACCCTTCCAAACCTGTTGAAGTTCATTTTGCATCACTCAGACCCTGCTTCCAGCCCCCAGAACATGGCTAAGTCTCCTACCAAGGAGTGTCTTCAGAGCGAGGCAGTCTTACAGCGGGGGCACATCTCCCACTTGGAGAGAGAGATCCAGAAACTGAGAGCAGAAATAAGCAGCCTCCAGCGAGCACAAGTGCAGGTAGAGTCCCAGCTCTCCAGCGCCCGCAGAGATGAGCACCGGCTGCGGCGGCAGCAGCGGGCCCTGGAGGAGCAGCACAGCCTGCTCCGCGCCCACAGTGAGCAGCTGCAGGCCCTCTACGAGCAGAAGACACGCGAGCTGCAGGAGCTGGCCCGCAAGCTACAGGAGCTGGCCGATGCCTCGGAAAACCTCCTCACCGAGAACACATGGCTCAAGATCCTGGTGGCGACCATGGAGAGGAAACTGGAAGGCAGGGATGGAGCTGAAAGCCTGGCGACCCGGAAAGAGGTCCGCCCCAAGCAGCCGGAGCCCTCAAGCACCCCCCAGCTCCCTGGCAGTTCCCCTCCACCTGCCAATGTCAGTGCCACACTGGTGTCTGAAAGGAATAACGAGAACAGGACAGACTAACTTTTTAAATGACGTGAAGAAATCAGAGGTGAAAATTGTACATTGGGAATATATTTATGCAAATTTTATTGAAATTTATTGTAAATAAAGATTTTCTCAGTGGTCTAGAAAATCAACTTGAATGTCATTCAGCATTTATTGAAGAGAGATGACATCCCTTCCACTTATTGCACAAACTTGGTAGCTTTGAAACAAAAACAGTAGCACAGTCCGTTTGAAGATTTGTCCAAAAAATTAGTCCATATTTTAGTGGCTCAGTGTCAAGAGTTCCCTCCCTGTCCCCCCACTGTTGCTTCTGCAGTGATACGAAGGATGAACGCTTAATTTCTTGATTAGTCAGAAAACTTGAATGCAACAGTTGGGCATTCAGAAATAATTCAAAGAGAGGTCATAACCTACTAAGCCATTTGAATGTGGCTCTGGTGTCTATGCTAAAAAAAAAAGCTATTGAAAAATAAGAACAGTGAGAGCTATGATGTGGTTCACTGGTTATACAGCCATTTTCATTTTCCTCCTGAAAACCCCCCCCAGTGCCTCACTGAGCCCCTGACCTTCACCCAACACGGCTACCACGCTCAAATGGGCCTGATTCAAACTCCCAGGTACATCCCTGCCACCAGGGAGTGGGATCAGAAAACCTCCAGAAGTGAAACTGATGAGAAAGTGACATTTAATCACTTCAAAACTGAAACTTCACTGGCAAGGTCAAAACCATAGGCCAAGTCTGACAATTGAGCACTGGTCAGTTCCAGGGGTCAGGCTCGGAACCTGAAAATGCAGATCCTAGCTGCTCCTGTGTCCCTCGGATGTGGAGGAAAGAAAAACAGCCTAGGTGTATGTGCTGGCTGCGGTGAGAGTCGAGGTAGAAAGCCTGGAAGTTCTGAAACGTGAGGGGATGGATCACACACCCAGCCTTTTCTCACTCACCAAAGCAAACCTTTTCCCCCATCTTCCAGTCGGCACCTTGGGAACTTCTGTTCTCCCTCCTAGACCTAGTTTCAGTGGCCCCAACCACACGTCCTGCCCACCCAGCCTGCTGGGCTCCTGCTGACATCACGCCTGCCCCACCACCACCTCCTCTGAACTTGGCCACACCAGAGTAGCCAGAGGTGTTGCCTCTCCTGCTTCCTAAGGGCTCTCAAGAGCCCAACTGAGGTGTTTCATTACTACCTTCTGCTCAGATGGCCCAGCCAGCCGTCCCTCTTTCCACCCCAAGCTCCTACTTAAATGTTTAAACCCCCAATTTAGGTGTATGCTGCTTAAACAAAGTCCTCCCTACTTCTCCCGCCCTGGGGGTTCCAGAACATGGATTCATTCAACACGTATTTTAGAAGAGGCTTAGGTGAGGCCAGAGGAGGTGCCTTCAGTCTGAGCAGGAGGCCAGAGCTCTGAGCTCAGGCATTAAGGGCCAGTGCTCTGTGGTTAAGCCCGGGCTGACCTTCCATCTATTACAGGGATGGCCGGCACGAGTCATGTTTGAATCATAAATAAAATTAGTATGTGCTTATGGTGGTGGGATTAAAAATCGAAGTGAGCTCCCTCACTGAAGTGTACACAAGGGAGGCCTTGAAGACAGGCTGTGGAGATGCTAGCTCACCCAAGAACCACCTGTGGGACAGACAAGTCCTGAACTTAAAGTTCACCTCTGCCCTGCCCCGGCTCCCTGCGGCAAGCACAGGCTGGCAGGAAGCAGTCTGGTGGCTCTTGTGGGAATGTGCACGCAAGAAATGTTCCCTGGGTCCTAAGTGCCTTCAGAGCTGGGTCAGGGGACTGGAGACCCGCTGAGGCAAGTGAAGTCAGGACCCCACAGGCAGGCAGTCATCAGAGAGGAAAGGAAGCCAAGTGGTGTAAAAAGGTAAGAGGAAAGAAAGAAAAAAGACAGAACCTCAACAGTCCCCTCCCCTCCAGTGCAGAAAATAGGAAATACCAATACAAAACATACAACCTTTTCTCTTTGCTGGGCCAGCTGGGTTTCAGACCAAAAGTAGCCACCACAGGTTCTACGAGGACCAGAGCAATTTCAGCGAAGCCTGCACTCGGGATGGGGGACTCGGCATGCTGAAGACCAAAGCGGCAAGAAACTGCTCTGCTACAAGGACGCTGGCAGCCTCTGGGACACGTGCCCTGACTCGCCCTTCACTGGCTCCCAGGCAGATCCAGTAGCTTCCCGGCAGTAACTCCACTCAACAAAACTGCTATTTAACAAGTGAGTCTATCTGGAGAAAGAACAGAGGGGTGTGGGGGGTGTGGTTCTTCTTCCACCCATGACTAACCACGCAGAGATCACCCAAGCACCCCAACTGGTCAGCCACGAGACCCCAAACTGGCATCTCATTTCCTTGATATACACACAGACGGACACACATGAGAGACCCTTGCCGAGTGCGGCGTGGGCCTTTACAAGCCTATGACCCTCCGGGGTCTTGACTCAGCTTGTCATTAGTACAGCCAGAATCAAACCAGTCCCGTGTGCGCTAGATGATATTTTTAAAAATCAGCAAAAGGGCTTAAGCACGTGCTTCCAGGGGCCTATTTACAGTTCACAGGTTTGTTAGTTCACGCATTACAGTAGTAGCTCCATCAAAAACAGGCTCAGCTAGACATTCAAGTAACGAAAGCGCTACAGGGCCATGAGACCCAGCAAGGTCAGGCCTGCCCAGTGCCTGCAATGGGCAGCCTCACCCGGAGGCCGAGGCGAAGCCCAGGACAGCCAGGTCCCCGGGCATCAGTGCATGCGATGACGAAGCCCGCAGAGGCCATGCCAGCAAGTGTCAGCCCTTCCTCTCAGACAGCAGCGCGTCCATGTGGTTTTGCCCCTCCCAGCGCCTCTCGGCCGGCTGCAAACAGGACCAGGAGCCTCGCATCCTGGCTCAGCCGTGGACTTCCGGGCCGTTGGGAGTCATCAGCTTGGCCTTTCTCTCCACGCACGGTCCCTTGGCCGAATACTGCACCAGCAGGAAGGGTTCCTTGGTCTCCCCATCCCCCACGATGCTCTCCTCGTCCTCTGACTGGCTGATGCGCTGCAGCCGCAGGTAGCACCAGCAGCCCAGGATCAAGGCCCCCAGGGCCGCGATGGCAATGAGGATGACGATGACTGTGACCACGCCCGTGGTGGGGCTGTGGTCCATAATAGACATGGTCAGTGCTGGGGGCTTCCTCGGATGGAAGCGCTTTGGGGGTGGCCACTCAGTGAGGCTGGAACTCAGGCTGGACACGGGAGTCCTGAAAGACAAAGCAGGTTGAACGAACTGCGGTTGGCACTAACACGTGGTCTATTTTTAATTGTTCTCAGACCTGCCCGTCCCACCCTCACCCTGCCAAAAAGCATATTGGCCGGTGTTCGAAGGTGTCTGCTTGCCCGTCCTCACCCAGCTCCTGCTCATGACCTTTGAAACCCCAAGAGTGCTGCTGTAGCGGGCAGGCGAGTCACCCTCGCTGGCTGCAGAGCACTGTGACAGTGGCAGCT
The DNA here is from genome assembly GCF_049350105.2 of Macaca mulatta. Taxonomy (NCBI): domain Eukaryota; kingdom Metazoa; phylum Chordata; class Mammalia; order Primates; family Cercopithecidae; genus Macaca; species Macaca mulatta. Next base: position 12,823,408 of record NC_133425.1, on the reverse strand, counting down.
GCAGCAAAGAATGCCAGAGGGCCAGGCACGGTTCAGGTTCTTCTGCTGAGGGTGTGCTTTTGGGAAGCCCGGCCCCCCACTCAGTGTTCATGACCACTCAGGGACTGGGGGGAGCCAGGGCCTCCTAATGGCCAGAGATGGGGGTTTGAAAGCAGAGAAGTGGCCAGGCGCAGTGGCTCATGCCTGTAATTCCAGCACTTTAGGAGGCTGAGGCGGGCAGATCACTTGAGCCCAGGAGTTTAAGACCAGCCTGGCCAACATAGTGAAACCGCGTATCTACTAAAATACAAAAATTAGCTGGGCGTGGTGGCACGTGCCTGTAATCCCAGTTACTTGGGAGGCTGAGGCATGAGAATTGCTTGAAGCTGGGAGGCAGAGGTTGCAGTGAGCCGAGATCACGCCACTACACTCTAGCCCTCCAGCCTGGGCGACAAGAGCAAGAGTATCTCCAAAAAAAAAAACAAAAAAGAAATGACATCAGTCCCTCTCCCAAACAGGCATCGTATACGGAACAGGCAGGTCCTCTGGGGACAACTGTGAGAGGGTATAGTGGACAACAGCCTTTGTCACCAGACACTGCAGCTGGTCTGGGAAGACCCCTGGAACGCGGCACACCATCTGAGAAAGAAGCTGGGCGGCAGAGTCCCTTGTGTGGTTTGGACGGAGGCCAACCAAGCAAGCAACAGGGTAGAGTGTCCCGGGAGATGAAGACAGGCACTTGGGAGAGTTTCAGGGAGGCAGGGAGGGTGGGACAGAGGCTCCCTCCCTGATGGTGCTTAGCTTCTAGTGCGGGAGCCAGACTGCAACTGGTTAGTACCCCAAATGCCCGTCACTCGCAATGCAGGGTGCCATTGTCAGGAACACAGTGACCAGATGCCAAGATGCTAACTTGGGTGGGCAGGTGAGAGGCAGGGAGGTGGTGCTGATGGGGAAGAGTGTTCCTGGCAGGGAGCACAGTGAGGGCTAAGGCTCTGAAGGTGGAGAGGGTCCCCCCGCAAGTGCCAGGAGTCGGGGCACCAGCTGATTTGGGTGGGGGCGGGGACGAGCCCCCTCCCAGGCCAGGCCAAGCCTGTGCTCCGCATATTGAAGGAATGATGCCAGAAGTTGGAGGGCTGGGACCACCATCTCCACCTGGCCAAGCCACGGAGTTCACCCGGGGGTGGTCCTGCTGAGTGGCTGAGGACAGTGTGGCTGTGGAATGCACATAAGGTCTAAGAGTCCCCGGCTCCAGGCGCCCTGTCAGCCCTCTAGGTGACACCCAAGGCACAGCCAGTGAGACTGCTGAGGCCAGGGCTTTGCCTCTGCTGCCCCGCAGTGCTGATGCTGGCAGGTTCTCTGGCCCGCACTTTCTTCCCTCTCCTGCCTCACTCGCCACAAACAGAGCAAACGCTTACTGCGCCCAGGGTCAGGGAGGATGAGGACAGGCCAGGGACGCGTTCCGCACAGGACTGGGCGTGCGGTCGGCACTCAGAATGAGACGTCTGGCTTCTTTTTGTTCCCTTTGGATAAGATTGACATCAGCGCAGGCAGACGGCACTGGAAGATTTTCCCTCCAAACAGGGTCAAACCTGCTGCGTCCTTGAGGAACAGCAGCCTTAAGGAGAAATGATTCTTACCCAACCAGGAGGTTCCCCAGAAGCGAGGTTTGCCTGAAGGTCAAAGGCAGTTAAGTCAATGCCCCCAGCATCTGTCCAGGGACCAGGAACCGGGAAACGGGCAGCTTCTGCAGAGGCCCTAGGCAGAGGAGGCGCCCTCCCTCCATTCCACTGCCTTCCCCCTGACTCCAGGAGCCAGGCTGCTGCAGGCGCTAAGGATCTCCCTGTCTACCCTCAGGGGCCACTGCAGCCAGGACACCTTCCAAGTCCTCACAATGACCTGCAGGACCGAACACTACACATCCCCAGTATGCCCTGCTCACCAGCCACGCTGACCCCCCACGAACCCTCCCACCAGGCCCTGGCCCAGGCTGTTGCCCCTGCCCAGAATGTTCTGGCGGCTTACCCTTGTTCAGTGGTTCTCAACTGGGGGCCACTCTGCCCCCACCCTGGGGACATCTGGTCATGTCTGGCGCCAATTCTGGTTGTCACAACTGGGGGCAGGTGGCAATCCTGGCATCTAGTAGGGAGACCATGGATGCTGCTGGCACCTACAGTGCACAGGGCAGCCCCCACCACACAGATGGCCTGGCTGGAGAAAGAAACCCTGAACCGGTTAACATCAGCTCTGGCAGGGAAGCCTTCCCAACCCGGAAGTCCAGGTCGGGCTCCTTCCCTCCGGAGCAGTGGCCTTGGCGTGTAGCCCTGGCTTCTGGAGCATGGCCACCTGATTAGCGCCCACCTCCCCCTCTAGTGGACCATGAGCTCCCCGGTGGCCCTGCTCTGTCCCCTGCATGCACAGACCACCCTGGCCTCTCCCCTGCCACCGTCCAGTCCCACAACCCCACTTAGCTGTTCTCTCATGCCTCCAGACTGGACAGGGGACCCCTCTGACCCCACAGATAGCCTGCCCACCATGGCTGAGTAAGCCTGTCTACACTTGTCCCTACCAACCTCTGTGTTCTCTCCCTGCAGGGAGAACACCAACCTGCCCTGTGCCTCCCACCTCCCGCTTCCCTCTCCCCTGCACCTCTGGTCCACAGGGCCTGCTGGGGCACCTGCCCTCCCCTGGGCCTTCTGGACAGGAAGGCAAGTCAGTATCAATTCGGAAGGGGAAGTGTGTGTGTTTGGGGGTGGGGGTGGTTCAGGGACAGGAAGTAGGAAATCAAACAATGGCACCATGACCTGGGGTAGGCAGGGCAAAGCCAGGTGGGCAGGCCAGGAGGCACGTGAGTTCAGTGGCCCCAGGACTAATGAGGAAACTGAGGAACAGGCAGCCCCAGCTCAAAGGGATTCTCTAAGAGGAGTGGTGACCTCAAAACCCTGTCTGCCACCCTGACCCCAGGCCAGGAGGCATGGACAGGGCCAGATGTGGGGCTCTGCCCCCACCGTGAGCACAGAGCCTAGTGACCGAGCCACAGTGATACCTGGCCTGTGGTCCGGCCCTCCCAAGTGCATATCTGTTCCTTCATTCACTCAGCAAATGTTTCCTGAGAAACTATCTTTGCAAAAATGAGATGGCGTTATCCCCACTCAGAACCCTCCCCAGCACAAGAGAATCCAAGCTCCCTGCCTCCCTAGGCGTCCCCACACCCTCCGCTGTGAGCCCATGCTCCCAGCTCTGCCCTGACTGCCCCATGGCTGGCACCTTCCTATTCGGGACTTTCTCAGAAGGCGCCTGTTACAGGCTGCCCTCCCATACCACTGGCCCCAGACGCCCCTCCTCCCACGCCCCACCACTACAGCCTTGCCCTACTTCATTTGCTCTCCTTGCTAGCTGCCCTTCTCTAGGCTCAGGGCTGTCCTCTGGCTGCTGTGTCACTCCCTGCACTGGACTCCAAGGCTGTCCAAGGAGGGCACCGTCTGTCCCACCCACAGCTGTACCCTGCCCTGCACGGGTACACAGTAGGTGCTCAGTAAATGTCTGTTGCGTGTTCCCACCCTGCAGATAGTGATGAGTTAGAGGAGACCCTGTTCTCACAGGGATCATAGGTGGGGGGTCCCTGACACCCCGGCACTCCCAGGACCCTGAGGACAGGTCCCCATGTTCTGTCCCAACAGACTCAGAAAAGCCGCAGATTGAGTGGGAGAGGGCCGCAGGCCAAGTGTGGGGGTAGAGCGGTGAGTGCCAGTGGATTCTGGCAGGTCTTAGCCCATGGAGGGGAAGCTAGCTCCATGCTTGCTGGCAGGCAGGGAGGGAAGGGGGTGGCCAAGAAGCAGAGCCCAGGGAAACTCAAAGCACAGAGGGCAGCAGGTCTCCACAAGCCCTGTGCCTGGCTGGACCCCACCTGTCTGCTCTTCCTTTCTAGCCGCTCTGAGCAAAGCTGTGTCTTGCAAGCTGGGTAACCCCTCGCCCTGATCCAGTAAAGCCCACAGGATGCAGGGAACAGAGACGGGCCACAGCTTGGGTTGGGGGGATGCCCAGGCTGGCACATGGGAATCCTGGCCCACCCAGCAACCATCATTCCCACCAGCATCTGATCCAGCAAGGCTGCGGCCACCTCTGCTCACCCTAGCATCTCCATCTGGCAGGTGAGGAAACTGAGGTGCATGTAGGGAGGTGAAGCAAAAAGCCAGAAGGCAGGATGGGAGCCCAGAGGGGAGCCCGGCAGAGCCAAGGTGGCGTCTTCCAAGTGCAGAGGGGCCAGGGGCTAGGGGCCAGAGCACAGCCTGGGCCTTCGATCTCTGGGCAGGCTGGAGTGTCCCCTCTGCTTGGGATTTGAAGCCCAAGGCCATCTGGATCCCCCAAACACACATCCTCCTGCTCCATGTGCCTTCAGTCCTGCCATCCTCTGCCAAGGGGGTCTTGACTGTCAGATCCCACACACCCACCATAAAAGCAAGCTCCAAGGCCCAGGCTTTCCAGAACCCCCTGCCCCAGCACCCTCAAACAACCCCAACGGGGTTCAACTGCAGCACGGGACACGCTCTGTCTTCTGACAGAGCCCACATGCGTCCCATGGAATAATAACAGCAAGACAAGCCTGAGCCATGCCATGTGAGCGGGGGCCCGCACCGCCCTCAGCCACTCCCCACAGCCGCCCAAGCTTGCAGGTGTTACTGACACTGTCCTACCTGGTTTGCCAAGGCCCACAGAGATCAGTAACTGGGACCCAAGGAGCATGGGGGTAGAGCCAGGGGTGAACCCCACTCCGTCAGAGCCATTCAAATGGACAGTCCCTGCCCCAGCTACCAGTGAGGGGAGGGGTATCCTCCTGTCCTGCTCTCCCTCCCAGGGCCCTGGCTTGTCTGAGCCTGATCCCACTCTAGAGGCCACTCCACTTGCTCTAGGCCCGGGGGGCCCACAGCCTGCAGCAGAGCAGGCTGAAGTCCCCTCCATCCTCCCAGCCCAGCACTCACTTTTGTGGCCTGCTTCCTCCCAGCCAAGCAAGCTGCTCCTCTTGGCCTCAGTTTCTCAATGTGCAAAGTGGGTACAAGTCCCTGACCTCATCTACCAGGTCATGGGGAGGATAAGAAGTGGTAAGAAAAGTGAAAACAAAAGGGCCACGAGGTCACCTAGGTTTGCATGTCACCAGCTACACCTTCCTGTGTGCTACAGGAGGGACAAAGGGAGAACACTGAGCCCGAGGGACCCCCAAGCCCACCGCCAGGACCAGGAGGGCACAGAGCGTGGCCTAGGCCCACAAACACCCCTTCCCCAGGGACACGCTGCCTCCTCCTAACTCAACTGGGCACATCACGAGCATTACCGGGCTCACCACCAGCAAAACACCCCCGCCTGGCAGCCGCCACCTCCTGAGGCTCCTTGAGAGATGCCAGGAGGGCTGCCCTGCTTACAGGGGCCAGCCATCCCCACGGAGCTTTCAACACTGCCCCCATAAAGCCACCTGCCAAGGGTGCCAACAAACTCTTCAGCGAACCCCAGTTCACAAACCAGAAACATTTCCTGCCCCAGGTTCTGACTGGGAAAACAGGGTTGTAGGGAGAAGAGGGCACTGCTGGACACAGCCAGGACAAGGTGGGACGTCTGCTCTGCCCTGGGCCCTGGGCAGCCAGTGGGACACAAGGACGCATCACAGAAGGCACCGGCCCCCCAGAAGCCAGGACGGAGAACAGCTGGATGCCAGTAGGACTGACACTGATGGGGCTGTGTCCAGCTCTCTGGCCAGTGTCATCTCATCCTCCACCCCGAACCATGACACCCCCATCCTCAGAAGAGGAAACTCGCTCCAGAACCCCCTAGGTTCCGCAGTGGCAAAAGAGGAAGCGGGAGCCGGCAGAGCTCTGATTCGGGACTGCCCCAAGGTCAGTCGGGGTCTTCCTCGGCCCAGGCCAGAGGCTCATGCCCCCACCCTGTGAATCACATTTTCACAGGCTGGCCCAGGGTTGGCCTGTTTGGCCAAACAACTTTGCTGGTAGATGCCGGAGAAAGTTGGTGGCAATTATATGTGCCAGACACTGAGATAAACAGCTCACACTGACGTCTCCTTTCTGCCTCAAGACAACAGGGCAGTTGAGCTATTACTGTTCCCTCTTGGCAGATACAGAAATCGGTGGCTCAGAGAAGTTCAGTCCATTGTCCAAGGTCACACAGCTCAAAAGTAGACGCGCAGGGATTCAAACCCAGGCAACCTGCATCCCAAATCCCGCATTTCGACCCTGACTCTAAAATGCCACCTTCTCCCCACCTCCTCTCCCGCATGCCTGAGGGGCCGGGGACAGGTGAACCCCAATGTTGTCCTCGCTGGGGCGGGCTGGGCGACCTGGGCTGGGTGCTGGGGACTTAGGGGTGACAGCGCCCCGGCGGCTCCCAAGTGCTGAGCGCGGGCGGCTAGGCAGGCGCGGTGCCAGGCGCGCTCCACGCACCCTCCCGTTCCGCCCAGCCCGGCGCCGCCGGCGTCTCCCCCACTCTACGGAGGAGCAAAGCGAGGCTCCAGGGAGGAGGGGGCTCGGCCCAGGGGGCGAGAGCTGGACGGGGGACGGCAGCTGGGGAGGTAGCTCGAGTCGGCCCGACGGGGGCGGGGTGTGGGACGGGGACCACGGGACCCAAGCATGCCCACGCCGCGCAGCCAGTGCCCATGGAACAGGGCGCCCAACGCTGCGGCCCGGACTCAGTTTCCCTACCCGCGAGACGGGCGCCGGACGTCACCTGGACCCCTATCCCCCGGAGCCCTTCCCGGAGCTCCCAGAATTTTGAAGAACCCCGAAGTGCCGGGGGAAAGCGGGCGGGCGGGCGCGTAGCTGCGGACGGGCGGGGGCTGCACGGGCGGGGGCGAGCGGACCGCGATCCCCGCAAAGCGGCCTCCGCCCCCCGCCCCCTCCTTTGTCCCGATCTCGCCGCAGCGCCTCTGACAAAGAACCCGGGCCCGCGGGCGCGGCCCCTGGAACGGACCCTCCCCCGAGCCGCGCCCGCCGGGCCGCCCCTCCCCCGCCCGCAGACCCCGGCCCGGCCCCGCCGTCGCGCGCGCCCCTCCCCGTCCTGGCCGCCCCTTTCCCGCTCCCGGGTCCCCGCGCCCTCGCCCGGCCCGAGCGCGCGGCCTGCCCCGCCCGGCTTACCATGGCGCGGCCGCGGCCCGGCCCGATCGCCCCGCAGCAGCCCCGCGGGCCCGGCTCCGCCCGCCCGCCCGGTCCGGCAGCCGCGCACTCCGGACGCAGGAGCCCCGCGCTGCGGCGGGCGGGGCCCGGCACCTCCCCGGCTGGGGGCGGAGCCTCCCAGAGAAGCCAATGGGAGCCCGCGCTGGGACGGCGGGGCGGGGCGGGCCGGGGCGGAGTCACGTGCGCTCGGGGCCGACGGACTGTGGGGCGGGGGCTGCGCGCAGCGGGCGGGGCGGGGCTGGGGGCGGGGCGGGGGCGGGGGGCGGGCTCGGCCCTGGAGAGCGCGGATTGGGCGCCCATGGGTACGGGGGCCCTCTACAGGCGCCCTTCCTCCGCCAGCCTGCCCTGGTCCCGCCCGCTTACAGCAGAGGAAACTGAGGCACGCCGCACCGAAGAGTGCTGCATACTCCCCGAGAGCTGAGAGTGGTGGGGAATCCGGGGCAGGGGAGAGGCGCGACCGCTGAGGTGAATGACCTTGCTTCCAGAGGAAGCTGGGAATTCGTTCGCGAATTCATTTATGTATCTATCATTCATCCACCCAGTCAGTCGATGGCGGAACACCGACCACGTGCCTGCCACGCCAGTCGTCGTGGGAGCAGCCACGAGCTAGACAAGGTCCAGGCCCTGACGAAGCTCTCATTCCTCTGCGGAATGGGGCTGTGAGGCATTTGCACCCCTCGGCCATCTATAATCATGGTTATTTTTAGCATGATAACCCGGTGGTTTGGCCCCCACCAAATGCCTGCCTGCCCTGTATAAACAGCCCAACACATTTTATTAAGATGACTCCGGAAGAAAGAATCCTCCCATTTTACAGATGAGGAACCCGAGGCTCCAAAGAGCTGAAGTCCCACAGCCTGCTCCTGATGAAGAGGGGATTTGAGGCCAGGCCTGTCTGCCTGGGAAGACAGGGGCGCCAGTTACTGGAGTAATCTCCACTCATCCACCCCAAAAAGGCCATCAACGAGAGGACACCCCAGCCCTGGGACCCACAGAAGGGGTGAGGGTGGGTCCTTCAAGGCCTCTGTGTCCCAGGGGACTTGAGAAGACAGGAGGGGGTAAGGTCGAGGTGGGACCTCCTTCCGGGAGCGGGGGCCTTATTTGCTGGAAACTTCTTTCCCATTCTCAAGCAGAAGGCTCTGGAAGAGCATGGAGGGTTGGGCTCACGAGGCCAAGGTAGCCAGGCCCTCACTCCCTCCACTCAGCCTGGCTGGGTTTTCTTCCCTGTGCCCGGTGCACCAAGGCTTTTCCACCGCCAGGCCTTTGCCTGTGTGGTTCCCTGCAGCTGGAACTCTTCTACTTCATCTTCCCGATCTCAGCTTAAATGCCCCTTCCTCAGGAGGGCCCTCCCTGATCGCCTAGCCAAGAGGAGCTGCCTTGGGGTTTTTGGTTTTGCTTTTGAGACGGGGTCTTGGTCTGTCACTCAGGCTGGAGTGCAGTGGTGCAATTACAGCTCACTACAGCCTCCATCCAACTCCTTCCTGGGCTCAAGCCATCCTCCCACTCAGCCTATATCTATGAATGTGGGCGGATTTGACAAAGCAATTTTTTTTTCTTTTTTAGAGACAAGGTCTTGCTCTGTCGCCCAGACTGGAGTACAGTGGTGCACTCATAGCTAACTGTAACCTTGAACTCCTGGGCTCAAGCGATCCTCCTACCTCAGCCTCCCAGGTAGCTGAGACTACAGGCGCATGCCACCATGCCCGGCTAGTTTTTTAATTATTTGTAGAGATGGGGGTCTCTCTTTGTTGCCTAAGCTGATCTCAAACTCCTGGGTGATCCTTCTGCCCCAGCCTCTCAAAATGCTGGGATTAGAGGCATGAGCCACCATGCCCAGCCTGCCCCCTGTGAAACTGTATATTTTTGACAATGTGTGATGAACGTTTGGTCTTCTCTCCCAGTACTAGGTATATTGCAGTCACTGCTGTGTCTCCAGAACAGTGCCTGACACACAGTGTCTGCTGAATACATGGATGCTGAATGAATGAATGATCAGACTGCAGAACTCCAGGGCTGGTCCAGCGGCAGCCTAGCCAGGAAGCCAGGCCCAGGAGGTGAGCTGGGAGTCGTGCAGGAAGGTAGGACAGAAAGGCAGAGGAGAGCCCAGCTTCAGCCAGCTGCCCCACAGTCCAGCGCCAGGCGTCTCAGGACAGCTCCGCACCCATGTCTGCCCAGCTGCTGCCCCATCAGCTACACCTGGGAGCCCAGAGTGGAAGGAAATAGATTCTTCCCACAAAGCCAGTTCCAGCAGCTTCTGTGGTCCCTGCCTCAAGTTGGCAGAGACCTCATTAGTCTCTGCCAATGCACCCTGCCCCCACTGCTTTTTAAATCAATGTGTTTGGGAAAGAACAAATAAGTTAAAGCAAAGTATGAAGGCAGTGAGGACCTGGGAGGTGACCCAGGGCCAGGACTGGCAACATGATGACAGAGGAGGCAGGGACACTTAGAGGGGAAAGATTCTGGGGGGGAAATAGTGAGGGAGATTCAGCATGGCATAGAAGCTGAGAGTCAGATTGTCAGATTCCAGCCTTTCCTGCTGGGTGGTTTTGGAAAAACAGCCGAACATTTCTGTGCCTCAGTTTTTTCATCTGAAAAATGGAGATGAGGCCGGGTGCGGTGGCTCACACCTGTAATCTCAGCACTTTGGGGAATGCCAAGGCAGGGGGATGGCTTGAGCCCAGGAGTTTGAGAACAGCCTTGGAAATGTAGTGAGACCCTCATCTCTAAAAAAGAAAAGTTAGCTGGCCGTGGCGTTGTGTGCCTGTAGTCCCAGGTACTGGGGAGGCTGAAGTAGGAGGATTGCTTGAGCCTGGGAGGTTGAGGCTGCAGTAAGCTGTGATCACACCATTGCACTCCAGCTTGGGTGACAGAGTGAGCTGAGCCCGGTCTCAAAATAAAATAAATAAAGTAAAATAGAATAAAATATCCAGCTTCTGACCCAGTAGATCTAAGCCCGAAATCCTGCATTTTTCAAAAGTTCCCGAGTGGTAGTGATGATTCGGGAACGCACTTTGAGCAGCAATGGGGAAGTCACTTGCTGAAAGTCACAAAGTAGTGGGCTCCAAGCCTGCATTGGAGCCCATGAGATAGGGTACAGGATCCTGCACTTAACCACGACCCAAACTGCTTGCTGCAGTCCCACCTTTCTCTCCCGACAAAGAGGAGGCAGGAAGTATCGCGCCCTTCCCCCAAGCCCATTTCCTCTACCTCCCTCTGTGGTGACATCTGGCCTCACATCCCGGGGGTTTCATCCTTATAGAATGGGATGGAGATTCTCAGATGCTCATTAGCCAGGAAGATGATTAAGGACTTGGAATGAGCTCACCCCAGCTCCCTGGGCTTGCTGGGGTCCAGCTGGTGTGCCCTGTGCCAGCCTGGCCCTCTCCCCACTATAAGGGCCAGGACAAGGAAGGATGTTGCTCGGGGGTGGAGAGACCTCAGCCTCAAGGGAGACTCTACAGCTGGGACTCCCTGCTCGGGTGGGCAGGCCTCTGCTCCTGGGGCATCTCTACAGGGTATCCAGGCCTGAGAACAAAATGAAAACTGCGTGGCCAGAGGGGATTTTTCATGAAGGGTGAGATGTGAACCACTGGTGAGGTCTGCAGGGTGAGGTTAGGTGGAAGGAAAAGAGGGCATCACCCAGCTCGGAAACCCGTAGCAGCTCCCATTCTAGGGGCAAGGCCTCCCTTGCTGCTAGTGTGGCCTGAGCATCTCTGTAAGGCTGGCTCAGCCCCTTTACGTCCTCAAAAGAGCACAGACCTCAAACTCACAATCCCGGGCAGTTGACACTCTGCAGCTAGAATTGAACAATGTGTGGGTTTCTGTGTGTATATGTTTCAGTTACCTTCTGTGTATGATGTGGGTATTGTGTTTCTGTATATGGTAATGACATACTCATTGCTTTTTATTTCTTATTTTCTTTGGTTTTGAGGCAGGGTCTTGATTTTTTTTCACTCAGGCTGGAGTCCAGTGGCACAATCACTGCTTACTGCAGTCTTGACCTCCCCGGATCCTCCCACTTCAGCCTCTTGAGTAGCTAGGACCACAGGTGTGTGTGACCCCACTCAGCTTTTCGTTTTGTTTTGTTTTTGTTTGAGACAGGATCTCACTCTATCATCCAGACTGGAGTGCAGTGGCGTGATCTTGGCTCACTGCATCCTCTGCCATCCAGGCTCAAGCAATCCTACCGTCTCAGCCTCCCGAGTAGTTGGGACTACAGGTGTGCCTCCACACTGGGCTAATTTTATTATTATTATTTTCTTTTTCTTTCTTTCTTTTTTTTTTTTTGAGATAGAGTCTTGCTCTTGTCGCCCAGGCTGGAGTGCAGTGGTGCAATCTTGGCTCACTGCAACCTCTGCCTCCCGGGTTCAAGAGATTCTCCTGCCTCAGCCTCCCAAGCAGCTGGGATTACAGATGCCCGCCACCACCGCTGGCTAATTTTTTTGGTATTTTTAGTAGAGACGGGGTTTCTCCATGTTGGTCACCCTGGTCTCGAACTCCTGACCTCAGTGATCCATCCTCTTTGGCCTCCCAAGGTGCTGGGATTACAGGCATGAGCCGCCGCACCCAGCCTATTATTTTTTTCTGCAGAGATGGAATCTCTCTATGTTACCCAGGCTGGTTTCGAACTCCTGGGCTTAGCAATCTGCCCGCCTCAGCCTCCCAAAGTGCTGGGATTACAGGTATGAGCTACGGCGTCCAGCCCTCATTGCTATTTTTTTTTTTTTTTTTTGAGACAGAGTCTCACTTTGTTGCCCAGGCTGGAATGCAGTGGCGCGATCTTGGCTCACTACAACCTCCACCTCCTGGGTTCAATTGATTCTCCTACCTAAGCCTTTTAAGTAGCAGAGAATAGAGGTCCCTGCCACCATGTCCAGATACTTTTTATAATTTTAGTAGAGATGGGGTTTCGCCATGTTGGCCAGGCTGGTCTCGAACTCCTGACCCCAGGTGATCTGTCTGCCTCGGCCTCCCAAAGTGCTAAGATTACAGGTGTGAACCACTGCACCCTGCCCCCACTGCTTTTTAAATCAATGTGTTTGGGAAAGAACAAATGAGTTAAAGCAAAGTATGAAGGCAGTAACTGAAGAGATGGTGCGGGAGGTGGAAAAATGGGGACAGTGGCAGGGGAGTGACTGAAGTGAGATGAACCAGCTGAGTGATCACAGCCCGGGCACCTCAGGGTCCTCTTCCTGGTGGGCACAGCAGAGCCTCAGTCAGGAGATGCGGCCATCCCACAAGTCTCTACATCCCCTGGAAAAGTCCATCTGGGTTGTCGTGTCTGAGCGGGGCCTGGGCTGGTTCTGGCCTTCATCTCTGGGGTCTTTGGGGTCCATGTGATAAGGAGAGGACCGAGGGAGGGGAACAGCATGCCCCGCCCAGGGTGCTCCCTGCCCCCAGCCTGGCCTGTGATTCCTTCTGCTGTACCCTCCCCCAAACTCACTGAACAGTGGCGTCTGCTCATCATCTACCTACTGGATCATTCATTTATTCACTCATTCAGTTATTCATCCTTTCTGGCAATCTTTTTTTTTTTTTTTTTTTTTTTGAGACAGGGTCTCACTGTGTCTCCCAGACTGGAGTGAAGTGGTGCGATCTTGGCTTATTACAACCTCCACCTCCTGGCAAGTGATCTTCCTGCCTCAGCCTCCCGAGTAACTAGGACCACAGGTGCATGCCACCACGCCTACGTAACTTTTGGATGTTTTTTGTAGAGACAGGGTTTTTCTATGTTGCCCACACTGGTCTTGACCTCCTAGGCTCAAGCAGTCCTCCCACCTCGGCCTCCCAAAGTGTGGGAATTACAGGCGTGAGCCACCGCACCCAGCCTTTTCTGTCGGTTTTAACTGAGCAACTACTATGTTGTAAGCACTGTGCTAGGTGCTGGGGAGATAGCCATGAGCCAGGCAGGCAAAACCCAGCCTTTGTGGGGTTTACATTCTCCCGAGGGAAGACAGATGATAAATGCAGAAACAGGTGTACATGTTATGGAGAAAAGGAAAGAGTAAGGTAAGAGGTGAGGGGGCCCTTGCAGGACAGAGGTAGGTAGGGCCTCTCTGAGAAGATGCCAGGCACCAGACAGATACAGCCTAGTGCTGGAACCAGAGAAGCTCACAGGTGTGGAGGTGGATGGACAATGAGCTGGCCCTGGGAAGGAAATTTTTTTTTTTTTTTTTTTTGAGACTCACTCTGTCACCCAGGCTGGAGTGCAGTGGCACGATCTCGGCTCACTGCAACCTCCGCCTCCCGGGCTCAAGTGATTCTCCTGCCTCAGCCTCCCGAGTAGCTGGGATTACAGCTATGCTTCACCATGCCTGGCTAATTTTTGTATTTTAGTAGAGATGGGGTTTCACCATGTTGGGCAGGCTGGTCTCAAACTCCTGACCTCAGGTGATCCCCCTGCCTTGGCCTCCCAAAGTGCTGTGATTACAGGCATGAGCCACTGTGCCTGACTGGACTGGAATCTTTTTATTTTTATTTTTTTACATAACTTCTTTCTCTCTCTCTCTCTCACCATGGAACCATCATAGCTCACTGTGGCCTCCAACTCCTGGGCTCAAGTGATTCTCCCACCTCAGTCTCCCAAGTTGCTAGGAGTACAGGTGCATGCCACCATGCATGGTTAATTTTATTTTATTTTTGTAGAGATGGATCTCACTGTGTTGCCCAGGCTTGTCTTAACCCCTCCTGGACTCAAGTGATCCTCCCACCTCAGCCTCCCAGAGTGCTGGGATTATAGACATGAGCCACCATGCATGGCCCCCTATTTTCAAATAAGGTCACATTTACAGATATGGTATTTAGACTTTCTCTCTCTCTCTCTCTCTCTCTCTCTCTCTCTCTCTCTCTCTATATATATATATATATACACACACACACACACACACACACATTATGTATTCATGTATAAGTACATAGATACAGGTATAGGCTGGGCACAGTGGCTCGCCTGTAATCCCAGCACTTTGGAGGGCTGAGGCGGGCGGATCACAAGGTCAGGAGTTCAAGACCAGCCTAGCCAACATGGCAAAACCCCATCTCTACTAAAACTACAGAAATTAGCCAGGTGTGGCGGCACATGCACGCCTGTAATCCCAGCTACTTGGGAGACTGACGCAGAAGAATCGCTTGAACCTGGGAGGCAGAGGTTGCAGTGAGCTGAGATCGCGCCACTGCACTGCAGCCTGGGCGACAGAGTGAGACTTCGTCTCAAAAAACAAAACAAAACAAAAACCAAAAACAAACTCACATGTATTTTACTCTCATGTCCTTCTCAATTCAGACCAGCCATGTTTCCAGCGCTTGGTCACCACACGCGGCTGGGGTTGCTGGGTTGGGCTGCGCAAGTTTAGGTGCTGGAGTCAGCAGCAAACACACCCCAAAACCCCTCGGCCCTGATGGAGCGTCCATTTTCCTGGAGGAGACAGACAATAAAGAAAGAGGAAAATGCACCGTATGCTGCATACATTCTGGGGAGAAGAGCGAAGGAGAGGAAGGGGTAGGTGTGGGGGTAGGGGGGTGCACAATCCATTTCCTCTATGCATCCTTCCAGAGATCTGCGCAAACACAGGCATATATAGAATACATATATATATATATATTCCCATTTTAAAAACACAGATGGCCATGTTCCATACATGCTGTTCTGTTCCTTCCATTTCTCACTTGAAAATATATCTTGAAACTTACTCCCCATCGGCACACATAGATTTCAGATTTTAACAAATAATTGGAAACATATAAAGACTCGGTACTGCTGAGCTAGAATAACAGAAGCTGGAGTTTACTCCAACATCTGATCTTCACCACAACCCTGTGATGTAGGGCCATTTCCAAAAAAAAGGTTCAGGTTCACACACAGCATTTGTAAACAGGTGGATAATAAACATGACTAGCTTGAGGGCCTGGTGTGGTGGCTTATGCCTGTGATCTCAGCACTTTGGGAGGCCAAGGTGGGAGGAATGCTTGAGGCCAAGAGTTCGAGACCAGTCCGGGAAACACGGTGAGACCCCCGTCTCTACAAAAAAATTTAAAAATTAGCAGGGCATGGTCCCAGCTGCTTGGGAGGCTGAAGCAGGAGGATCACTTAAGCCTGGGAAGCTGAGGCTACAGTGAGCCATCGTTGTGCCGCTGGACTCCAGCCCGGGTGACAGAGTAAGACACCCTGTCTCAAAAAAGTAAAAAATCAAAACTACTAGCTTGAAGGAAATGTCAAGCCCTGGAATTTGGCACTTCCAAATGGTAGGCGAGCTCTTGTTGACAGTTGATACTAAATAATTAGCATTTTATACTAAAATACTGACATAGGTCAGGTGTGTGGCTCACGCCTATAATCCCAGGACTTTGGGACTAAGGCAGGAGGATTCCTTGAGGTCAGGAGTTTGAGACTAGCCTGGGCAACATAGCGAGACCCCCGTCTCTACAAAAAAAATCAAAAAATTAGCTGGGCGTGGTTGAGCGCCTGTAGTCCCAGCTGTTCCGGAGGCTGAGGTGGGAGGATGACCTGAGCCTGGGAGATCAGGGCTGCAATGAGCTGAGACCGCAGCACTGCTCTCCAGCCGGGTGACAGAGCAAGACCCTGTCTCAACAACAGCAACAACAACAACAAAAAGCAAGGGAAAAGCAAGGGAGCTGATGTTGATGCTTCTGTGGTTTTCCTGAGCCCCGACGAGCCTGCCAGGCCCTGCAAGGCTCAGGGAGAGATCTGTGCTCTAGAACCAGACTGCCCCGCCTGGGACGAGCTCTCCAGGGAACATTTTTCTGGGCTCTGAGCCACACAGGCTCTGGGTTCAAGCCTGGCTCTGCCGCATCTGGCTCTGAGCTCAACTCCACTGCGCCTGTTTCTCCATCTGTAGCATGGGCTTGGTGCGTCGGCAGACTGAGCGCCTGCTTAGAACTCTGGCGGGGAGGAGCATGGGACAAAATGAGAACCCCTTCCAAGCAGAGCCAAGGCCTCCCCGGGAGGGCAATTCTTGACTCAGGAAGAATGGCCCGCCCTGCTCGGGGCACCCTGCCAAGCCCTGTCCCTTCTGCTCCGGCCCCTGAGGGAAGGGTTGGAGCCTGGTGAGCTGTCTCAGGCAGGCCCTGGCCTGTCCTGGCTGGGAGGCTGGGCAGGACCAGGACAGCAGCTCCAGGTCCCTGGTTCCCTCTGAGATCCGTGGGGCCACTGAGGCTCCCGCAGCATTTCCAACTGCCCTCGTGCCCTGTCTTCTTCCTCCTGCCTCCTCACTCCATGCCAGCCACGCGGTCCCCTGCTCCTTGTGTCTCCTTTGGGCTGCCAGCCTTTGCACAAGCTGCTCCCGAGGCCTGGGATTTCCTGCCCCCTCCTTGCAGACTCCTTCTCACCAGTCAAGAGTCTGCCTGGAAAAACCAGCCCCACAACCCCACTCTGTGTTCCCACAGCCCAGCCCAGATCTCACCTGTGGACCCCAACAGGCTCTGAGACCCCTGAGGGCTGGGAAAAAGTCTGCTAGTCTGTGCCAGCTCTGTAACCCAGGGACTGTGGATTCTTGGTGAAGGCTTTTATTTATTTATTTATCTTTTGCGACGAGGTCTCACCCTGTCACCCAAGCTGGAGTGCAGTGGTGCAATCATAGCTCACTGCAACCTCCACTTCCCGGATTCAAGCGATTCTCCTGCCTCAGCCTCCTGAGTAGCTGGGATTGCACTCTCATGCCACCACATCCAGCTAAGTTTTGTAGTTTTAGTAGAGACGGAGTTTCACCGTGTTGGCCCGGCTAGTCTCAAACTCAAGTGATCTGCCCGTCTCAGCCTCCTAGAGTGCTGGGGTTACAGGCGTGAGCCATCATGCCTGTTTGGTAAATACTTATTGAAAGGAAATGAATGAATGGATGTAGGCAGGCAGACAGGAAACAAACAAGGAAGGTGCCCCCTAGCCCCAAACTTTGTCTCTGAAGGCAAGGACCATATCTGTCTCTAACACAGGGTGATGCCTGTAATTGGCGCTCAATAAATGCAGGTTCATGTTTAGTAGGTGTGGGGAGTTGGTCCCTCTCTAGTGATGTGGCCTCCTACCCATCCTCTCTCTCTATTTTATTTTATTTTGAGACAGAGTCTCATTCTGACACCCAGGCTGGAGTGCAGTGGCGAGAACTCGGCTCACTGCAGCCTCTGCCTTCTGGGTTCAAGCGATTCTGTTGCCTCAGCCTCCCAAGTAGCTGGGATTACAGGTGCGGGCCACCAAGCCTGGCTAATTTTTGTGTTTTTAGTAGAGATGGGGTTTTACCGTGTTGGCCAGGCTGGTCTGGAACTCCTGACTTCAAATGACCTGCTCACCTGCACCTCCCAAAGTGCTGGGAGGTGTGAGCCATTGTGCCTGGCCCCTTTTTTATTTTTAATTGAGACGGGGTATTGCTATGTTGTTCAGGCTAGTCTCAAACTCTTGGACTCAAGCGATACCCCTGTCTCGGCCTCCCAGAGTGCTGGGATTAAGGGCATGAGCCACTGTGGCCAGTCCCACATTAAATTTGAAAGAGCTGGCTGAGATTGCTGTATAGAAAATAGTACAGCAAGGCCAGGAGAGCAGGGTGGAGGCACCTGGAGTCCCTGAGTGAGCAAGGTTGATTCCTTGGACTGAGGCAGAGATGAACAGGTGCTGATAGATACAGGAGGATTGGTAGCAAAGAGCCAACAGAACGAGTGGTGGAGTCGCTGTGCAGAGGAGAGCAGGGGATCAGGCTGAGGCCAGCTCCAAGCGATCCCAGGAACAGGGTCGGAGGAGCCTCCAAGTCCTATCTAGTGGCCAGCAGTCAGTGAAGCCATGGGCGGAGCCATGGGCTTGGGGACACTGGAGGTGACAACATGAAAACATATTCCAGGAGCGAAGACCATTCTGCCGCCCGGAAACAGGCAGGAAATAAGCCCATGGAAGTCTTTAAGAGGAGAGGTTTGAGCCCCGCCCTGCCGTGGAGCTGTGGAGTGACCATCTTTGGGTCACTCAGAGCCTAGGTGCCCTCCCAAGGCCTCGTTGGGGACCTGGGACTCCTGGAGGATTCTTCCCAGGCAGCCCTAGCCCAGGCTCAGCCACTGGGGAAGCACAAGAAAAGGCCTACAGATGGAGCCATGCACAAGACAAGATTCCAAACCCCCTTCCCCACCGCGGTGGCTCACACCTGTAATCCCAGCACTTTGGGAGGCCAAGGCAGGCAGATTACTTGAGTTCAGGAGTTCGAGGCCAATATGGTGAAACCCCCATCTCTACTAAAAATACAAAAATTAGCCAGGTGTGGTGGCAGGCGCTTGTAATCTGAGCTACTCGGGAGGCTGAGGCAGGAGAATTGCTTGAACCTGGGAGGCGGAGGTTGCAGTGAGCAGAGATGGTGCCTGCACTCCAGCCTGGACGACAGAGTGAGATTCCAGCCCCCACGGCACTGACCTTCTGGTGGGGGAGGCCGTCAGCATAGGAACGTGTAAGTTAATTAATACATTGTGTAATGTAGTTTCAGAGAGGCACAGCTGGTGTGTGGGGCTAGGACTTCAATAGCGAAGGGGCCAGGGTAGGACTCCCTGAGGACGTAGAGCCTAAAGTGCACCAAGAAGCCACTCATGGAAAGAGCATTTCTGGGGCCCAGAGCAAGAGGCTCACACCTGTAAACCCAGCACTTTAGGAGGCTGAGGCATGAGTATTGCTTGAGGCCAGGAGTTTGAGACCAGCCTGGGCAATATAGGGAGACCCCCCCCACAACCTATCCCTACAAAAAAAAGAAAATACGAGCCAAGCATGACAGTGTGTGCCTGTAGTCCCAGCACATAGTCCCAGCACTACCAGTCCTTGGGAGGCTGAGGTGGGAGGATCTCTTGAGCCCAAGAGGTCAAGGCTACAGTGAGCTATAATTGCACCACTGCACTCCATCCTGGGCAACAGAGTGAAATCCCATCTCATTAAAAGGACAAAAAGAAAAAAAAAGGCCAGGTGTGGTGGCCCACGCTTGTGTTCCCAGCACTTTGGGAGGCTGAGGCGAGCAGATCACCTGAGGTCAGGAGTTAGAGACCATCCTGGCCAACATAGTGAAACCCCGTCTCTACTAAAAATACAAAAATTAGCTAGGCGTGGTGGCTTGCACCTGTAGTCCCAGCTACTCAGGCGGCTGAGGCAGAAGAATCACTTGAACCTGGGAAGTGGAGGTTGTTGTGAGCTGAGACTGTGCCACTGTACTTCAACCTGGGTGACAGAGCAAGACTCCATCTCAAAAAAAATAAATAAATAAAAGAAAAAAAGAGAGAAAGAACATTCCTGGAGGAGGGAGGGCCAGTGCAAAGGCTTGAGGTGGAACATAGAGGGCTAGGGTGGCTGGGAGGGCGAGGAGATGGGGTTGGAAGATGTGGGCCAGGCCTGGAAGGTGAGTGACATTGGGGAGTGTGACCCTGGGTGGGGAGGCATGGAGGGTTTCAAGCAGGGGGTGGTGTGTTCACCTCCCCTCGCCCATCAGACTCTTCTCCCCGCAGCCTGGAAAACCCCTGACGGGCAGTTCCCTGTCTCTCGGGGTCTTTCCATGGTCTCCGCGTCTCCCAGCCACAAGACAGCTACTCTCTGAGCTGGAATTTCCCCCAAGGGTGTGAGCAGGATCTGCGGCCAGTGTGAGATACGAATACTCATCTCCCTTAAGACCACGGACCTCCTACTCTGCTCCAGGCATGTACCATGTACCACGCGCCAGGTCTTGTGCTGGGGGCACCGCAGCCCTGGACCTCTCTGCCCCTCACACCGCAACTGTCGGAGGCGGGATTCACAGTCCATTTCACAGACCGGGAGACCCAGACTCAGAGTGACTCGCTCAGGACCACATGGCTCAGAAGGCGGGAGGCAGGATTTGAACCCAGCTGCATCTGACCCCAAAGGCCTGTGAGATCTCATTTGAGCCTCGCAGCAACTCTGTGAAAATTGGGGTTGTGGACTCACTTGCCCCTTTCCTACCTGCCCCCTTCGGTAAATGGCACCGTCAGCCACTGGCTGCTGAGCCAGACACCCCAGAGCCATTCTCAATTTTTTCTTTTCCTTTTTTTTTTTTTTTTGAGGCAGAGTCTTGCTCTGTCATGAGGCTGGAGTATAGTGGCGCCATCTCAGCTCACTGCAACCTCTGCCTCCCAGGCTCAAGCGATTCTCCTGCCTGAGCCT
Source organism: Macaca mulatta (assembly GCF_049350105.2). NCBI lineage: Eukaryota > Metazoa > Chordata > Mammalia > Primates > Cercopithecidae > Macaca > Macaca mulatta. The sequence goes on along the minus strand of NC_133425.1, from coordinate 12,803,122 downwards.
CCCGAGTAGCTGGGACCACAGGTGCGCGCTACCATGCCCAGCTAACTTTTGTATTTTTAGTAGAGACGGGGTTTCACCATGTTGGCCAGGAAGGTCTTGATCTCTTGACATCGTGATCCACCTGCCTTGGCCTCCCAAAGTGCTGGGATTACAGGCATGAGCCACCGCGCCCGGCGTTTGTTTTTTTTGTTTGTTTTTTTTTTTGAGACGGAGTCTCACTTTGTTGCCCAGGCTGGAGTGCAGTGGTGAGATCTTAGCTGACTGAAACCTCCGCCTCCTGGGCTCCAGAGATCCGCCCTCCTCAGCCTCCTGCCTCCTGAGTAGCTGGGGCTACAGGCGTGGCCACTACACCTGGCTATTTTTATATTATTAGTAGAGACGGGGTTTTACCATGTTGGCCAGGCTGGTCTCGAACTCCTGACCTCAACTGATCCACCCGACTTGGCCTCCCAAAGTGCTAGTATTACAGGTGTGAACCACAGTGCCCAGCCGACCCCAGAACCATTCTTGATTCCTCTCTTCTGCTGCCCTCTATTCCAGGGCAGTCAATGGTGTGCCAATCACTCAGTGGCCCTCGATGGGCCTTCCACTGACTTTAACACTGGCCATGTAGGCTGTAATCATTTTTCCCTCCCTTGAGACAGAAAAGAAGGAAATTAAACTGTGGCAGGTTATCATTGATCTAGAGAAAGCCACACTGAGGTCTGTGGGCACCTTTCTCTAAAGACATTCTTCACGTGGTTGCAGTAACTAAATGCACCTGGAAGCTGGGCCAGCTGGCAGCCCACGGGTGCCTTAAAGAATATTGTGGGGGCCGGGCGCGGTGGCTCAAGCCTGTAATCCCAGCACTTTGGGAGGCCGAGACGGGCGGATCACTAGGTCAGGAGGTCGAGACCATCCTGGCTAACACGGTGAAACCCCGTCTCTACTAAAAATGCAAAAAAAAAAAAACTAGCCGGGCGAGGTGGCGGGCGCCTGTAGTCCCAGCTACCCGGGAGGCTGAGGCAGGAGAATGGCGTAAACCCGGGAGGCAGAGCTTGCAGTGAGCTGAGATCCGGCCACTGCACTCCAGCCCGGGCAACAGAGCCAGACTCCCTCTCAAAAAAAAAAAAAAAAAAAAAAAAAAGAATATTGTGGGAACCGCCTGTTGGTCCCACCCCAGGGGAGCAGTGGGCAGATGGTGCCCCCATGGCCCATACTTTTGGCCATAAGAGAAATCATAAGAAGGCTGAGGGGGCTGCATGCAGTGGCTCACCCCTGTAATCCTAGCCCTTTGGGAGGCTAAGGCAGGAGGATATCTTGAGGTCAGGAGTTTGGAACCAGCCTGGGCAACATAGCCAGACCCTGTCTCTACCAAAAAATAATAAGAAAATTATCCAGCCATGGTGGTACCTTTAGTGCCAGCTCTTGGAGAGGCTGAGACTGGAGGATTGCTTTAGCCCAAGAGGTCGAGGCAAACAAAAACAGAGAGAGAGAGAGAGAGAGATCAGAATCACCACCTACCTACCCACATTGAAGCCATACGCTACTTTGGGTAATGTTCTAAAGCTGCAATGATGGGCCAGGCACGGTGGCTCATGCCTGGGCGGCCAAGGCGGGAGGATTGCTTGAGCTCAGGAGTTCGAGACCAGCTTGAGCAACACAGTGAGACTTTGTCCCTACAAAAAATACAAAAAAACAAAACAAAACAAAAACCCCACAGAAATTAGCTGGGTGTGGTGGCGTATGCCTGTAGCCCCAGCTATGTGGGAGGCTGAGGCCAGAGGCTCACTTGAGCCAAGGAGATCGAGGTTGCAATGAGCTATCATCACTCCACTGCACTCCAGCCTGGGTGACAAAGGGAAACCTTGTCTGAAAAATAAAATAAAATCGGAGTTTACACAACTCCAGAGATACACTAAAAACCACTGCTGTATACGCTTTACATGGGTGAATTCTATGTGAATTATAACTAAATAAATCTGTTATAAATAAGCAAGCCCCCCAGGTTCCCTGTATCTTCCCCCAGAAAGGGAGGGGGTCTGAATCTGTTCAGATGAACACAAAGTTTAAAAAAAATCGTAAAAACACTCCAATATTTCCTAATAGCAAGAATCAGAACTGACATTTCTTTAGTGCTTTTGACCTGCTGGGCCCTGTTCTAAGTTTCAAGTCCTGGAACCCTCACCACAACCCTGTCAGGCAGAGATTGTTATCCCTCCATTTAACAGATGGGGATGGCCGGGCGCGGTGGCTCACGCCTGTAATCCCAGCACTTTGGGAGGCCGAGGCGGGTGGATCACGAGGTCAGGAGATCGAGACCATCCTGGCTAACATGGTGAAACCCCGTCTCTACTAAAAATACAAAAAAAAAAACTAGCCGGGCGTGGTGGCGGGCGCCTGTAGTCCCAGCTACTTGGAGGCTGAGGCAGGAGAATGGCGTGAACCTGGGAGGCGGAGCTTGCAGTGAGCCGAGATCGCGCCACTGCACTCCAGCCTGGGTGACACAGCGCGAGTCTCCGTCTCAAAAAAAAAAAAAAAAAAACAGATGGGGAAACTGAGGCACGCAGTGGGAACGTGAGTTGCCACAGGTCGCACTGCAGGGTTTGAACCAAGCAGGTTGGCTCTAAAACCTTCACTCTTGGCCTGGCCCGGTGGCTCATGCCTGTAATCCCAGCACTTTGGGAGGCTGAGGCAGGCGGATCACCTGAGGTCAGGAGTTCCAGACCAGCTTGGCCAACATGGTGAAACCCAGTCTCTACTAAAAATACAAAAATTAGCTGGACGTGGTGGCAGGCGCCTGTAATCCTGGCTACTTGAGAGGCTGAGGCAGGAGAATCACTTGAACACAGGAAGTGAAGGTTGCAGTGAGCCAAGATCACACGCTGCTGCATTCCATAAAAAAACAAAAAAACAATAATCAACAAGTAACACCACACTGGGGTGGACCACCCCCATATTCTCACACCGGTGAGCTGCTGGCTGGCCCAGTTTCCAGACATACTCTATTTACTGTGATCATGGGAAGTGTATCTTATTTTATTTTTCTTTCTTTTCTTTTAGTGACAGAGTCTTACTCTGTTGCCCAGGCTGGAGTGCGGTGGTGAGATCACGGCTCACTGCAGCCTCAAACTCCTGGGCTCCAGTGATCCTCCTGCCTCAGCCTCCCAAGTAGATAGGACGACGGGTGTACACCGCCGCACACGGTTTGAGAGCGATCTTTTCTTTTTGTTAATTTATTTTTTTAATTTTTATTTTTTGTAGAGACTATGTTGCCCAGGATGTTCTTGAACTTGGCCTCAAGAGATAATCCTGCCTCAGCCTCCCAAAGGATTGGGATTACAGGCATGAACCACTGTAATGAATATGTGATCCTCCCACATTGGCCTCCCACAGTGCTGGGATTACAGGCATGAGCTACTGAGCCTGGCCTGAAGTGTGTCTTTTGAGAAATGTATAACCTTCTCTGGACAACCTTTTTTCAGCTCTACCTCACCCACTTCCTCACCTGCCCCTTGCTGAATCATTCTATTTCAGGTCTCCAGCATTGTATCATTTGATATGACTCACCAATATTGTCTAAAAATGCCATCTCCTCTCCGTTGTTTCCTAAATATATTTTTATGGTTCATTGGGTCAAAGCAAGAGACAAAGTCCAAATGTCACATTTGGTTGCTACATCTCTTAGAGCCCCTTTGGTCTATGATGATTCCCTCCTTTGTATTTCCTGGCCTGTTAATTGTTAGAGAAAGTACGGAATCCTCACTCATAATCATTGATTTGCTGCCCCTGACATGGCCTCCAGCAGAAAGGCTTCCAGCCTGGGACTTGTGGTGAGCCTGAGGATCCCGCTTTATTGGGTAACTATCTTGAAAGAAACAAAATTAGGCCTGGTTAGAGAAGGGAGTCACACTGTTGTTGGTGGCAGCTAAATATACTCATTTGTCCATTTCGTCACAAGCCCTGTCAATTCCACTTTCAAAGTGTATCTGGAATCTGTCTGCATCTCTCTTGCAGGAAGCAGATTTGGGGAGGTGAGGAGGAGGCAGGAAGACTGGGGAGGTGGCTCCTTACAGTGTGGGCAAGAGCTGATGATGGCCTGGGGCTTCGGGGAGGAGGGAATAGGGACAGGTTCCAGGAATCTTCCGGAGGTAGAATTGTCAGGTGCTATGAGAGCTGAGTCCTTTCTCGCTGGGAGAAGCAGCCTTCTTACCCCTAGTTTATCGGCTCAGATGCCTCCTCCCAGCTCCCAGCTGCAGCTGTGGGGATGACACACACACAAAATGAGGGTGACTCACTTCTCAGCAAGGGCCACCAGCACACCACGCTCACCCTCCTGGGGAGCATGAGCCAACAAGAGGGAGGCAATGGAGAGCCACAAGGGCCCAGTACCAGAAGCAGCCGCTTCACAGGTGCATGAACTCGGCAGTTGGATACATCTCTGAGCCTCAGTTTCCCCATCTGGGAAGTGGGAATACTCAATCCCACCTGGCTGAGCATTTTCAGGAATTAAATGGTGATCCCTATTATTAAGGGGTGGCCTTGAGGAAGACAGCCTAGGTGGCCCCAGGCAGGTCAGGAGGAGGTGAGACGTCACTGGCAGGGAGGCTGGGTGTCATGGAAGCTTGGTCAGCAACTAATCAAGATAGAGGAGTGAGGCCGGGCGCGATGGCTCACGCCTGTAATCCCAGCACTTTGGGATGCTGAGGTGGGCGGATCACCAGAGGTCAGGAGTTCCAGACCAGCCTGGCCAGCATGGTGAAACTCAGTCTCCACTAAAAATACAAAAACTAGCTAGGTGTGGTGGCGGGCACCTGTAATCCCAGCTACTCGGAAGGCTGAGGCAGGTGAATTCTTTGAACCCGGTGGAGGTTGCGGTGAGCCAAGATGGCACCACTGCACTCCAGCCTAGGCGACAGAGCCAGATTCCCTCTCGGGGGAAAAAAAAAAGATATGGGGCCGAGCACATCCCAGCTGGTCTCTGATCCCATTGGTGTCAGCCTCTGAAAGCCTTGATTATAGGCACTGTGTGCTACCAAGTGGGTAAGATGGGAGCGGGGTTGGGGGAGGCGGGGGGGCGGGACGGGGGGAGGCGGGGGGGGGGAGGGTGCTGTCCATGGTTCTGAACTCCACCCCTTTACCACCCCCCATTCCCCAGTTTCTGTCAAATCTCTGGACCTTTCCTTTCTTTTCTTTTTCTTTTTCTTTTTCTTTTTCTTTTTGGAGACAGAGTCTCACACTGTTGCCCAGGATGGAGTAAAGTGCGGCCATCTTGACTTACTAAGGCCTCTGCTTTGCAGGTTCAAGTGATTCTAGTACCTCAGCCCCTCGAGTGCCTAGGACTACAGGCGTGCACCACCACATACCACATCTGGATAATCTTTATATTTTTAGTAGAGATGGGGTTTTGCCATGTTGCCCAGGCTGGTCTCAAACTCCTGAGCTCGTGCAATCCGCCCAACTCAGCCTCCCAAAGTGCTGGGATTATAGGCATGAAGCCACTGTGCCCAGCTTATTTTCCTTTTCTTTTAAATTTTTATTTGTAAATTTTTGTTTGAGACAGCGTCTTATTCTGTTGCCCAGGCTAGAGTGCAGTAGTGAGATCACAGGTCACTGCAGCCTCAGCTTCGTGGGCTCAAGCAATCCTCCCCGCATCAGCCTCCCAAATAGCTGGGACTACAGGTGTGCCCCACTACACCTGGCTAAGTCAGATTTTTTTTTTTTTTCATAGAGACAGGATTTTGCTATGTTACCCAGGCTGGTCACAAGCTCCTGTCCTCAAGTGATCCTCCTACCTCGGCCTCCCAAAGCACTAGGATGGCCAGCATGAGCTACTATAGTTGGCCTCCTTTGTTTTCCTTTTCTACTTTAACGTGAAATCACCTACATTAGCTCAGAAAATGGTTAAGGCCTTGGACTCTAGGGTCAGACTTTCCGAATGTAAATACTGGCTCAGCCACCCACCGGCTTCATGGTCCTGGGCAGTTTTTTTACTAATCTCCCTGTGACTCTGTTTCCTCATGTATAAAAGAAGCATAATCACGTGCCCTCCTAGAAGGCACATTACGAGGATTAAATGAGGTTAAGCATAATGTTCCTAGGGGTGAGTTAATACTTGTAAAGGGCCAGGTGCAATGACTCATGCCTGTAATCCCAGGAGTTTGGGAGGCTGAGGTGGATAGATCACTTGAGGCCAGGAGTTCAAGACCAGCCTGGGCAACATGGTGAAACCCTATCTCTATGAAAAATACAAAAATTAGCTGGGTGTGGTGGCGCACCTGTAATCCCAGCTACTCAGAGGTTGAGGTAGGAGAATTACTTGAACCTGGGGGGCAGAGGTTGCAGTGAGCCGAGATCATGCCACTGCACTCCAGCCTAGGAAACAGAATGAGACTCTATCTCAAAAAATAAAATAAATAAATAAATAAAAACTTGTAAAGCACTCAGAATCATAGTCAGTACAGGAACGTCTTTGCATGATGTCCTTTACCTTTGATGGGACCTCAGTATTGTTTTCTTTCCTTTCCTTTTCTTTTTTCTTCTTTCTTCCTTCCCTTCCTTCCCCTCCCCTCCCCTCCCTCCCTCCCTCCCTCCCTTCCTTCTTTCCTTCCTTCCCTCCTTCCGAGACTGAGTCTCGCTCGGTTGCCCAGGCTGGAGTGCAATGGCATGATCTCGGCTCACTGCAACCTCCGCTTCCTGGGTTAAGTGATTCTCCTGCCTCAGCCTCCCAAGTAGCTGGGATTTCAGGCGTGCACCACCACACCCAGCTAATTTTGGTAATTTCAGTAGAGACGGGGTTTCACCATGTTGGTCAGGCTGGTCTTGAATTCCTGACCTTGTGATCTGCCCACCTCAGCCTCCCAAAGCGTTGGGATTATAGGCATGAGCCACTGTGCCTGGCCTTTTTTTTTTTTTTTTTTTTTTTTAGACAGAGTCTTGCTCTGTTACCCACGCTGGAGTGCAGTGGCATGATTTCAGCTCACTGCAACCTCTGTCTCCCAGGTTCAAGGGATTCTCTTGTCTCAGCCTCCTGAGTAGCTGAGACTACAGGTGCAAACCACCACGCTTAGCTAATTTTTGTACTTTTTAGTAGAGATGAGGTTTCACCAAATTGGCCAGGCTGGTCTCAGACTCCTAACATCAGGTGATCCGCCTACCTCGGCCTCCCAAAGTGCTGGAATTACAGGCGTGAGCCACCATGCCTGGCATATATCTCCTTTTTTCTAACATAGAAAATCTGGGTTTCTGTCAGCATTAACACAATTTCCCTTTCTTTCCTTCCTTCCTTCCTTCCTTCCTTCCTTCCTTCCTTCCTTCCTTCCTTCCTTCCTTGTGTCTTTCTGTCTTTCTTTCTTTTCTCTTTCTTTCCTTCCTTTTGAGTCAAGATCTGGTTGTATCACCCAGGCTGGAGTGCAGTGGCATAATCTTGGCTCACTGCCACCTCTATCTCCTGGGCTCAAGCCATCCTTAGACCTCAGCCTCCTAAGTAGCTGGGACTACAGGCATGCACTACCAAACCTGGCTAGGTTTTGTATTTTTTTTTTTTAGAGACAAGGTTTCACCAGTTTGACAAGATCTCAGACTTGTGAGCTCAAACGATCCACCCGCCTTGGCCTCCCAAAGTTCTGAGATTACAGGTGTGAGCCACAGTGCTCCCCCCATTTCTTATTTTCTTTATCCTATATTACAAAGATAATCATTTCTTTTTTAAAATTTACAAAGAAAAGAGGTTTAAAACTTCAAGATTGGGACAAGGTGTGGTGGCTCATGCCTGTAACCCTGGCGCTCTGGGAGGCCGAGGCAGATGGATCATTTGAGGTCAGGAGTTCAAAACCAGCCTGGCCAGCATGGTGAAACCCCATCTCTATTAAAAATACAAAAAATTAGCTGAGTGTGGTGGTGGGTGCCTGTAATCCCAGCTACCTGGGACGCTGAGGCAGGAGAATTGCTTGAACCCAGGAGGCAGAAGTTGCAGTGAGCCAAGATCGTGCCACTGCACTCCAGCCTGGGTGAGAGAACAAGACTCCATCTCAAAAAAGGGAAAAAAAGAGTAGTTCAAGATTGGGCAGCTGGATTTGGTGAGAGCCTTGGGCTGTGTCCACTCATGGTGGATGGCAAAGAGGGAGCAGGCATGTGCAGAGATCATGTGGTGAGAGAGGAAGCAAGAGATGGCAAACACCTGACAGCTTCAATGTCACAATGCTAATATAATCACTACCTGAAAGATAACTGAGTACAGGTGAGGATTTCATTGTGGTTCTCTTTTATGGTGGTTCTTTTGTTCTTAGGGTAAAACCCACTAGAGATATATAATATCTGATATAATACAATCAAAGTGCTTTTTTTTTTTTTTTAGACAGAGTTTCGCTCTGTTACTCAGGCTGGAGTACAGTGGCACAATCTCGGCTCACTGCAAGCTCTGCCTCCTGGGTTCAAGCAGTTCTCCTGCGTCAGCCTCCTGGGTAGCTAGGATTACATTTGTGTGCCACCACTCCCAGCTTAGTTTTATTAGTAGTAGATAGAGACGGGGTAGTATCTAGTAGTAGATAGTAGACCACGTTGGCCAGGCTGGTCTCGAACTCCTGGCCTCCCAAAGTGCTGGGATTATAGGCATGAGCCACTGTGCCTGGCTCAAAATGCTATTTTTGTTTTTTGAGACAGAGTCTCGCTCTGTCGCCCAGATTGGGGTGCAGTGGTGTGATTTCTGCTCACTGCAACCTCCACCTCCCAGATTCAAGCGATTCTTCTGCGTCAGCCTCCCGAGTAGCTGGGATTACAGGCACGTGCCACCACACCTGGCTAATTTTTGTATTTTTAGTAGAGACAGGGTTTCACCATATTGGCCAGGCTGGTCTCAAACTCATGACCTCATGATCTGCCCGCTTTGGCTTCCCAAAGTGCTGGGATTACATGCATGAGCCACCGTGCACAGCCTCAAAATGCTATTTTAAAGTCACTTCCTGGGAACTCAATGACAGAACACATGGACACATAGAGGAGAACACCACATGTGTGGTGTGGGGCCTTTTGGAGGGTGGAGGGTAGGAGGAGGGAGAGGATCAGGAAAAATAACTACTGGGTACTAGGCTTAATACTTGTGTGGTGAAATAATCTGTACAACAAACTCCCATGACACAGGTTCACCTATGTAACAAACCTGTACTTGTACCCCTGAACTTCAAGTAAAAGTTAAAAAAAAAAAGAAGAGGCTGGGTGCGGTGGCTCACACCTGCAATCCCAGCACTTTGGGAGGCCAAGGCGGGCAGATCACCTGAGGTCAGGAGTTCGAGACCAGCCTGGCCAACATGGTGAAACCCCGTCCCTACTAAAATTACAAAAAAATTTGCCAGGCGTGGCGATGCATGCCCGTGATCCCAGCTATGTCGGGAGGCTGAGGCATGAGAATTGCTTGAACCCAGCAGGCAGAGATTGCAGTGAGCCAAGATTGTGCCACTGCACTCCAGCCTGGGCGACAGAGTGAGACTCTGTCTGGAAAAAAAAAAAGGGAAAAAAAGTCACTTCCAATAATGCTTCTTAGTGTGGTTGTGCCAAGTTGGCATATACTCCCGGTTTTTTACTTTTATTTTTTTTTATTTTAAGGGATTGGTCTTTTAGTCTTTGATTTTACTTTGTAATTTTGTAAAATATTTACATTTACCAAATAGAAACTCTGAAACACGACACACTCAGAGAAACTGGGCTTCCACCCCCCCCATCACTGGTCTCCCTCCTCTTACCGCCTAAATGCCCATGTTGGCTTTATTATTTCATTGTTTTTCTTTGAAAATATGAACAGGCCAGGCACGGTGGCTCATGCCTGCAATCCCAGCACTTTGGGAGGCCGAGGCGGGCAGATAACAAGAACAGAAGCTCGAGACCATCCTGGCTAACTCAGTGAAACCCCGTCTCTACCAAAAATACAAAAAATTAGCCGGGCGTGGTGGCGGGCGCCTGTAGTCCCAGCTACTCGGGAGGCTGAGGCAGGAGAATGCCATGAACCTGGGAGGCAGAACTTACAGTGAGCTGAGATCATGCCACTACACTCCAGGTTGGGCGACAGAGTGAGACTCTGTCTCAAAAAAAAAAAAAAAAAGAAAATATGAACAAACATATACAAACCACAGGCATATTCAGAAGGTAGGTAGCATGCTTTGCATTCATAGTTCTGATCCTTGGATACTGTTATTTATTTATTTATTTATTTATTTTAAATTTTTTTTGAGACAGAGTCTCACTCCGTCACCCAGGCTAGAGTGCAGTGGTGCAACCTCAGCTCACTGCAACCTCTGCCTCCAGGGTTCAAGTAATTCTCCTGCCTTAGCCTCCTGTGTAGCTGGAATTACAGGCACCTGCCACCATGCTCAGCTAATTTTTGTATTTTTAGTAGTGATGAGGTTTTGTCATGTTGGTCGGGCTGGTCTCAAAGTCCTGACCTCGGGTGATCCACCTGCTTCAGCCTCCCAAAGTTCTGGGATTACAGATGTGAGTCACCACACCTGACCAGTTATTTAATTTTTGCTTAACCATATATCCGGGAGACCACTGCTTTGTAGGATAAGGAAACTATTTTTTTTTTTTTTTTGAGATGGAGTCTCGCTGTGTTGCCCAGGCTTGAGTGCAATGGCGCGATCTTGGCTCACAGCAACCCCTGCCTCCTGGGTTTAAGCGATTCTCCTGCCTCAGCCTCTTGAGCAGCTGGGATTACAGGCATCCATGCCTGGCTAATTTTTGTATTTTTAGTAGAGACAGGGTTTTGCCATGATGGTCAGGCTGGTCTGGAACTCCTGACCTCAGGTGATCTATCTGCCTGCCTCAGCCTCCAATTTGTTAGGATTACAGGCGTGAGCCACCATGCCTGGCCTTCTTTCTTTCTTTTCTTTTCTTTCTTTCTTTCTTTCTTTCTTTTTTTTTTTTTTTTTGAGACGGAGTCTCACTCTGTCGCCCAGGCTGGAGTGCAGTGGCCGGATCTCAGCTCACTGCAAGCTCCGCCTCCCGGGTTCACGCCATTCTCCTGCCTCAGCCTCCCGAGTAGCTGGGACTACAGGCGCCCTCCGCCTCGCTCGGCTAATTTTTTGTATTTTTTAGTAGAGATGGGGTTTCACCATGTTAGCCAGGATGGTCTCCATCTCCTGACCTCGTGATCCTCCCGTCTCGGCCTCCCAAAGTGCTGGGATTACAGGCTTGAGCCACCGCGCCCGGCCTCTTTCTTTCTTTCTTTCTCTTTCCTTCTTTCTTTCTTTCTTTCTTTCTTTCTTTCTTTCTTTCTTTCTTTCTTTCTTTCTTTCTTTCTTTCTTTCTTTCTTTCTTTCTTTCTCTCTCTCTCTCTCTCTCTTTCTTTCTTTCTCTCTTTCTCTCTTTCTGTCTTTCTTCCTTTCTTCCTTTCTTTTTTGTGAGACAGAGTCTCACTGTCACTGTCGCCCAGGCCGGCATGCAATGGCACAATCTTGGCTCACTGCAAGCTCCGTCTCCCATGTTCAAAGGATTCTCCTGCCTCGGCCTCCTGAGTAGCTGGGACTACAGGTGTGTGCCACCACGTCTGGCTAATTTTTTGTATTTTTAGTAGAGATAGGGTTTCACTGTGTTAGCCAGGATGGTCTGGATCTCCTGACCTTGTAATCTGCCTGCCTCAGCCTCCCAAAGTGCTGGGATTACAAGTGTGAGCCACCACGCCCAGCCTCATTTCTTTATATTACTGCATAGTACTCTTTTGTGTGGCTGTGCCATAGATTATTCAACCAGTTCCTTCTTGGTGGATGTTTGAGTTTCTGGTGTTTTGCTGTCACTAGTAGTGCCGTAATAAAAAACCTCGTGTGTCTGTGATTTGGGGAATGGATTCCTAGTTGCCCTCAGGGGATTTTAAATCCTAACTATGATATATATTATGCAGGAGAGGTTCATGGTGCTCTGGGATTTCATAACAGGGGCTCTGCCCTATCAGGGTGGTCACTGAAGGCTGTTCTTGAAGAGGAGCTGGTGGTCACGCTGAGATCTGAAGGAAAAATAGGAGGTGATTAGATGAAGAGAGGAAGAAGCAGGCAGTAGCATCTGTGAAGGCTCTGCTGCCCAAGTGAGCCTGATACATTTGACAGAAAGCTGGTGAGGCTGCAGCTCAGGAAGTGAGGGAAGGGATGGAGGGGACCATATCTTTGCCTGGGTTGGGGTCAGTGGAGAGGAAAAGAAGTAGATGGCCAGGCACGGTGGCTCACGCCTGTAATCCCAGCACTTTGGGAGGCCGAGGCGGGTGGATCACCTGAGGTCAGGAGTTTGAGACCAACCTGATCAACATGGAGAAACCCCGTCTCTACTAAAAATACAAAATTAGCCAGGTGTGGTGGCACAGGCCTGTAATCCCAGCTACTCCGGAGGCTGAGGCAGGAGAATTGCGCTTGAACCCAGGAGGCGGAGTTTGCAGTGAGCTGATCATGCCATTGCACTCCAGCCTGGGCAACAAGAGCGAAACTCTGTCTCCAAAAAAAAAAAAAAAAAACGAAGGAGAAAAGAAGTAGATGAATTTAGGTGACCAGCATGAGGCAAAATGCACAGAACTTGGTGACTTTATTAGTTGGGATATTGGTTCAGCTGCCATTTTGAAGACGTAAAATAACTGGTTTAAACATGAAAGGACTGTTTCTTTCTTTTCTTTTCTTTCTTTCTTTTTTTTTTTTTTTTTTTTTTTTTTTTTGAGACAGGTTCTTGCTCTGTTGCCCAGGCTGGAGTGCAGCGGCACAATCACAGCTCACTGCGGCCTCAGTCTCCTGGGCTCAAATGATTCTCCTGCCTCAGCCTTCTGAGGAGCTGAGACTGCAGGCGCCCACCACCACGCCTGGCTAATTTTTGTATTTTTTGTAGAGACGGGGTTTCACCATGTTGGCCAGGCTGGTCTCGAAATCCTGGCCTCAAGTGATCTGCCCTCCTAGGCCTCCCAAAGTGCTGGGATTACAGGCATGAGCCACCACACCTGGCCTCTGTTTCCCTTTAACATCAAGTCAGTCCTGGTGTAAGTAAGTGTCCCAGCTCTGGTTTGGCTCTTCCAAGGCATCAGGGACCCAGGCTCCTCCTACCTTATTGCTCCATTATCCCTAAACGATTGTCTTTGCTCTTATTGTCCAAATCAGATGATCACCCTCTCCTGCACTCCAACTACCAGGAAGGGGAAAGGAGAAGGGAAGGTAATGATGGAGGTAGACCTGCCCTTTCCCTTAAAGACACATCCAGGGAGCTGCGCAGGTCACTTTTTCGCACACCCTGTTGGCCAGAATTTAACCCCTTGGCCCCACCTATATGCAAGGGAGGCTGGGAAATGTGGTCTTATTTCTGGCTGGCTATGCCCAGCTATGTATTAGAAGTCCTATTGCTTTGGAAGAAGGGGAGAGTGGATATTGGGGTGCAGAGTAGTCTGTGTTGTGCTCTGTGAGGGTTTGGGAAAGGTGGGGGGTGGGAGAGGGCAGTGATAAGGAGGATATCTTGCTCCCCAGCTTTGAGCCTATGTGGGTGGAGGTGTCATTTGCCCAGGCAGGGGGCATGGAAGGACTGTCTCTTTCTTTTTTCTTTGTCTTTTTTTTTTTTTTTTTGAGACAGAGTCTCCCTATATCGCCCAGGCTGGAGTGCAGTGCTGGGATCTTGGCTCACTGCAGCCTCCGCCTCCTAGGTTCAAGAGATTCTCCTGCCTCAGCCTCCAGAACAGCTGGGATTACAGACATGGGCCACCATACCTGGCTAATTTTTTTGGTATTTTTAGTAGAGAAGGACTTTCACTATGTTGGCCAGGCTGGTCTCAAACTCCTGACCTCAGGTGCTCTGCCTGCTTCAGCCTCCCAAAGTGCAGGGGTTACAGGTATGATCCACCATGCCCAGCCAGGGCTGTCTCTTCCTAACCCTGCACCACATGGTTTCACAGGAAATCTGGCCTTTGTGCACGATGAAGGGAGCAGAGTTCAGGATATTGGGGAAACTGAGGCTGAGGGCTGCTCCAGTTTCAGCTGATTGGAAAGACAGGGTGAGCCCAAACTGTTCCTCGAGAAAACATAACTGCAAGACCAGCCCAAACTGGACCTACTCTGTTGATAACAGAAGGTCATGTTACCTGGCAGATACACCTGAGCCAACGCAGCAAGTCAGGTATCCCGGACATGCACAATTGGAAAAGCTTTGGTGTCTATCAACACCCAGAACTAGTGATTCCTCCCCACAAAACCAAGAAGTCCAGGCCATGCCCAGAACTTGACCACCGGAACTGTTTCAGAAGCGAGGGGTCCATTGGCTAGGAAGATCTGGGGTTATGCTTTGCCTCAACAGGCTCAGCGCAGTGGCTCATGCCTGTAATCCCAGCACTTTGGGAGGACAAGGTGGATGAATCACTTGAGGCCAGGAGTTAGAGACCAGCCTGGCCAATGTGGTAAAACCCCGTCTCTACTAAAAATACAAAAATTAACTGGCTGTGATGGCTCACACCTATAATTACAGCTACCTGGGAGGCTGAGGCAGGGGAATCACTTGAACCCTGGAGACGGAGGTTGCAGTGAGCCAAGATCATATCACTGCAGTCCATCCTGGGCGACAAAGCGAGATTCTGTCTCAAAAATAAATAGACAATAGAGAGACAGAGAGAGATAAAAATAAAATTCTGCCCTTGGCCTCTAGGGGGCCATGCTGGCCTGCTGAGAAGTCAGGGTGTTGTTAATCTCACTTGACTGCTGTGCGGTTATTGGAATTTCTCTATCTGCTAGCTTGCTTCTGGCACGCACATCACCTGTGCATGGCCTGCTTTCTCCTGCTTATCGTGTTCCTCTGGAGGCTGCGGGCCCTTCTGCCCTCCACGCAGTCTGTCCATCTGTCTGTCTGTCCTTCCGTCAGTATTGTGCCCTTGTTCCAGCTCTCTTCACTCTCTGAAAGGGGCTCCTGGAAATGGGGGTCGGGCAGGAGGCTGTACATGCCAGTATGGGGCCTTTACCCTTCCCCCGCACCCCTCCCCTCCCCTCTCTTTTTCTTTCTTTCTCTGAGACAGGGTCCGCCTCTGTAGCCCAGGCTGAAGTGCAATGGCATAATCACGGCTCACAGCAGCCTCGACCTCCTGGGCTCAAGCGACCCTCCTGCCCCAGCCTCCCATGTGCAGGTACTACAGGTATGCACCACCATGCCTGGCTAATTTTTTTAAAAATGGAGATGGGTTTCCTTATGTTTGCCAGGCTGGTCTTGAACTCCTGGGCTCAAGCGATCCTCCTGCCTCAACCTCCCCAAATGCTGAGATTACGGGAGTCAACCACTGCTCCCGGCCTGGTATCATGACTGTGCTCTGTGTCCTCCACACCCGGGACCTTGTTCCCGGCCACCCACAGCAAACCAGCTCTCTCCTCTCCCTGGGCTTGGCTTCCTTCCTTCCTGGCAGCGTCTTTGCCAGTGTGTCTTTGCCAGGGCTTGAAAACAGCCGAACATGAGGAGGGGTGGTGTAGATTGAGAGGGTCTCACTCGGACTTGAGGAGAAGACAAGCTGGGGCTGAGTTTGGAATGCATGCCTTGGTTACAGATGACGTCATTCTGCCGTTTAGCTGTGACTCAGCAGTTAGGATCAGATTTCCCATCCCGAGGGTTGTCCTTGTGACCTGCCAGATGGATGATCATCACCCCCATACCAGCATCGAGTGGGAAGACCTCGAGCCGGGGCCTGCACAAGGGTGGCTGCACCTCTGATGAAGGGGCAGTGATCTGCAGAGCCTTGGGCTGCCTCTCTGCTGCAGGGACTGCGGCAAATCGAAGAGGAAGCTTTCTGGAGCCCTGCATCACGTGCACTTCTTGGCACTTGTGAAATATTTCGTAATCCCAATCGCGTAGGTAGCTCCAGCTCTGCCGCCCACTGTCCATGTGACCTCGGTTAAGTCACTTCGTCTCTGAGCTTCAGTTTCCCAGGCTGCAGAACGAGTATCAGGGTGAGAACCCCTTCATTCGTTTGTCCATTCACTGACTTGCGCACTCAATCACGGCACCCACATGTGTTGAGCAGCTACTATGTGCTGGATGCTGTGCTCAGCCCTGTGGATCCAGCCATGAGTGCCTAATAAGGACCCAGCCCTGGCAGAGTGGACCTCCCTTTCTAGTGAGAGGACAGTCAACAAACAAGGTTATCTACATCGACACATTGTTTGCCGGGTGCGGTGGCTCACGCCTATAATCTCAGTACTTTGGGAGGCTAAGGCGGGTGGATCGCTTGAGCTCAGGACTTCAAGACCAGCCTGGGCAACATGGTGAAACCACATCTTTGCAAAAAATACAAAAATTAACCAGGCATGGTGGCTCTCGCCTGTACTCCCAGCTACTTGGGCGGCTCAGAGGGGAGGATCTCTTGAGCCCAGGAGGCAGAGGCTCCGGCTAATTTTTGTGTTTTTAGTAGAGATGGGGTTTCACCATGTTGGCCAGGCAGGTCTTGAACTCCTGATCTCAAGTAATCCAGCCTCCTCTGCCTCCCAAAGTGCTGGGATTACAGGCGTGACCACCACACGTGGCCTATAAAGATTATTGTAAAGATGAATGTTTTTTCTTTGCCTAGACTTTGAATGTCCTTTTCTCTGTTTCATTCTTTTTTCTTTTTTAAATCTTTCTTCCAAAGTTTTGTTGTGAAAATGTCCAAATATAAAGAAAAATTGAAAGAACTGCATGGTGAATACCTATGTACACATCACCCAGATAATATTTTGTCCTATTTGTCCATCCATTCATCCATCCATCCATGCATGCATCCCACCCACCCATCCATCCCTCACTCCTTCTAACCATCCATCCATCCATCCATCTACCCATGCATCCACCACTCACCCATTTATCCTTCGCTCCCTCTAATCATTCATCCATCTACCCATCTATCCACGCCCCATCTATCCCTCCCTCCCTCTAACCACCCATCCATCCATCAATTTATCCATCCATCCATCCCTCCCTCTAATCATCTATCCATCCATCCCTCCCTCTAACCATTTACCCATCCATCCTCCTCTCCCTCTAAACATTCATCCATCTACCCATTCATCCATTTACCCATCCATTTATTCATCCATCTATCCCTACCTCTGACCATCTATGCACCCATTCCTGTCTCCCTCTAACCATCCCTCTAAACTCTACCCATTTGTTTATTCATCCATCCATCCATCCATCCATCCATCCATCCATCCGTCCATCCGTCCATCCATCCATCCATCCCTCTCTCTACCTAATCATTCACCGATCTATCCATCCATCACTCTACACATCTTACTTTTTGGATGTATTTCACAATAAGTTGTTGACGTGAGTACCCATTTCCTTGAACACTTTGTTATGATCTTTTTTTTTTTTTTTCTATTTTGAGATAGAGTCTTGCTCTGTCACCAGGCTGGAGTGCAGTGGCGCGATCTCGGCTCACTGCAACCTCCGCCTCCCGGGTTCAAGCCATTCCCCTGGCTCAGTCTCCCACCCCCACGCCCAGCTAATTTTTGTATTTTTAGTAGAGATGGGGTTTCACCATGTTGGCCAGGATGGTCTCCATCTCCTGACCTCGTGATCCGCTCACCTTGGCCTCCCAAAGTGCTGCGATTACAATGTGAGCCACCACGCCCAGCTTTGTTGTGCATTTAAATAACTAAAGTTGACTATCCAGAATATTTTTCCAATGCAAAAAAAAAAAAAAATACATAGGTTACAAAGGTAGCCAGGTATGTATACCTAAAATGAGATTGTGGGATTAAAAATACCTGTGATTCCGATTGGAATCTTGCTAATACTAACACGAGAATTGCTCCATTAGGAATTACAGTTAGAGGCCGGGCGTGGTGGCTCAAGCCTGTAATCCCAGCACTTGGGGAGGCCCAGGAGGGCGGATCACGAGGTCAGGAGTTTGAGACCAGCCCGGCCAATATGGTGAAACCCTGTCTCTACTAAAAACACAAAAATAGCCCGGCGTGATGGCGGGCGCCTGTAATCCCAGCTACTCGGGAGGCTGAGGCAGGAGAATTGCTTGAACTTGGGAGACGGCGGTTGTACTAAGCCAGAGATTGCGCCATTGCACTCCAACCTGGGCGACAGAGTGAGACTCCGACTCAAAAAAAAAAAAAAAGTAGGAATTACAGTTAGATGCTAAATTGTAATTGCAGGTTAGTGAAAATACAGAATGTATTTTTTTTTTTTTTGAGACAGAGTCTCGCCGTGTTGGCCAAGGCTGGAGTGCAGTGGCGCAATCTCGGCTCACTGCAACCTCCACCTCCCGGGTTCAAGTGATTCTCCTGCCTCAGCCTCCTGAGTAGCTGGAATTACAGACACGCATCACCATGCCCGGCTAATTTTTGTATTTTTAGTAGAGACTGGGTTTCATCATTTTGGTCAGGCTGGTCTTGAACTCCTGACCTCGTGATCTGCCTGCCTCTGCCTCCCAAAGTGCTGGGATTACAGGCGTGAGCCACCACACCCAGCCCCAATGTATTTTTTTCCTCTGAATTTGAGGACACCTACTCAGTTCTTATTTCATAAAACTCAAATAAATCATGCTGTTACCATGTTAAGGCAAAAGCACCATCATCAATGGGAAATACTGAGCACTTGTTATGTGCATTATCTCATTTAATCATCACCCCAAACCCATGGGGAAGTGGACTATTACTGTTCCCATCTTACGGCTGAGAAAACTGAGGTCCAGAGGTGATGTGACGTACTCAGATTCCTGGCTGGCAGGTGACAGAGCTAGGCTAATCATATATATATATGATTATATATAGATCATATATAATTATATATGATTATATATTATATATGATTATATATTATATATGATTATAATATATGATTATATATTATAATATATATGATCATATACATTATTATATATATTTTGTTTTTGAGGAAGGGTCTCACTCTGTCACCCAGACTAGAGTGCAGCGGCACAATCATGGCTCACTGAAGCCTCAAATTCCTGGGGTCAAGTGATGCTCCCACCTCAGCCTCTGGAGTAGCTGGGACTACAGGCACCACTAGCATGCCTGGCTAAGTTTTAAACTTTTTTGTAGAGACAGGAGCTCCTTATGTTGCCCAGGCTGGTCTTGAACTCCTGGGCTTAAGTGATCCTCCCACCTCAGCCTTGCAAAGCGCTGGGATTACAGGCGTGAGCCGCTGCGTGCGGCCTATGTTGTGAATAGCAGGCTTGTCCACATGCTGAGTGCCCCTCCTGGTCAGGCACTGTGCTGAGTCTTTGGTGGATTGTTTCATTTGCTCCTTACGGCAGTTTTACGAGGCCATAGATGAGCCCTGGTCCCCAGCCGCCAGCAGGAGAAACAGACTTGGCTGATGTAAGAAGAAGAATTTACAGAAAGGGGACTGAGTAGCTCTGCCCCAGCGCTGAAGATGGGATAGAGAGTGAGCCGCCAAAGAATGCCCAGAACCAGACCTCTCTACTGGGGTTCCATTCCCAGGCTGCAGTCCTGGACCTATGGCAACACACTGGCCCCAAGAGGTGGGTGTTCCTGCCACCTACCGCGAGGCCCCTTCTCCACTTCTCTGTGCTGCTAGTGATACAGGAGATAGAAATTATTTAGGCAGACCAGGCGTGGTGGCCCACGCCTATAATCATAGCACGAGGTAGGTGAATCATCTGAGATCAGGAGTTCGAGACCAGCCCGGCCAACATGATGAAACCCCATCTCTACTAAAAATACAAAAATTAGCTGGGCTCACTTTTACAGATGAGCACACTGGTGGTGCATGCCTGTAATCCCAGCTACCCAGGAGGCTGAGGCAGGAGAATCACTGGAACCCGGAAGGTGGAGGCTGCAGTGAGCTGAGATTGTGCTACTGCACTCCAGTCTGGGCAACAAAGCTAGACTCCATCTCAAAAAAAAAAGAAAAAAAAAAAAGAAAAAATATGTATTTAGGCAGATAGTAAGGGCAACAGAGTCCTCGGTGGAATTTCCCTTTTAATAAAAAGTAGCCCCCAAATCATTTCTTTTCTAACAAAGAGCAGGCTGGAAAAACGAGCTGCAGACATAGTTAAGCAAGCTGGAAGCTTGCACAGGTGAGTGCTGGCAGCTGTGCCAATAGGGAAGGGCTACCTGAAGGCCAGGTACGTTCAAAACGGGGGCTCTATCTTCCCTTTTCTTCGTCACTGTGTGTACAGTAAAGGAACAGGCAACATTGGCGTTGGCCAGGTAGAGAGCTCATCTGCATAATAAAAGATTAGGGTGGGACAGCCAGCTTCTTCATGCACTATGCAAACTGCACACCTAGTCCTAACCAGTTCTTCATGTGCTATACAAATAGCACACCTGGTTCGACCAATCTTCGTGCCCTATGTAAATCAGACTCTGCCTTCTCAAGCTCATCTATAAAACCTTCTGCATTCCACTGCAGAAGCAGCAACCCATTTTCTCTGGGACTTGTGTCTGCGCAGAGAGCTTTCTTTCGCCTGTTAAACCGCTGCTCTTAACCTCACTCTGGTGCGTCCGCGTCCTAGTTTTCCATGGCTGTGAGACAACAAATCTCGCGTATTTACGTCAGACAACGATGCTGCTTCATTAGCACCCATTCCATCTGGAGCAGGCACACCTGATTGCCTCAGCCTGGCTCCAAGGAGACTGGAGAATTGCAAGCCTTCTAAGGAGGGAAATTTCTCCATGCTTGGGATGGAGCTCAGAGCCTGGGTAACCCCACACAATGTTCATGCCCAATGCAGATGGCAGTTCTTCTCACCCCCTTTTACAGATGAGCAGACTGAGCCTTGGGGAGGAAAAAGAACCCAGCCTGTGATGGCCCGAGTGTCTTCCAAAGCCTCCAGCCACCTCCCCTGTAAATGCTCCGTGTCTTTGTGCTACCCAGAGCCCAAGTCTGGCCCCATGTGCCCCTGTGGGTGTGGAACCCTGCCGCCTGCGACACAGTTCTGGGAGGAGTCAAAAAGGTACTGGGAGCGTGGCTCAGACATGCTCCGTATGTCCCACAGAAGAAAGCTTTTAATCCACGTGGTCTGGGTTGAGGTGCTGATGACAAAAAGGGTCCCTCTGGGGACGCTGGCCCAGAGGAGGGGAGACAGGTGGGAGCTGTTGCAGTTTGGGCGTTTTTCTTCCCCTTGGTCAGAGAGACAGATATGGGGTCAGAGGCTACTGGAGCCCAGGATTCATTTCCTCCTTGAAGTGGGCACTTTGGGGGTATCTGCAGTCAGGCAGACAGAAACTGGCCTGTGTGTGAGCCTGTGTATTATAACCCGAGAGGTGACAAAGGAGCCTGTTGAGGGACATGGAAGTCGTCTTGTCCCCATGGCCACTCCCAGGTGTGTCCTGGACAAAGGTGAGCCAGGGTGGAGGGCGTAAGGGAGGGGAGAGGGAGAGGAAGCACGGGAACCATCATGAACCACTGCAGGGGTTGGCTCTGGCTGGAGGGCTGGTTGCAGACATCGCCCCAACGTTGCTTGGTATCTGCATGCGTGCATGAGTGTGTGTCTATGCAAGTGTTTGCGCAATCACTGTAGGTGCATCTGTCTTTAGGCTCTGAATATGCATTTGTGTATCTGTGTAACCACCTAATGGATTCATTTTGCCCACTGCCCAGATAGAGCCAATTTATCATGATGGGAATTTGCAAGGGAGAAAGAGTTTAATTCACACAGAGCTGGCTGAATGGGAGACTGGAGTTTTATTTTATTTTATTATTTTGAGATGGTGTCTCACTGTGACACCCAGGCTGGAGTGCAATGGCGTGATCTCAGCTCTCTGCAACCTCTGCTTCCCAGGTTCAAGCGATTCTCCTGCCTCAGCCACTCGAGTAGCTGTAGCTGGGATTATAGGCGCCCACCACCATGCCTGGCTAATTTTGGCATTTTTAGTAGAGATGGCATTTCATCATGTTGGCCAGGCTGGTCCTGAACTCCTGACCTCAAGTGATCCACCACTTTGGCCTCCCAAATTGCTGGGATTACAGGCATGAGCCACTGTGCCTGACTGAGACTGGAGTTTTATGACTCGAGTCAGTCTCCCTGAAAATTCAGAGGCTAGGGTTTTTCAAGGATGTTTTGGCTGGCCAGGGAATGGGTGCTACTGATTGGCAGGGGATGCAATCATAGGGTTGTGGAAAACGGTCCTCATGTACACTGAGTCCTCAGTGGATTGTCAGAAATGCAAAAACCTGAGAAGACGTTTCAAAAGGCTGACCTTAGATTCTACAATAGTGATGTTATCTGCAGGGGCAATAGGGAAAGTTACAAATCTTGTGGCCTCTGGAATAATGGCTGGTAATCATGTATGTCTACACCTTAGCATAATTTAGCTTTCTCTTATTCCTTAGCTTCGTAACCTGGTGGCCTTTTGTTAGCTTCACAAAGGCGGTTGTGTTTGGAGGAAGGGAATCATTATCATTAAACTATGCACTAAAAATAAAAGTTATCACTTAAACTATCAACTAAATGTTGCCCAGAGTTAGTGTGGCCCAAGCCCAGGAATGATGAGGAGCAGTTTGGGGGTGAAAGGCAAGATGGGAGTCGGTTAGATCAGATCCCCTTCACTGTCACAATTTTCGCACTGTTACAATTTTTGCAAAGATGGTCTCATCTGTGTGCATGTGCATATAAGTGCCTGCGTCTCTGCACGTAGGTGCTGGGAGCGTGGCTCAGAAATGCTCCGTGTGTCCCACATGTCTGTGTGTCTATTTGTGTGAGTTGTTGAGGTTCCGCATGTCCCTCTGCATGTGTCTGTGTATCGCTAAGTGGCCTTACACATGTCTGTGTGTGTGGTGCCGCTAATCACAGCAAGCACATACGTGGCACTTCCTGTGTTCCAGGGTTTGGATGTTATCCATGCATCAACTCAGTTAATCCTCACAACAACCCTTTCAGGTGGGTCCTACTGTTACCAGAAAGGGGTCCTGATCCAGACTCCAAGAGAGGGTTCCTGGGTCTCGTGCAAGAAAGAATTCAGGGCAAGTCCGTAAAGGGAAAGCAAGTTTATTAGGAAACAAAAGGAATAAAGAATGGCCACTCCATAGACAGAGAAGCCCCATGCAAGGGTTGCTGGTTGCCCATTTTTAAGGTTATTTCTTGACTATATGCTGAATGAGGGTTGGATTATTCATGCCTCCCCTTTTTAGACCATATAGGGGAACTTCCTGACGTTGCCATGGCATTTGTAAACTGTCATGGCGCTGGTGGGAGTGTAGCAGTGAGGAAGACCAGAGCTCACCCTCGTCGCCATCTTGGTTTTGGTGGGATTTAGCCGGCTTCTTTACTGCAACCTGTTTTATCAGCAAAGTCTTTTTTTTTTTTTTTTTTTTTTGAGACAGAGTCTTGCTCTGTTGCCCAGGCTGGGGTGCAGTGGCCGGATCTCAGCTCACTGCAAGCTCCGCCTCCCGGGTTTAGACCATTCTCCTGCCTCAGCCTCCCGAGTAGCTGGGACTATAGGCGCCCGCCACCTCGCCCGGCTAGTTTTTTGTATTTTTTAGTAGAGACGGGGTTTCACCGTGTTAGCCAGGATGGTCTCGATCTCCTGACCTCGTGATCCGCCCGTCTCGGCCTCCCAAAGTGCTGGGATTACAGGCTTGAGCCACCGCGCCCGGCCTAAAGTCTTTAGATCTGTATCTTGTGCTGACCTCCTATCTCATCCTGTGACTTAGAATGCCTAACAGTCTGGGAATGCAGCCCAGTAGGTTTCAGGGTCATTTTACCCAGCCCCTATTCAACATGGAGTTGCTCTGGTTCAAACCCCTCTGCCATGACTATTTGCAAATGAGGTGAGGGAGGCACAGAGAGGTTGAGTAACTTGCCTGACAGGGTTGCAGAGCTGAGTTTGGAGCCCTGGCTGGCTTATTCCAAGGCAATACTCAGGCTGTGCCACTTCCCTGTTCAGGTGGCCCTGGGCTGACCCAGGTCCATGGGGATGGGTGCACCCTGGGAACAGGTCTACCCATCTTGCCTCCAGCGTGATGTGTGCTCGTGTGGCCAGGCATGTCTCTGGCTCCTGTGTGCCCGTGTGTTGGGGGATGCACTTATGTGTATGCGGGGGTGAGGGGGCTGGAGAGACCTCCTTTCCCAGGCCCCAAAGTAGGGCCTCCAAGAGGGTCCCTGGGCTGCAGGATCCCAGGCTGTCCTTTTCTATCTAAGACAGCAAATCTCTGGAGTGGCCGCCAGCACAGCCCTCCCAGCCCCGGGTCTCAGAGCTGGCCTTTGTTTCCTTCACTAGGGGGCTCGGAGCAGGGTGGGCCTCTGTGGAAATTCCTGTGGAATTCCAGGCATTCGGCAGAAGAAGGACGAGGAGGCGGCACACGGAAAACTCTGACCCATGCGGGGGTTGAGGGCACCGCATAGTCATGTGCACGGGGGCTGGACTTTTTGTTCTCAGAGCCAGCAGAGCCAGTGGCGTTTGCAGAACCGAAAGAAGGGCCTGGGTGGTGTCTGCCTTGGGCCTGGGGTCCAGCCAGCAGCTCCTCCCCTGGCTCTGGCTCGGTGGGGCTTCCTCCAGATGGGGCCAAGGGATCCCACGTGCCAGGGAGTCCAGGCCAGAGAGCCTGCAGGGGCCGGTTGGCAGTGATCTGCTCTGGGCCCACAGAGTCAGGCGTAGCTGTTTTGTTCTGAGCTGGGACCTGCGGGAGCTTCCCTGGGCTGCTTCCTCCTTTGTCAACAGGGTTTCCAGCAGAGAGTGGAGTATGGTAGCTCTCTCTGTCCGTATCATCTCGGTGCCTCCTTCACCTTCTCTCCAGGGTTGAGCCAATCGTCCTCACCTTTCTCAGTGCATGGAGGGGGGAGGGGGGCAGCAGATTGCCTAATCCTGTTCCCCACCACAGCTGTAGTGACTTGATGATGACGCCTCCCCCAAAAGACACATCCGCGTCCTAACTCCCAGCACTTGTGAAGGTGATCTGATTTGGAAGTAGGGTTTTTGCCAGGCCAGGCGCAGTGGCTCACGCCTGTAATCCCAGCACTTTGGGAGGCCGAGGCGGGCGGATCACGAGGTCAGGAGATCAAGACCATCCTGGTTAACATGGTGAAACCGAATCTCTACTAAAAATACAAAAAAATTAGCCGGGCATTGTGGCGCGCACCTGTAATCCCAGCTACTCGGGAGGCTGAGGCAGGAGAATAGCTTGAACCCGGGAGGCGAAGGTTGCAGTGAGCCGAGACTCTGCCACTGCACTCCAGCCTGGTGACAGAGCAAGACTCTGTCTCAAAAAAAAAAAAAAAAAAAAAAAAAAAAAAAAAAAAAGAAGAAAAGAAAAGAAAGAAAATACGGTCTTTGCAGATGTCATCAAGTTAAGAATCTCAAGATGAGATCATCCTGGATTTAGGGTGGGTTCTAAACCCAATGACAGGTGTCTGCCTAAGAAAAACGAAGAAGGAGCTTTAAGCTACAGACACACGGGAGAGAAGGGGCCATGTGGTGACCGGGCACCATGGCTCACACCTGTAATCCCAGCACTTTGGGAGGCTGAGGAGGGTGAATCATTTGAGCCGAGGAATTCGCGACCAGACTGGGCAATGTAGTGAAACCCCCTCTCTACCAAAAATACAAAAAAATTAGCCAGCTGTGGTTGCGTGTGCCTGTAGTCCTGGCTACTTAGAAGGCTGAGGATCATCTAAGCTCAGGAGGTTGTGGCTGTAGTGAGCTATGTTCACGCCACTGCACTCCAGCCTGGGCAACAGAGTGAGAGCCTGTCTCAAAAAAAAAAAAAAAAAAAAAAAAGGCCATGTGCAGAGTGATGCAGCCCCCTGCCCCAGGATGCCTGGAGCCATCAGAAGCAGAAATAAGCAAGAAAGGACCCTCCTCAGATCCTCCAGGGGGAGGTGGTCCTGATGACATTTTGATTTCAAGCTTTTAGACTCTAGAACAGAGAATGCATTGCTGTCATTTTAAGCACCTCAGTTTGTGGTAATGTGATAATTGCAGCCACAGGACATTGATACCTCACCTGTAAGCAACTTCTCCTGCAGTGCACTTACGCCATGGCAACCTGGTTATTTATTTTCTGCAGCCCTGAGTCCAAATCCCAAATCCACCACATGCTACGGGCAGGTGACTTTAACTTTGTTAAGCCTCAGTTTCTGCAAATGTAAAACAGGGACAATAATATCAAAAATAAGCAGACAGTGCTTAAATGAGTCGGGTGCAAAGAGAAATGATTGCTATTATCGTGGCTACTGCTACTCACGGGAGGCTACCTCTTGTCCATGCGTCAAAGGTAATGGCAGGCCGGGCACCGTGGCCCATGCATGTGATCTTAGCACTTTGGGAGGCTGATGCAGGAGGATCACTTGAGGCCAGGAGTTCAAGACCAGCCTGGCCAACATAGTGAGACCACCCCAACCCCTGTCTCTAGGGAAAAAAAATAAAATAAAAACATTATCTGGATGTGGTGGTGGGTGCCTGTAGTCCCAGCTATCTAGGAAGCTGAGGTGGGAGGATTGTGGTGAGGATGAGGTGAGCTTTGATCTCACCACTGCACTCCAGCCTAGGCGACAGAATGAGACCCTGTCTGACTACCAAAAAAAAAAGACAAGTTGGCCACGGGCAGGTAGGGGAAGGCACTGCCGCCCGAGAGACCTGAAGCTGTAGAGCAACAGGGACTCCCGTGTGCCTGGAGCAGGCGGGGCACAGGAGGTGGGTCGTGTGGTTTGCAATGAGGCCCAAGGGGTGTCCCCGCCAGAGCAGGGCCTGTGGAAGGCTGGGATTTGTCATCAGGGCTTTAGAACATCATTGGCGAGTTTGAAGCACTTTCAAAGTAGCACTCTGGCCAAGGCCAAGGCCAGACTGCCTGTACCTCCTGCCAAGTTGCTCCTCGGAGAGGACCCAGATTTGTGCCCCAAACCAATCGATTGGTCATGCCAGTTGGGAGTACTTTTCCCATCCATAGGGGCTGAGGCTAGGAGGGGAAGTTGGGGAAGCCAGGACTCCCAAACACAGAGGTCTGGATCCCCCCAAGGCCACGGGTCTGGTTCCTATCTGGACTCTCATGACCTCCATTCTGCCGGGGTCCTGTGTGTCCGCCTCACACTCAGTGAGAAGGAGCAAGACCTGACCCAGGTAGAAGTGCACTCAGCGCCTGTGGGTGCTGGAATGAGTTCAGGAAGACACCCGAACTCCTTCTCTTCCCTCCCCAACACCTGGCGACTGATGGTAAATCTCCCACCATAGAGGCCAGGCCTGTGACACTTGGAGATGTTTGCAAAGCCATGATTCATTGAGCACTTGCCATGCGCCGGGCTGTTGGGGAAAAAGCGCCTAGCACATGGCCATGGTGATCCGTACCGCACCCCATGAGCTGTGCGCCCCTGGAGCTCCATGCAGGAGACTTGAGTCAACCCAGAATCAAGATTCGATCCCAGCTGCCTCGGCCTCTGAAGCCCTGGGCCCTCAAGCACTGAGCTCAGGAGTGTCTCTTTAATTCTTCCCACCCCGGCTGCAACCGGTTCACAAGCTCCTTCCCCAAAAGCAGGTGTGCAGCCAAGAAGAGGAAGGAAGGGGCCGGCGGCTTCGAGTGTAGCCGCTGACTGCTCACAGCTGTTTCCCACCCCTCACCCACCCTTCTTGGCAGCCCAGAGGGACCGACTGACCGAGGACAGGTCCTCAGCAGGGCCCCCTTGCCTCTGGGCAGGACTGACTCAGAAAACTCATGCTTCAGACCTGCCCTGGGATCAGGTCTCCAGCTGGGACCTGTCTGCTGTTCTTCCTCCTGCCCCTTGTCTCCTTACTCTCCTCTTCCGAGAACCCTCACTTCCAGAAAACCACATGCACCCACATCTCCATCACAGGCTCTGCTTCTAGGGAACCTCAACTAGGATGAGGTCATGTCTGACTTCCCGGCTGAGTGCCTTCCCCAAAGTCCTCAGTGTCCTGCAGACAGAGCCTCCTTCCCTGTGCTCAGCCTTCTGAGCCTTCCTCATCTGATGCCTGTGAAGCTCCCTTTGCTGCTGAGGTCCTGGGTGCCAGCTCAGCACTTGGTAAGAGGGGGTGAGGCCGGGTGCTGTGGCTCATGCCTGTAATCCCAGCACTCTGGGAGGGTGAGGCGGGAGGATTACTTGAGGCCAGGAGTTCAAGGCCAGTCTGGGCAAGATAGTGAGATGCCATTCTCTAAAAAAACTAAAATAGGCTGGGAGCAGTGACCCACGCCTGTAATTCCAGCACTTTGGGAGGCAAAGGTGGGCAGATCACTTGAGGTCAGGAGTTCGAGACCAGCCTGGCCAGCATGGCGAAACCCCATCTCTACTAAAATACAAAAATTAGCTGGGCATGGTGGTGTGCGCCTGAAATCCCAGCTACTAGGGATGCTGAGGCAGGAGAATCACTTGAACCCGGGAGGTGGAGGTTGCAGTGAGCCGAGAACACGCCACAGTACTCCAGCCTGGATGACAGAGCAAGACTCAGTCTCAAAAAATAAAAAGTAAAAAAAAAAAATAATAGCTAGCCGTGGTGGCACATACCTGTAATCTCAGCTACTTGGAGGCTGAGGCATGAAGATCCCTTGACTCTAGGAGTTTGAGGCTGCAACGAGCTATGATCGTGCCACTGCACTCCAGCCTGGGCAACAGAGCAAGAGCTTGGCTAAAAGAAAAAAAAAATTATAAAAATACAAAGGGTCAAGACCAACTTTGTCTTTTCCCTTTGATTGGATACTTTCAGTAAAAGCAAGATCTCCGGATGTCTCCTTGTGCGCTGAGAGCATCTACTGGGTGTTGATCTGGGTTGGGCGTTCTGCAAAGTGTTTACTTGGAACTCTAGAAAGAGTTCTCAGGACTCTTAGCTAGAAGTGAAAGGAGAGAAGACACGTGAACATGGAAAATCTGGGGCGGCCCCAGGTATAGCGAGTTATCTGGGGCCCCACCAACCTCAGGGCTGGTTGGGGCTGGGATGAGTCATGGCTGTTGGGCAGGATTACCTGCTTGAGAAACGAACCAGGTCTTATTTGGGTATTGATTCATTACAACAGAATGGGAAGTATTTTTCCCTTCCTGTGAATCTTTCAAGGAGCAACTGTGTCTTTGTGTTCTGCAGGACTGTGCTTGTTTTGGGCCAATGGAGAATCACAGGCTTTTTTTTTTTTTTTTTTTTGACAGAGTCTCAGTTTGTCGCCCAGGCTGGAGTACACTGATGGAATCTCACTGCAACCTCCGCCTCCTGGGTTCAAATGATTTCCTGCCTCAGTCTCCCGAGTAGCTGGGACTACAGGTGTGTGCTACCACGCCCAGCTAATTTTTGAATTTTTATTTATTTTTTGAGATGGAGTTTTGCTCTGTTACCCAGGCTGGAGCACAGTGGCACGTTCTCGGCTCACTGCAACCTCTGCCTCCCGGGTTCAAGTCATTCTCCTGCGTCAGCCTCCAGAGTAGCTGGGGCTACAGGCGTGCACCACCATACCTGGCTAATTTTTGTATTTTTAGTAGAGATGGCATTTTGCCATGTTGGCCAGGCTGGTCTCGAACTGCTGACCTCAGGTGATCTGCCCACCTCTGCCTCCTGAAATGCTGGGATTATAGGCATGAGCCACCGCACCCAGGCCTTGTGTTTTTTTAAGTCTAGTACATTAGTCAGGATGAATAGCAGAATGCTGCAAAAACCAGAATCCCACTGGAATTGGCTTATGCCATTGCAGAATGTATTGTGTCACTGGGAAGTGGGGAGGGCAAGAGCTTCAGGCCTGGCTGGATCCAGAAGCTCGGACCATGCTGTCAGGGACCTGTCTCCATCTCCAAGCCCTGCTGTTCTCCGTCTTGGATTCATTCTCCAGTGGGCTTGCTCTACCTGCTGGTAAAGATGGTGCCGGACAGCTCCAGGCTTTCATCTCACCAGCCTTGTAAACAATTCGTCTTATTCAAGGAGCTTCAGCAAGGGTCTTGGGGTTGATTGTCATTGGCTCAGCTTGGATCACATGCCCATCACTGGAGCAATCAATGAGGCTCAGGAGATGCTGGGTAGCTACTGGCCAGCCTTGGTCATGTGCATGACACAGCCCCTGGGGCTAGGAAGGAGCGACGCGTGTGCAGCAAAGGTAAGAGAGGCCGTCTACACCTGGGTTCCTAGGGGGGTGGGATCAGGTTGGAAGAAGCTTGTTTAGCCAGGCTTGGTGGTGTGTGCCTGTAGCCTCAGCCACTTGGGAAGCTGAGGTGGGAGGATCACCTGAGCCCGGGAGGTAGAGGCTACAGTGAGCCAAGATTGTGCCACTGTGTTCCAGCTTGGGTGACAGAGCAAACCCTGACTCAAAAACAAAAAAGAAGCTTGGTAGGGGGTGTCTGGGAAGGTAGGTATCTGAGAGGCAAGGGCTTCCCCCCTGTAGCAAGGGGCGCTCGCTCAGATCCCATCCGGCTTAAAGAAGCGAAGTTTCCATGGAAGAGTAAAGATACTGAAATGTAAGACGCATGAAAAAATCAAAGTGGAGAGGCCCTTTGTAGTTGACCTAGAACCATGTTATACGTGATGCATTAGGTCAGTGCTCAGGGTAACACTTTTCTGCATTAAAATAGGAAATAGAAACATTTTGGATTTTAAAAATAATTTGTCAGCTGTGCGTGGTGGCTCCCGCCTGTAATCCCAACACTGGGAGGCTGAGGCGGGCGGATCTCTTGAGGTCAGGAGTTTGAGACCAGCCTGGTCAACATGGTAAAATCCATCCCTAATAAAAATGCCAAATAAAAAAAAAATCGCCCGATGTGGTGGCAAGTGCCTGTAATCCCAGCTACTCAGGAGGCTGAGACAGGAGAATCGCTTGAACCCGGAAGGTAAAGGCTGCAGTGAGCTGAGATCACACCACTGCACTCCAGTCTGGGTAAAAGAGCGAAACTCCGACTCAAACAAAACAAAACAAAACAAAACAAAAATTGTTTCGGCCAGGTGCAGTGGCTCACGCCTGTAAATCCCAGCACTTCTGGAGGCTAAGGTCAGTGGATTGCTTGAGCTCAGGAGTTCAAGACCAACCTGGGCAACATGGCAAAATTCCATCTCTACAAAAAATACAGAAAAATTAGCCGGGTGTGGTGGTGTGCATCTGTAGTTCCAGCTACACGGGATGCTGAGGCAGGAGGATCACTGGAGCCCAGGGGGTCAAGGGGGTCAAAGCTGAGGTGAGCAGCTCCAGCCCAGGAGATAGAGTAAGACTCTGTCTCAAAAAAAAAAAAAAAAAAAAAAAAAAGGCTGGGTGCGGTGGCTCATGCCTGTAATCCCAGCAGCTTGGGAGGCTGAGGCAGGCAGATCACAAGGTCAGGAGATCAAGACCATGCTGGCTAACACAGTGAAACCCTGTCTGTACTAAAAACACACACAAATAATTAGCTGGGCGTGGTGGCAGGCACCTGTAGTCCCAGGTGGAGGCTGAGGCGGGAGAATCGCCTGAACCCGGGAGGCAGAGGTTGCAGTGAGCTGAGATTGCACCACTGCACGCCAGCAAGACTCTGACTCACTGTATAAAAAGAAGTTTTTTATTTTGTTTTGTTTTTTAAAGTAAAGTAGTGGGATCTTTCTCACAAGCATTGGGGAACTAATTCATACCATTTATTGGAACAAGTCCTAATTTCTGGAACTTTCATCAGCCAGCCCAGTCTCTGGAACTCCTGAGAAAGTTACTAAGCACATGGGATCTGGAATTGACTCCCAGGTTCAAATCCTGGCTCTGCCACTGTTTAGCTTGTGACCTTAGGCAGGTCACCCAACCTCTCTGTGGTTCCATTTCCTCATGGGCACTGGGGATCATGAGGTTTCCTGCCTCGTAGGACCATTGTGAGGATCCGTTGAGGCTCCAAGAGCTCAGGGGACTTGTCTGTGTCTCAGGACTGGAGTTAGAACTAGCTTGGCTGACTCCAAGTTCTGAGCTCTTTCTGTCTCCAGCGCGGGCACACGGCAGTGGCTCATTGACTGTAAAATGAAGGAATAAATGAAAGATTAAAAGGGAAGGTTGATCTCTTTCTGCTCTGATTTCTGTCACTGCATTCCTTCAGCACACAACCTAGGGGAACTCAGAGTTTCCTAAGAAGCCTGTCTTAGACTTCGTTCCCCTAGAGGCTGATACTGAGACAGAAATTTGGGCGCAAGTAGTTTATCTGGAGCCAGGCACGGTGGCTCACACCTGTAATCCCAGCACTTTGGGAGGTGGAGGTGGGCAGATTGCTTGAGCCCAGGAGTTGAAGACCAGCCTGGGCAACATGGCAAAACCCTGTCTCCACTAAAAATGCATACGTGAGCCGGGAATGGTGGTATGTGCCTGTAGTCCCAGCTACTCATGAGGCTGATGTGGGAGGATTGCTTAAGCCTAGGAGGCAGAGGCTGCAGTGAGCCAAGATTGCACCACTGCATTCCAGCCTGGGTGAGAGAGTGAGACCCGGTCTCAAAAAACAAAACAAAACAAACAAAAAACGGTTATTTGGGAGGTGATCTCGGGAGACACCATCATCACACCAGACCACACTGACCTTCAGAGAGTCATGGCCACTGCTTCATCTCCACCCTCCAAATTTCACCCATCTTCCTCTTTTGGACAACTCTAACCAGAACCACATGGGGAGAAAAAAAAAAAAAAAAAAAAAAGAACCACATGGGGAGGGAGTTCTGGGAAATTGAGTTATCAGCTTCGATGAGTTGACACAGCACAGTTCACCCCAGCAGTTCGTCTTACCTTCCTGGGTCCTCCAGTCTAGAGCTGGTTGGTTGGGACACCTTGGGTCTCCTTCACGTGACCTCTCACCCTCCTGGGGGCTCTTTGCCTTCTTTTGGGGTAGTCTTATGGGGCAGTCTCAGGCAGCATACCAGGAGGGTCAGAGTGGAAACCAAGCCTCTTAAGGCTTAGCCTCAAAATTTATAGTGTCACTTCCACCATAGTCTATTGGTCAAAGCAAGTCTTGAGACTACCCAGATTTGAGAGGTGAGGAAATAGACTACCTCTTGACGGGAAGAGTTGCAAAATACTGTGGCCGTGTTTTTCATTTTTAGTTGATCACACTTCCCTTCCTGAAGATGTTTACTGCAGTCTGTTGGAAATGTATCATGATAAATCTATAAACATAGGGTGACAGTGAAAATAAATGGAGCCCCTCTAGAGATGTGCAGTGCACAACCTGTGCAACTGTCATGGCAGCCTTGCTGTGCAAGATGTCATGGGACTCACCTATTCTTCTCACATGCCCCACTTTGGTAGGCATCTGTTATTTTTGAATGTCAGCATCTAGTGCTCCTGCTGAGGACGGTAAACTACCCATCTCCATTTCTATTCTAGTGAGCCTGACAGTCTCAGACTCCAGGGAGGGGCTTGTTATCATGAATTCTATTGCTGTAACCATAGATATTGACCAGAGGATTGGCACGTGACCCACACTGGACCAGTGAGATTCAGTCGTGGGATTTTGGCTGGAACTATTGGAAAATAAATATTCTCTAGGCCGGGCGCGGTGGCTTAAACCTGTAATCCCAGCACTTTGGGAGGCCGAGGCAGGCGGATCACAAGGTCAGGAGATGGAGACCACAGTGAAACCCTGTCTCTACTAAAAATACAAAAAATTAGCCGGGCACAGTTGCAGGCGCCTGTACTCCCAGCTACTCGGGAGGCTGAGGCAAGAGAATGGCGGGAACTTAGGAGGCGGAGCTTGCAGTGAGCCGAGATCGCGCCACCACACTCCAGCCTGGGCAACAGAGCGAGACTCCCTCTCAAAAAAAAAAAAATTCTCTTTCCACCAAAAATGTTTAGTTGGTTGGGGATAAGGCTGGAACTGCTGGAGGCCCTCTTTGCCCCTCTGAGGGAAAGGCCTACCTGACAATGAATGATATAATCACAGAGGAGAGCAGAGGCAAAAAATGGAGAGAGAGAAATTATTTATTTATTTTTTTTGGTAGAGATGGGGTCTTACTATGTTGCCCAGGCTGGTCTTGATCTCCTGAGCTTAAATGATCCTCCTGCCTTGGCCTCCCAAAGTTCTGAGATTACAAGTGTAAGCCATCACATCTGGCCAAGAGAGTGATTCTTCTTTTAAAAAAAATTTAAAAAAAAATTTTTTTGAGATGGAGTTTTGCTCTTGTCACCCAGGCTGGAGTGTAATGGCACAATCTTGGCTCTTTGCAACCTCCGCCTCCTGGGCTCAAGAGATTCTCCTGCCTCAGCCTCCCAGGTAGCTAGAATTACAGGCACCTGCCACCACACCCAGCTAATTTTTGTATTTTTAGTACAGACGGGGTTTCACCATGTTGGCCAGGCTGGTCTCGAACTCCAGACCTCAGGTAATCTGCCCACCTCGACCTCCCAAAGTACTGAGATTACAGGGGTGAGCCACTGTACCTGGCCGAGAGAGATCTTTTTTTTTTTTTTTTGAGACAAAGTTTCCCTCTGTCACCCGGGCTAGAGTGCAGTGGTGCAATCTCAGCTCACCACAACCTCTGCCTGCTGGGTTCAAGTGATTCTCCTGCCTTAGCCTCCTGAGTAGCTGAGACTACAGGTGTGCGCCATCTTGCCTGGCTAATTTTTGTATTTTTAGTAGAGACGAGGTTTCACCATGCTGGCCAGGCTGATTTTGAACTCCTGACCTCGTGATCTGCCCGCCTCAGCCTCCCAAAGTGTTGGGATTACAGGTGTGAGCCACCACGCCCAGCCTGAGAAATTCCTGATGATGGCATTTGTGCTCCTGGATTCACCTATGCCTGAAGTCCTTACCACAGACTTGCTAACTATATGAGCAAACAAATTCCCTTTGCTATCTAAAAAATATATTCGACCGAGCGCGGTGGCTCACGCCTGTAATCCCAGCACTTTGGAAGGCCGAGGCAGGCGGATCACAAGGTCAGGAGATCGAAACTATCCTGGCTAACACCGTGAAAACCTGTCTCTACTAAAAATACAAAAAATTACCCAGGCGTGGTGGCGGGCATCTGTAGTCCCAGCTACTTGGGAGGCTGAGGCAGAAGAATGGTGTAAACTCTGGAGGTGGAGCTTGTAGTGAGCTGAGATCATGCCACTGCGCTCCAGCCTGGGCAACAGAGTGAGACTCCATTACAAAAAAAAAAATATATATATATATATTCATTATATGAAACTATACAACTAATTGGGTCATGATGACGGTTAAATGAACTAATGATATACGGAATACCTGGTTCACAGAGGCCCACGAAAGGTCTGCTCTCAGAAATTTCTTTCTCTTCCGTGAATGTAGCTTCAACTGAGAATCCACTAAGCGTATTCCACAGTTTAGAGCAGGCATGGGTGGGTATGGGCGGTTCAGAACAATAAACACACAGAACTGAAATTTCACATCACCACCTACCCCTCCAGTATCCTTCAGGACACCTTGTATTCTTAATTTACATTCTGAAAAGACAGCAGAAAAGCAATGACTTTAAATAACCCCGTGAAACGGTGCAAAAGCAATCTCAAGAGATACCGTTTTTGTTTTCTCTGCAAGAGTAAAGAAGGGGGTTGTGTAGGGAGGTGGAAATCTGTAAAGACAGCCTCCTCCATCTGCACAGAATTAAAACGAAGTTCACAAGTGTGCGGTCTAGAAGTGACTCTCCCGCGACTGCTGCCTCTTCCCTGGGGCACTCCAGCCGCCCCGGGCTTGTTTTTCCTGGGCCTGAGCTCAGATGTCAGGCAGGCAGAGGGGTCTTGGGATATCTCTCCACCCAGGGAGCAGGGGGAGGCCGCAGGCGGCTTGGGGTCTGCGTGTTTGGGAAAGTGTTCAGACTGTGTTTACTCTGGGTCTCTTGACAGCCCGAGGGCGGCCGTGCCAGGCGGTCCAGATGCTTCCCATGAGCAAGCCACACGGCCTGGCTTATGGTGGTACCTCCTCTGGGCTCTCCCCACCAGGCTGCCAGGGCAAGTCTCCCAAGCACACCCTCTGTCCACATCCCCACTGCCTCCACCCTCATCAGCCACCAGCAGCTCTGAATTGGCAAGGCCAAGGGCCGGAGCGGGCCTGCAGACATGTTTTGTTTCATTTTGTTTTGCACTGTTTAATCTGAGCTGGCAATGAACCCTCAGAAGGTTTCACGGGAAACTTTGGATCTTGGTTTCTTTTGAAAAAAAATGGGAAGGTCTTGCCTTCCCACCCAGCAAAAATGGGCTGCAGAGATGTAGCAGCTGGTGTCTTATCTTAGTTTGCATTGCCCCAGAGGCTCTGAGAGCAGGATCTTAGGATCTGGGCGCCAGTGGTTTACTAGGGAGGGGATCTCAGGAAGCACTCACAAGCAGCTGGGAAGAGAGTCCGGGCAGGGAAGGAATCAACACATACTACAGGGGTGTCAGGGAGCTGGCCCCTCTTGTGGGCAGCTGGGGCTGCATCCTGCCGGGGACTTCAGGGGAGCTGTGTAGAACACAGCTTGTGCTTCCTGAGGGGTAAGGGGGCTGGAATGTTTTCTTCTGACTCCTGTCTATGCTTGGTGGAGGGCTGCTTCTGGGGGGAGTTAATATCAGTCTGTTCTGCACGTAGGCCAGGAAGAAAACTTCAAATAGAAAGTCATGGGTGGGCCAGGTTCGGTGGCTCACGCCTGTAATCCCAGCACTTTGGGAGGCTGAGGCAGGAGGATGGCTAGAACCCAGGAGTTAAAGATCAGCCTGGGCTACATAGCAAGACTCCATCTCTGCAAAAAATATAAAAATTGGCTGGGGTTGGGTGCAGTGGCTCATGCCTGTAATCCCAGCTCTTTGGGAGGCCGAGGTAGGCGGATCACCTGAGGTCGGGAGTTCGAGACCAGCCTGACCATCATGGAGAAATCCCGTCTTAAAATACAAAATTAGTTGGGCGTGGTGGCACATGCCTATATTCCCAGCTACTCGGGAGGCTAAGGCAGGAGAATCACTTGAACCTGGGAGGCGGAGGTTGCAGTGAGCCGAGATTGTGCCATTGCACTACAACCTGGGCAATAACAGTGAAACTCCATCTCAAAAAAAATATTAACTGGGTGTGGTGGAGTGTGCCTGTAGTCCCAGGTACTCAGGAGGCTGAGGTGGGAGGATCACCTGAGCCCAGGAAGTTGAGGCTGCAGTAAGCCATGATGGCACCACTGCACTCCAGCCTGGGCAACAGAGTGAGAACATCTCAAAAAAGAAAAGTCACAAATGGCGAGCCAAGCGTGCAGTGTTGACATGTCCTGGAGCAGCAGCTGCTGAGGGAGATGTGGGCAGGACCATGACACTGCCTGCTGCGCCTGTTACATGGGGCCTTGCCCTTCAGTTTGTCACAGTCCCCACCACTCCCTATTGTCTGTCTCCGTGACCAGAGGCTGAGAATAAGTTCCTAATATTGTCATACTTGTGCTGCCAATTCTTTCTACAGAATAGAAATGACCTATTTTTCCACATCACCTTCAAAAGTGGGAAAGTGGGCCGGCCTCAGTGGCTCACGTCTGTAATCCCAGTGCTTTGGGAGGCTGTTTTAGGCATTCTTGCATTGCTGTAAAAACATGCTCGAGACTGGGTAGGCGGGTGCGGTGGCTCATGCCTGTAATCCCAGCACTTTGGGAGGCCAAGGTGGGCGGATCACGAGGTCAGGAAGTCGAGACCATCCTGGCTAACAGGGTGAAACCCTGTCTCTACTAAAAAATACAAAAAATTAGCCAGGCGTGGTGGCGGGCGCCTGTAGTCCCAGCTAATCGGGAGGCTGAGGCAGGAGAATGGTGTGAACTGGGAGGTGGAGCTTGCAGTGAGCTGCGATCGTGCCACTGCACTCCAGCCTGGGCAATGGAGAGAGACTCCGTCTCAAAAAAAAAAAAAAAAAAGCAAAAAACCCCAAAGAAAACAAACAAAAAAATACCTGCGACTAGATAAGTTATAAAGAACTGAGGTTTACTGGGCTCA
Organism: Macaca mulatta; assembly: GCF_049350105.2. Lineage (NCBI taxonomy): Eukaryota > Metazoa > Chordata > Mammalia > Primates > Cercopithecidae > Macaca > Macaca mulatta. The sequence goes on along the minus strand of NC_133425.1, from coordinate 12,765,403 downwards.
CAGTTCTGCAGGCTGTACAGGAAGCATGATGCTGGCCTCTGTTCAGCTTCTGGGGAGGCCTCAGGAAGCTTACAGTCATGGTGGAAGGCAGAGGGGGAACAGTCATGTCCCATAGCGAAAATAGGAGCAAGAGAGAGTGTTGGGAGGAGGGCCACACTTTTTTTTTTTTTTTTTTTTGAGACAGAGTTTTGCTCTTGTTGCCCAGGCTGGAGTACAACGATGCGATCTCGGCTCACTGCAACCGCCGCCTCCCAGGTTCAAGCGATTCTCCTGCCTCAGCCTCCCTAGTAGCTGGGATTACAGGCATGAGCCACCACGCCTGGCTAATTTTGTATTTTTAGTAGAGATGGGGTTTCTCCATGTTGGTCAGGCTGGTCTGGAACTCCCAACCTCGGGGTGATCCGCCCGCCTCAGCCTCCCAAAGTGCTAGGATTACAGGCATGAGCCACTGCACCCGGTAAGAGGGCCACACTCTTTTAAACAACCAGATCTCCTGTGAACTCAGAGCAAGAGCTCACTCATCACCAAGGGGATGGCCCAAGCCAATCATGGGGGATCCGCTTCCAGGATCCAAACACCTCCCGCCAGGCCCCACCTCCAACATTGTGGAGGATTACATTTCTTCATTTCTTTTTCTTTTCTTTCTTTCTTTCTTTCTTTTTTTTTTTTTTGAGATGGAGTCCCACTCTGTCCTCCAGGCTGGAGTGCAGTGGTACGATCTCGGCTCATGGCAGCCTCTGCCTCCCAGATTCCATCAATCTCCCTGCCTCAGCCTCCCAAGTAGCTGGGATTACAGGCGCCCGCCACCACACTCGGCTAATTTTTGTATTTTTAGTAGAGACAGGGTTTCACCATGTTGGCCAGGCTGGTCTTGAACTCCTGACCTCAGGTGATCCACTGACCTCGGCCTCCCAAAGTGCTGGGATTACGGGCATGAGCCATGGCACCCGGCCACGGATTACATTTCAACAAGAGATGTAGTCTGGGACAAATATCCAAACTATATCAGAGGCCAAGGTGGGAGGATTGCTTGAGGCCAGGAGTTTAAGATCAACCTGGGCAACATAGCAAGACCCCATCCCTACAAAAGAAAAATTTTTAAAAAGTAATCAGATGTGGTGGCATGCACCTGTGGTTCCAGCTACTCAGGAAGCTGAGGCAGGAGGGTGGTTTGAACCTGGGAAGTCAAGGCTGCAGTGAGCTATGATCATGCCACTGCACTCCAGCCTGGGCAACAGACTGAGACTGTCTCAAAAAAAAAAAAAAAAAAAAAAAGGGAAAGTGGAATATAAGCCAAGAATGCCCTGTGGTTATAATCGTTACACTCAGCTTGCTTCTCCCATTTCTGTCTCTTGCCTGACCCCTGAAGAGGACTGAGTTGGCAGCTTCTCACCATAGGGTGAAGTGCACATGGGTCACATGACATTTAGGGCCTTTGGAGCACTGGTCTTTGCCTCATCATGCCATGTGGAGATGCGTCCTCTGAGCCCAGCAGTGCTGGGGTTTTTTTGTTTTTTGTTTTTGAGACGAAGTCTTGCTTTGTCACCCAGGCTGGAGTATAGTGGTGTGATCTCGACTCACTGCAACCTCTGCCTCCCAGATTCACGCTATTCTCCTGCTTCAGCATCCCAAATAGCTGGGATTACAGGTAAGTGCCACCACGCCCAGCTAAATTTTGTATTTTTAGTAGAGAGGGGTTTTTGCCACGTTGGCCAGGCTGGTCTCGAACTCCTGACTTCAAGCCATCCGCCCGCCTTGGCCTCCCAAGGTGCTGGGATTACAGGCGTAAGCCACCGCGCTGGCAAGTGCTGGGTTTTGTTTTTTTAGTGTTTTTTGAGAATGAGTTTCGCTCTGTCGCCCAGGCTGGAGTTCAGTGGTGTAATCTCGGCTCACTGCAACCTCCGCCTCCCAGGTTCAGGGGACTCTCCTGCCTCAGGCTCCTGAGTAGCTGGGATTTTACAGCCACGCCCCACCACGCCTCACCACGCCCCACCACGCCTCACCACGCCCCACCACGCCTAGCTATTTTTTGTATTTTTAGTAGAGACGGGGTTTCACCATGTTAGCTAGGCTGAACTCGAACTCCTGACCTCGTGATCGGCCCGCCTCGGCCTCCCCAAGTACTGGGATTACAGGCGTGAGCCACCGCGTTCGGCCAGTGCTGGGTTTTTAATTTGCAGCTCTATGAAGAGCCCTCTCCCCACCCCTGTAAATGCTCCACCCACTGGGAGGCGGGGACAACAGCCACTAACTGGCTCCATGGCCAGAGAGAAACTATCTTGCTATTAGCCCATTGCACACAACGAAAGCCTAGGAAGCCCATCAAGCACACTGTCCAGATTCTGTGACGCCAACTGCATGGCCAGCAATTCAGTTGAGTTCGGACAGAAGCTGCCCACAGTTAGTGCAGACTGCACGGTCAAAGGGCTCAGTCCCACAGGACTGCTCCCATTTCAGACACCAGTGCAAATGGCGTCCCCAGGCTACCCCTACTTCTGCCTGGCTGATTACAAATTCAGGGCTCTCCTCTCGCCTTGCCAGGGGAGGCACCTGCTACACTAGTATTTCTGCCTGCAATCTAGACCAGCACAGTGGCAGAACAGAATGTCCCTTCCAAAGGGGAAAAAGTTTGGGCATAAATAGAGAGAAGAAACAAAAATAGCTGGAGGTAAAAGGGTAAATAAATAAATGGGTTATGGCCAGGTACAGTGGCTCATGCCTGTAATCCCAGCAGCTGAGTGAGGAGGATCATTTGAGCCCAGGAGTTTGAGACCAGCTTGGGCAATATAGTGAGACTCTGTCTCTGTGAAAAAAAAAATTTTTTTTTAAGCTGGTTGTGGTGGCATGCACCTGTAGTCTCAGCTGCTTGGGAGACTGAGGTGGGAGGGTCGTTTGATCTCGGTGGGGGTTGAGGCTGTGGTGAGCTATGATTAAGCTGCTGCACTCCAGCCTGCGTGATACAATGAGACCCTGTCTCAAATAAATAAAATGAATGAATGAATGAATGAATGAATGAATGAATAAATAGCTTACGGAAGGAAGGATATTTAATATTACATTAACACCTTCAAAGAGGCTTAGATCAAGAGATGGCATTGTCCCTTGGCTCAGTTACACCAGATGCCTGCAAGATTGAATCCATGTAGGCCAGGCACGGTGGCTCACCCCTGTAATTCCAGCATTTTGGGAGGCCAAGGCAGGCGGATCACAAGGTCAGGAGTTTGAGACCAACTTGATCAATATGGTGAAACCCCGTCTCTACTAAAAATACAAAAATTAGCTAGGCGTGGTGGCATAAGCCTGTAGTCCCATTTACTCGGGAGGCTGAGGCAGGAGAATCCCTTGAACCCAGGAGGCAGAGGTTGCAGTGAGTCGTGCCACTGCACTCCAGCCTGGCTGACAGAGCAAAGCTCCGTCTAAAAAAAAAAAAAAAAATGTAAATCCATATATTGCTGGGACCGCCCCTGCTTTTGGAACTTGATAAGACAGAATGGAAGTCTGCAAGCCTGGGCAGCCTTACCCTAGGGGACATTTTCATACGTTTCATGGGATGGTGGACCGTATCATTATTAAGGACTGATGGGATTTTAGCAATGTGCTGGCACCTTTTTTATTTCTATTTATGTATTTTTTGAGTTGGACTCTCGCTCTGTTTCCCAGGTTGAAGTGTATTGGTGTGAGCTCGGCTCACCGCAACCACTGCCTGCCGGGTTCAAGCAATCCTCCTGCCTCAGCCTCTCAAGCAGCTGAGACCACAGGCTTGCGCCACCACGCCTGGAGTTTTGTATTTTTAGTAGAGATAGGGTTTCACCATGTTGACCAGGCTGGTCTCGAACTCCTGACCCTTCAGGTGATCTGCCTGCCTCGGCCTCCCAAAGTGTTGGGATTATAGGCATGAGCCACTGCACCCTGCCAGCATCTTTTTTTTTTTTTTTGAGATAGAGTCTTGCTCTGTTGTCCAGGTTGGAGTGCAGTGGCTCAGTCACAGCTCACTGCAGCCTCAACCTCTTGGGCTCAGGTGATCCTCCTGCCTCAGCCTCCTGAGTAGTTGGGACCACACGTGTGCATCACAATGCCCAGTAGATTTTTAAGAATTTTTGTAGAGATGCGGTCTTCCTATGTTGCCCACGCTGGGCATCTTTTGGCGTTTCTGATCATCTGACTGTAAGGGATCTGTGTTCAAAGGCCAGAGGGTAGTCTGTGATATTGTGATGCAACAGGAAATATGTATTTGGTCTTTGCCTCAGATACCTGACAGAGCTTCTAGGATCCTTGTAATTTTCTGAGTGGCAGAGATGAGAGGTATATCTTTTGTTATTCATAATGAGCCCCTTTCTTTTTTTCTTTTTTGTTTTGTTTTGTTTTGTTTTGTTGAGACAGGGTCTCACTCTGTCACCCATGGCTGGAGTACAGTGGCACAATCATAGCTGACTGCAGCCTCAATCTCCTAGCCTCAAGCAATCCTCCCACCTCAGCCTTCCGAGTAGCTGGGACCACAGTCACTCGATACCACGCCTGGCTAATTAAAAAAATTTTTTTCGTAGAGATGGGGTCTCACTATGTTGCCCAGGCTGGTCTCAAATCCCTGACCTCAAGGGATCTGCCTGCCTCAGCCTCCCAAAGCACTGGGATTCCAGGTGGGAGCCACGGTGTCCAGCACTACTACAGTTTATTATGAAAGATACAAACAGCCAAATGCAGAGGAGCATAGGGTGGGGTCTGGAAGGGCCCCGAATGTAGGGACACTGTCCCCGTGGAGTTGGGGTGCCCCACCTCCCAGGTAGTGGATATATTTGCCAACCTGGGCGCTCCCGGAAACCTATGTAGTGGTTCTTAGTAAGGTTTCATGACATAGGCATAATTGATTAAATCATGGCCATTGGTGATTGGACCTAATTCCTAGTCCCTCTCCCCTCCCCAGAGGTGAGGAGGGGGTGAACTGAACCTTCTAACCCTCTAAACATTCCAAAGCTGTCTAGGTACCCCCACACTGAGTCATCTTGAGTCATCTCATTAGCATCCGAAAGATATTCTAATCACTGAGGAGGGTCCAAGAGCTTTAGCAGCTCTGTGCCAGGAACCAGTGACAGGGGACAAAGACCAAATAGATATTTTTTATTATACCACATAGGTCTTCACTTTTTTTTTTTTTAATCACTTTATTCTTTTTTTTTTTTTTTTTTGAGACGGAGTCTCGCTCTGTCTCCCAGGTTGGATTGCAGCGGTGCAATCTCGATTCATTCCGCCTCCCAGGTTCAAGCGATTCTCCTGCCTCAGCCTCCTGAGAAGCTGGGATTACAGGCATGCACCACCACATCTGGCTATTTATTTATTTGTTTATTGAGACGGAGTTTCACTCTTGTTGCCCAGGCTGGAGTGCAATGGTGCGATCTCGGCTCACTGCAACCTCCGCCTCCCAGGTTCAAGCAATTCTCCTGCCTCAGCCTCCTGAGTAGGTGGGATTACAGGCATGTGCCATCATGTCCAGCGAATTTTTGTATTTTTAGTAGAGATGGGGTTTCACCATGTTGGCCAGGCTGGTCTTGAACTCCTGACCTCAGGTGATCCACCCACCTCGGCCTCCCAAAGTGCTGGGATTACAGGCATGAGCCACCGTGCCTAAGGTCTTTACTGAGTGGTTGCCTATGCTGTTTACACCCCAGGGGAGATGGGGCTCTGGTGTCGCTTTTCTTCCTGGGATCTGCGTTCTTTCCTCAGCCGCTGTCTCCTGGGACTTTCCTGCCTCCTTTTCTCCCAGAGCCCCAGCTTGGTCTCTCCCTCCTTCCTTTGTTCATTCATTCATTCTCCCAGTGTGTACCGACTGGGCGTCCACCCCATGCCAGCTGCTGAGCTGGGTGCTGGAGAAGAATCTGTGAGTGAGGCACTCAGACCCGGCCTGTTGGGTTCGTGCCCAGCCCCATCCGCCAGCGGGCCGCAGGGTCCTGGAAGCCATGCATTCGCTGTCATGACAATCACTGAACTGACTCCCTGCTGTTAGAACTGCCTGATGTCTAGAACAGAGCTGGTCCGGCTGCAGGGTAATGCATGCCACTAGGCAAGTTTAAATGTTCTAGTAGGCATATCAGAGGAAGTAAGAAGATATTTGTAACAGCTAAAAGGCGAAAACAAGCCGGGCACACTGATTCATACTTGTGATTCCAGCACTCTGGGAGGCCAAGATGGGAGGATCCCTTGAGCCCTGGAGGTGGAGATTGCAGTGAGCTGAAGTTTTGCCATTGCATTCCAGCCTGGGCGACAGAGTAAGACCCAGTCTTAAAAAAAAAAAAAAAAAAGGGCTGGGCACAGTGGTTCATACCTGTAATCCGAGCACTTTAGGAGGTTGAGGTGGGCAGGTCACTGAGGTCAGGAGTTCAAGACCAGCCTGGCCAACATGGTGAAACCCTGTCTCTACTAAAAATACAAAGTTAGCCAGGCCTGGTGGCATGTGCCTGTAATTCCAGCTACTTGGGAGGCTGAGTCAGGAGAATTGCTTGAACCCGGGAGGTGGAGGTTGCAGTGAGCCCAGATCATGCCACTGCACTCCAGCCTGGGCAACAGAGTGAGACTCTATCTCAAAAAAAAGGAAGAAAAGAAAGGCCTCTAGAAGGACCAGCCCTCTGACACCTTGATTTCGGACTTCCAGTCTCCAGAACTGTGACAATCAATTTCTGTTGTTTTAAGCCACCCAGTTTGTGGTCATTTGTCTCAGCATCCGTAGGAGGGAGAAAGGAGAGTGAGAGAAACTGGGACGTCCTTCTGAGCCTTCACAAGCCTCAGCTGCCCCATCTGTACAATGGGCATAACAGTTCCACTGTTGACTGGTGTTGCTGGGAATGAATGAGATGGGTCATGTGCAAATGTCCAAATCTCAGGGCCTGCCAGGGAGCAGAGGAACCCCACAGAGCACAGGCATTGATCTCAACTGTCGGTTCCATTTTAGAGATAAGGAGATAAACATTCAGCAAGAGAAGTGGCCCGCCTGGTCATCTGACAACATGTGGTAGGGCGAGGCCAGAGCTTGGAGTGTGAATCCTCGTTTCTGAGATATCCTTTCTGTCTGGGCTTTTTCCCAGCCACCTCCGTGCCCTTGGTTCCACCAGTGTGAACTGCTGAGCCAGCACACGCCACACCCTCCGTCTTGCTGTGCCCCCTGCAAGGACACCCTTCCTGCTCCTCTCCCACCTAACTCTGGCTTAGCCTTCAACAAGAGCCGCTTCCTCCTGGAAGCCTTCCCTGACTGCCCTTGCCCTCTGGGAGCTCTCCTAGGAGACCAGCTTGAATTAGCAGGGGCCCCACCCTCCAGGAATTGTCGGTTCTAGGGGAGACTGTGAATCACCGATCTCTTCAAGGTGGGGCAGGTCTAAACAGGCGGAACAACACACTCTGGCACCTCAGACCCGGCTGTGTCTGAATTACCCAGATGGTCAGGAGAAGGCAGTCCTGGGACCTGGCATCTGGCTGCATCGGTTATTCCCCCAGGTGACCCAGGAGCTCTGGTCTCTCTCTCAATGTAAGTGTCCAGTCTCTCTCGCTCCATCCCATAGGGATCCAGAAGTGGAAACAAAAACTAGAGTGATCTTGAGGTCAGGAGTTTGAGACCAGCCTGGTCAACATGGTGAAACCCCATCTCAACTAAAAATACAAAAACTAGCCAGGCGTGGTGATAGGTGCCTGTAGTCCCAGCTACTCGGGAGGCTGAGGCAGGAGAATCGCTTGAACCCAGGAGGTGGAGGTTACAGTGAGTCGACATTGTACCACTGCACTCCAGCCTGGGCAACAGAGCGAAACTCCATCTAAAACAAACCCCAAAAAACAAAAACAAAAAAAATCCAAAGAAAAACCTAGAGTGAAGCACCCGACTGGCTGGCCTCGCCCATCAGGAGGCACCCAGGCCATCGGCTGTGCCCCACAAGGACAACTTTTGCCGGTTTCGGAGGTCAGGATTCTAGGGGACACAGCAGGGTCCCACAAGCCTTCAGGAGCCATGGGAGACCCTGAGATGGTGCCCAAGAGCTTCTGGTGTAACCGAACTTTGTTCCATAGTGAAATCATTCCCCAAGAGGGCTGACTCATCCTCCAAACATCTCTTTTCAGTCTGTCCTTGTCCCTCCGCCCTTCTCAAGGACGTGGACAAACAGAGATGTCAGGGGAGAATGGGGTGAGGGCGTGGGTGGCCAGTTCTGGGCTGGGAGTGGGGTGGGAAGGTCTGCTGTCTCTGCGAGGGCTCCCGCCCGGACCTTGGTAACTTTCCATCCAGGTTCTCTGTGCACGTGAGTGACCTGAGCTGGGCTGGACCTGACCTCCCGCTGGCCGCATGAAGTGCAGTTCGCTCTAACCGCAGGTGACCCACACGAGGTCAGACAGCCGTTCCCACAGAAACCTGCCGGGAGTTGCCCAATAAGGCTCTTCCTTCCTCATTCTTCACCTGCCTTCCAGAGAGCCCAGGACAAGCCAGGGAGGGAGACACGGCTTCACCAACTCTCCAGGCTGCCCCCCAGGTGGTCCCATTTCACAGGAATGATGAGGACAGTGCAGCCAAAGGCCACAGCGGCTCCCAGGAGTCACAGAGTCCCTGGGCTGGGAAACGACCTGGTCTGACTCACTGGAGAGACCCCCGTTTTAGATCCGGGCTGAGCAAGCCTGGCACATGGTTGACTCTCCTGAGCTTTGGCGGTGTGGGCAGTGCCAGGAGATCCTTGGGCTTTGAGACCCTGTTTTTCCATCCTCTCCGTGACATGGCTGTGTGGGCGCCCACATATCCCTCTTTGCCAGGCAGGTGGTGATTTCAGAGCCCCGAGGGGAAGAAGGAAGCCATTAAGCTTCGCTGGATGGGAATTGTTATCACACTCCATATCCTGTAGGACTGCACGGCTGTCAGAATGGGAGGGCCAGGCAGTGGCTCACACCTGTAATCCCAGCACTTTGGGAGGCCAAGGCGGGTGAATCACCTGAGGTCAGGAGTTTAAGTCCAGCCTGGACAACATGGTGAAACCCTGTCTCTACTAAAACTACAAAAAAATTAACGAAGCATGGTGGCGCACGCCTGTCATCCCAGCTACTCAGGAGGCTGAGGCAGGAGAATCGCTTGAATCTGAAAGGTGGAGATTGCAGTGAGGCAGGAACGCACCACTGCACTCCAGCCTGGGCAACAAAGGGAGACTCTGTCTTAAAAAAAAAAAAAAAAAAAGGAAAAATGCTTGGAAGAAATTTGCTCCCAATTGACTGCAATTTAATAGCCATTTCCAGGCAATGGTGGGTGATAAAAAGTGTTGTCATAGGGATGTCCTCTAGGGGAAAGGTTGCTAGATTTAGCAAATAAAAATGCAGGATGCCTGATTAAATTCAAATGTCAGAGAAACAACAAATGATTTTTTAGTATAAGTATATCCCAGGCTGTATTTAGGATATGCTAAAAAAGTATTCACTGTTTCTCTGACATTTGAGTTTAACTAGGCTTCCTACATATATGTTTTGCAGACAGGGTCTCATTCTGTTGCCCAGGCTGGAGTGTAATGAGGTGATGTGCCACCACGTCTGGCTAATTAAAAAAAAATTTTTTTTTTGTCGCACTATGTTGCCTAGGCTGGTCTTGAACTCCTGGCCTCAAGTGATCCTCCTGTTTCAGCCTCCCAAATTGCTGAGACATGAGCCACTATGCCTAGCCATGTACTGTACTTTTTTCTGGAAACCGTATCTGGGAGGTAGGGTGACTTTTCCTCCCTCCTCCTACCCCTTTGATTTCGGTAGCTGGGAGAGAGGGGTCCTAAGTATTTCAATTAGGACTGACACTGTAGTGAGGTCTTGTTCTGTCTTCCACGTACAAACTGGCCACTGATTCACATTTCCCCAGTCCCACCCAAGAGTGAAGGATTGCTCCCATGAGCCAGCTGGTCACCCTCCTGTTACATTACAGGTTGCCTTGGATGGTTGTCTGAGTTGTATACAGCATGACTCCATGCTTCAGAAGAGTGCCTCCTGCATTTATGCAGTGCACAACCTGCACAACCCACCATAGCAGCCCTGTTTCCACTTCTAGATGATGATCACTGGGCGATGGTTTTTTTTCCCTCTTATTTATGGCTCCATCCCATTGCTCCCTTGCTCGGGGAAAAACCTGAGCACTCTGGGAAGGCACTGTGGCAATATCTGAAGACAGTTGAGCAGCCAAGCCATGTGCACAGAGTTTTTGATCCTCGGGCCAACCTGATATCTGCTGGAGGGCCACTCCACTCCCTTCCCACTGCCCAACGTGCAGGCTGGGGCATGAGGGACCAGAAGAAAGATATCCTGCCTGCCCGCCCACCACATCCTTTCCCGATCCTCACCCCCACCAACCCTCCAACCTAGGCATAATTTTAGAAACTTAAGAGACCCCGCGCCGAACATTCTTGGCCTGGAGCCTGCGGGGGCAGGTCCTGAAAGAAGACAGACATTTCTTTCTTAGGCCTTGCCAATAGAGATCCTCTGTTTTCCCCTGGAACAGGTTTCTGAGGGGCCATTGTGTGCGGAAGAGCTGCTCACACACTCGCTTCTTTGTGGGGTTCCCCCACCACCCAGTCCTCCTGGGCTGGATTATTTTGCAGGGTGAGTCCCAGCTTCTCTGTGCTTCCCTGAGGCCCCCCAAAGCCACCAGGAACAGTGGGGACCAGGGTGGGGAGGATTGAAGGCTGCAGAGATGGGTGGCCATAGGGAATCCTTTGCAAATCATGGGGGTCATTTGGTGCCTTGAAACTGTAAATGACAGGCGGGGACCTCTGGGTCTGGAGACAGAAGGTGGGGTGTGATTCCAACATCCGGTGCTTAGACAACAGTGAAGATTTGTTTCCATCACTGGCCAGGAAAGCCTGGTCTTTTCAGTTCGGATTTCAAGGAAATCATTCCTGCAGCAGGCATTCTGGAGTGTGAGGGAGAAGTGGGCAGGAAGGAGGCATGCCAGGAACGAAAGTTTACAGTCCCTCGAATGGCAGGCACTGCCTGCACATGTCCCTCTCAACCCTAGCAGATGGGGGCTGCTGAGGCTCTGGGAGGTAAAGTAACTTGCTCACGGTCATGCAGCCAGGAAGTGGCACAGCCAGTCCTGCAGCCTGAATCCTTTGCTCCCTTTATCCCTTTTTCTTTTTTCCAGGAGTGTTTTGGATACGTAATTCACATACTGGACAATTCACCCATTTACAGCATACCATTCAGGCCAGGCACTGGTGGCTCATACCTGTAATTCCAGCACTTTGGGAGGCCAAGGCGGGTGGATCACTTGAGGTCAGGAGTTCAAGACCAGCCTGGCCAACATTGTGAAACCCCATCTCTACTAAAAATACAAAAAAAAATTTAGCTGGGTGTGGTGGCGGGCCCCTGTAACCCCAGCTACTCAGGAGGCTGAGGCGGGAGAATCGCTTGAACCCAGGAGGTGGAGGTTGCAGTGAGCGGAGATCTCACACTGCACTCCAGCTTGGGCGACAGAGTGCGTGAGACTCTGTCTCAAACAAACAAAAAAGTATACTATTCAAAGGCTTTTAGTTTACAGAATTGTGCAACTGTAACCACTGTCAGTTTCAAAACATCTTCTACAGCTTCAAAAGATTTTCTACAGCTTCAAAAGAAACCTCATCCCCTTTAGCCATCGCTGTCTAATTCCCCCAGTCCTACAACCATGAATCCGCTTTCTGTCTCTGTGAATTTGCCTGTTCTGGACATTTCACATCAATGGAACTGTATACTATATGGGTTTTTTTTTTTGAGACAGTCTCACTCTGTCGCCCAGGCTGGAGTGCAGCTCACTGCAGCCTCTGCCTCCTGAGAGATTCTCGTGCCTCGGCCTCCCGAGTAGCTGAGACTAGAGGTGTGCAGCACCACGCCCAGCTAATTTTTGTATTTTTAGTAGAGACGGGGTTTCACCCTGTTGGCCAGGCTGGTCTCGAACTCCTGATTTCAGATGATCCACCTGCCTCGGCCTCCCAAAGGGCTGAGATTACAGGCGTGAGCCACTGTGTGTGGCCCCCTGGGGCATTTTGCCCCTGGCTTCTCTCTCTCGGTGTACTGTTTCCAAGGTTCATGCATGATGCAGCCTGTATCAGTGCTGTATTCCTTTTGATGACTGAATAATGCTCCATTGTATGGAGAGACCGGATTTTGCTCATCCACTTGTCTGTCGACGGACATTTGGGGTGTTTCCACCATTTGTGTCGAGTTTCCTATGAATTTTTAGGTTTTCAGTTCTTGTGGGAGTTCCCAACTCTTAAGCAAGCTGCTCAAATTCCTGCCTACAGGCTTTTGCTCATGCTGGGATTTCCCTACCTGGGAACTCCCCTCCCCTTTTCCCACCCCCAGTAGAATCCAACTTGTTCCCCAGGACCCAGCTGTGTCCCTTTCCTCACTGCTCCCCATTCTTCTTACCGTAACCAGAGGCAGGAAGTCATTCTGCACTTGATCCTTTACCCTGGGCTGTGCTTGCTGTGTGATCTTGGGCCACTCGCTCAGCCTCTCTGAACCCCGGTGGGGTTTATCTGTGATGCAAGGATCTAATTCTGATCCCATGGGGGTGCTAGGAGGATCGAGGTGGCAAGAGCTCTGTGTCCTGGAAGCCTGGAAAGGGATGATGTATTGGGGCAGGCATTAGTTTATTTCTTCAGCCAGCTGTTTCTGCTAAGTGCCAGCTTCATGCCTGAGGGGATTTACTGTTGTAAAACCATAATGATTCTGCCTTCAGGGAGCTGGGACAGGGGTTCTCAACTGGGAGGGAATTTGGTCCTAGGGGACAAATCTGGAGATGTCATCTGGAGACATCTTTGGATGTCATGATGCTGGGAGGAGTGCTACTGGTTTCTAGAAAGAGGTCAGGGATGTTGCAAAACCTTCCATGGTGCACAGGAAAGCTCCCATAGCAATGAATGACCTGGCCCCAAATATTGATAGTGCCGAGGTTGATGAACCCTGGTCTAGTGATGTTATTGTTATTCATTCATTTTTCATGTGTGCATGTATTTATTAAATTTTTTTTGCATTCACAACTCTTGCCTTTTTCCAAGATGGATTCGAGGTAACTTACAAAGATACTAACAAAACAACAGGATTTTAAAAATAAGAATGTTGAGGTAGAAAACAATAAGAAGGAAGGAACTTTTTTTTTTCCAGGAATGATACCCAAATTAAATTGCACTACTTTCAGAAGTGGGTCATACGTTTGGCTCTGAGCTTCCTAGTGGCCAGAGCAAAAAGAGAAAAAAATTAATATTCTCACTGTCCCAAAGTTGAAAATAAATTAAGAGCTTAAGGTCCAGCCTTCTTAGGTGTGAAGCAGTTTTCTCCTACAGGCCCTTATACAGGGCCAAGGCAATGTGCTGGAGCAGACAGCACTGTTGTCAACACAGCTCAGCAGGGAACGTGATAGTGAGTAACACATTGCATCCTCTGATCCAGGCCTGTGATGTAAGGCTGAGGCCAGCTTGGCAAGCCGGCTATACATCGGGCACCTGCCCTGAGTGTGGGGGTTTACTTTCCCAACTTCAGAAGAGAAAGCATGGTCCACATTGCAGGCAGTTCAGAACAGCAATGGAAGCTGGGGCTCTGGTGTCAAACTGGCTGGGGGGAGGATGTGAATTTACTCCCAAATGGTGTAAATTGGGCCATTCTTGAAACCTCTCTGAACTCAGTTTCCTCATCCATACTATAGGACAGGAATAGTGAAGTAGGCCGGGCGCAGTGGCTCACGCTTGTAATCCCAGCGCTCTGGGAGGCTGAGGCAGGTGGATCACCTGAGGTCAGGAGTTTGAAACCAGTCTGGTCAACATGGCGAAACCCCATCTCTACTAAAAATACAAAAAAAAAAAAAAAAAAAAAAAAAAATTAGCTGGTCATGGTGGCGGGTGCGTGTAGTCCCAGCTACTCGGGAGGCTGAGGCAGGAGATTCAACTGAACCCGGGAGGCGGAGGTTGTAGTGAGCCGAGATCGCGCCACTGCACTCCAGCCTGGGCATATGGTAGTTTTGCGGTTGCAGGCACACCTCAGAGATACCATGGTTTTGGTTCCAGACCACCACAATAAAGCAAAAATGGCAAGAAAGCAAGTTGCAGAAATTCTTTGGTTTTCCAGCGCAGATAAAATTAATATCAGCAGTAAGCCTGTTTCACTTTCTTCTTCACGTGTGTACTTTCTTTCTTTCTTTTTTATTTTTTCACATGTGTACTTTCAATTTCCTTCAGGAACTTTTCTGGCCGGGCGAGGTGGCTCACGCCTGTAATCCCAGCACTTTGGGAGGCCAAGGCAGGTGGATCACTTGCGATCAGGAGTTTGAGACCAGCCTGGGCAACATGGCAAAACCTCATCTCCACAAAAAATACAAAAATTAGCTGGGCATGGTGGTGCATACCTGTAGTCCCAGCTACTCGGGAGGCTGAGGTGGGCAGATGGCTTGAATCTAGGAGGTGGAGGTTGCGGTGAGCCAAGATAATGCCACTGCACTCCCGCCTGGGTGATACAGCCAGACCTTGTCTCAAAAAATTAAAAAGTAAGAATCAAAAAAAATCCAGGGGCAGAGGGACCCATGTGGGACAGATGGCATCGGATAGACCAGATGGTGAGTAGGGTGTAGAGGTCAGTGTCATCAGACTATCATGCCTACTCTGTGTATGACAGCAATAGCCCACAACAAGTTTAACAAAAAAAGGATCCCTCAACTAAATCAATAATCACAAATCCTGTGTGTGCAACACTTTGAAGGAAGAATGGGGACCTGTTCTCCCAGGAGACCAGGCTGTGCGCAGGTTATGGGAGACTTTGGTCTTGATCCTAAAGAGGCAGCTATTGATGAGTTTCCAGTGGGAACAGTGGAACCTGCCTCGGGGTGCGGTTGTGAGAATGACATCTGTAGTGTGGGAAGCTCTCGGGGTTCTCATGGTAACTCTCTTGTTTCTCTTTCTCTTAGAGACAGGGTCTCACTCTGTCGCCCAGGCTGGAGTGCAGTGGTGCAATCATAGCTCTCTGTAGCCTCGAACTCTTGGCCTCCAGCAATCCTCCTGCCTTGGCCTCTATGCCCGCCTGGCTGCTGCTTTCTTTTTCTCACTTCCTCCCCTCTTCTCACCCCTTGTCCCATCTCAATTCATTTTCTTTTCCTTTCTCTGTTTCCCTCCCTTTTTTCTCCTTTTCTTCCCTTCCTTCTTTGCGGCCCCTGCATAGGAGTCTTCAACCTGTGCGGCTCTGTGCTGCAGAGAGAGACACGGGGCTGGGAAGGGTCCCCCACACTGTGAAGAGAGCCCAGGGCAGTACTGGCTGCGTTCCTTTCCCTCTTCCCGGTCCTCCAGGAGGTGCACAGGATCCCGCGTGGGAGGAACCCCGGGCCTCATGGGGGTCTCTGAAGACAGAGCCAAACCTGCGTGGCGTCTCCCCCATTGAATACTAGGGGACACATTCCCCACAGGGACACAGCCACCTGTCACAGCCCTACTGGTGAAGTCCACAGTGTGTAATTCAGCCCATCCTCCATCCAGAGCTGGTTGCGGGGATGCGGAGAGCTGGTTGCGGGGGTGCTGAGAGCTGGCTGGGAGAATGCTGAGAGCTTGGGCTCCCTGTTTGCACAGCGGAGATTGAGAGAGAGACAGAGAGAGGACACACTCTTGTTCCCAGGAGCCCCGAGGGCCTGTACATTTGTGACGGATCCATTCGAGTGTCCCACGTCCAACGGTGGTCCTGGCTGATTCCTGGAGTAGTAAAGGAAGTTCCGTTCTTTCCTGCGTTGCTCCAACTTCCCGACACAGGAGAACAGATGTTTCACATCCAGAGATGACCGAGGTGGCAGTGGCTTCATCACATTGAGCAGGCAGTTCCTTCAACAGGCGTGGGTGGATCCCAGCCTCTTCAGGAAGCAGTTTGACGCAGTGTTTCAGGGGCCTGGAAATGTCCACACTTTTCTCGTCAGTAATCACACTTCTGGGAATTTGCCCAAAGGAAATAACCCTAAAAAAAAAAAAAAGAAAGAAAAGCCATGTGCTCAGCAATATCTATTGCAGTGATATTGTATAATAGGGAACCATCCAGTTGACACAACTGTGGCCACCACCTAGTAGATTCTTTTTTTTTTTTTTTGAAGAGAGAGAGAGAGTCTTGCTGTGTTGCCCGGACTGGTCTTGAACTCCTGGGCTCAAGCAATCCTCCTGCCTTGGCCTCCCGAAGTGCTGGGATTACAAGCGTGAGCCATCACACCTGGCCGAGAGAAAGATTCTTGATGAAGGCATTTGTGCTCCTGGATCCAGCCATGCCTGAAGTCCTTACCATGGGCTTTCCAACTATATGAGCAAATAAATTCCCTTTGCTATGTAAACAATATTTATGATACAGAGCTATGCAATTAATTGGATCGTAATGAAGATTAAATGAACTAATGATATATGAAATACTTGGTTCACAGGGGCTCATGAGAGGTCAACTCTCAGGAATTTCTTTCCCTTCAGTGAATGTACTTCCAAGTTAAAATCCACCAAGCATATTCCACATTTTAGAGCAGGCACGAATGGGTTTGACTGATTTAGAACAATAAACACACAGAACTGAAATTTCACATCACCACCTACCCCGCCAGGGTCTCACTATGTTGCCGAAGCTGGTCTCAAACTCCTGGGTTCAAGCAATCCTCCTGCCTCAGCCTCCCAAAGTGCTGGAGTTACAGGGATGAGTCACCACACCCAGCCTCTAGTGGATTCTTAAATCTGCATTTGTAAGAAGGAGTTCTGAGAGCTCTTTGTCAGCTAAGCTGGAAGCACAATTGCATGCCTGCTGAGATGGCTGGGTTGGAATGGGGGCTGCGGATTTTCTGAACCATTTCTGATACTGCCACATTGCTCTGTCTGCTAGGAAACCCTGCCAGGCAGCTGTGTCCCCCAGGGCGTTTCCAGCCATTCCCAGGCTAAAACTGGAGCGCCTGTTCCATTTTGGAAAATGAAGACTGACATCTCAAGGCGTGTTTCCTTTTTGGATGTTCCCCTGGATTTCTGGAGGGGAAGAGAAGGAAGTGTGGAAAACAACCAGGGAGGCCCTTGAAACCCCTTGTGGGGCAGAGCCCCTGGGGCAGGGATTTGTTTTTTTTCACCTCAAAAGCCTGCTGACAGCTCAAACAGCATCGCCCCCATCCTGGGGATGGAGGCAGGGAAGTTTATTTTTTCTAAAAGATTGTTAAAGGTCTTTATTTTATTGCAAAAGCAATACATGCTGATTGTTTAAAAAGAAACACATAAGTAATACAGAACTGTATAAAATAAAGTTCCTGGCAACCCCCTCCTCCTCTTCAGAGGGAGGCACCCTTTACTGTTTGTTTTAAATGTGTTCTGTTTTATTTTCTTGATCGCCCAGGCTGGAGTGCAATGGTGTGATCATAGCTCACTGTAGCCTCGGACTCCTGGGTTCAAGGGATCCTCTCACTTCAGCCTCCCAAGTAGCTTGGGACTACAGGCATCAATCATATCCTGCTAATTTTTTATTATTTTTTTGTAGAGATGGGGTCTCGTTGGTTTGACCAGGCTGGTCTGGGACTTCTGGCCTCAAGCAATCCTCCCACCTTGGCCTCTCAGAGCTCTGAGATTATAGGCGTTAGTCAGTCCCTGAATCCCATCTGTGTTCTTTCTTTTAGAGAGTTTCCATTTTAAGTCTTTGCAATTTTTTTTTTTTTTTGCAAGAAGCCACAGTGAACAATAGATCTTACAACCTGGTACACATGGGCACTCGTATATAAATAAAACACAAGTGTGACTCAACCATGCTTGTGACATGGAGTGCCCATCTGGAGTTGTGTAGTCTATTCTGTTCCATTCAATTACATTTTATTTACAAAGAAAGGTGGCTGGTCATAAACCAATCAAATGATTTCATGCCCCACTGCAGATGTAACCTGCAGACAGACAACTACTGTAGATAGTGGCACAGGAGACCAGCTGTTCACGACTCCCTGTCCTACAGCTTGGATCTCACATTGAAGAATTTAGCAGCCTGCTTTCCATAACATTTCCATAACAGCCTGCGTAGGGCTCTTCCTTCCTTCTTAACAGTGACAGAATATCTCATTTTTTATTTTCATTTATTTATTTATTTATTTATTTTTGAGACAGGGTCTCACTCTATCACCCAGGCTGGAGTGCAGTGGTGCGATCTCAGTTCACTGTAACCTCCACCTCCTGGGCTCAAGCACTTCTTGACTCAGCCTCCTGAGTAGCTGGGACTGCAGGTATGCGTCACCACACCCAGCTAATTTTTTGTATTTTTAGTAGAGACAGGGTTTCACTATGTTGGCTGGTCTTGAACTCCTGAGCTCAGGCAATCCATCCGCCTCGACCTCCCAAAGTTCTGAGATGACAGGCGTGAGACTCTGCAACCGGCCCCAGTGGGCAGAGTTATCTTATTGAGTGGTGTTTCTGGAGGTATTTGTTCAACTCCTTCTTGAGTCATTTGCATTGTTTCCACGCTGGGGCTGTCACCGTTAATGTCGTGTGGGACATTCCATCCAGGCACAGGAACAAGAGCATCCATGTGATTCCCAGCATGGAATTTCTGGACTACAAAGCAAGCACCGGCCAGGCAGGGTGGCTCACGTCCCTAATCCCAACAACATGGGAGGCCTAGGCAGGCGGATTACTTCAGTCCAGGAATTTGAGACCAGTCTCGGCAACATGGTAAAAACCCCGTCTCTGCAAAATATACAAAAATTAGCCGGGTGCCTGTAGTCCTAGCTGCTGGGGAGACTGAGGCAGGGGAGGATTGATTGAGCCCGGGAAGTAGAGGCTGCAGTGAGCTATGATCACACCACTGCACTCCAGCCTGAGTGACAGAGCGAGACCCTGTCTCAAAAAAGTTAATAAATAAACAAAAGCGTCTCCTACTATGTTTGCATGTAGGAATCAGTCACGATTTTTAAGAAAATACTGTGGTTTTAGAAAGAGGATATTCTTTTTTTTTTTTTTTTTTTTTTGAGATGGAGTCTCGCTATGTCCCCCAGGCTGGAGTGCAGTGGCGCGATCTGGGCTCACTGCAAGCTTCGCCTCCTGGGTTCACGCCATTCTCCTGCCTCAGCCTGCTGCGTAGCTGGGACTACAGGCGCCCACTACCACGCCCGGCTAATTTTTTTTTTTTGTATTTTTAGTAGAGACGGGGTTTCACCGTGGTCTCGATCTCCTGACCTTGTGATCCGCCCGCCTCAGCCTCCCAAAGTGCTGGGATAACAGGCGTGAGCCACCGCGCCCGGCAAAAGAGGATATTCTTGTTTCAGAAAGAGGTTGGGTCAAGCAGCTAACCTTACCCTGGCTTTGTGTGGCCGAGAGAGAGAAGAAAATTGGAGAGCCCCCCTTCCCTCAGGGATTCCCCAAATGTTTCCTCTACATTTCAGGGTCTAACTGTGGTGGCCCCAAGAAGGTGTTCAGGATGGAGGAGGGAGGCCAGTGGGGTGGGGTTGGGTGGGGGAATGACCTCTGTCTCAGAAGGGTGGGGAGGTGGGAAGGGGAGGCGGGTTTTTTGTCTGATTTGTGGAAACCCTCCAGACATTGAGGCCTCTGAGTGACATTCCCAGGATGGGGTCTGGAGGGCCGCCTGTGTTTGGAGGCAGGTGCAAAAGGGGCAGTGAGGGTGGGGGGATGGACAATCAGGATTCTCCCCATTCCATTCCTGTCCATATTGCCCTCTCTTTATTCACTTATTCATGTGCCGGTGATGCAGGATTTTTCTTCTCAGTCACTTTACAAACCAGGGACCCCCAGTAGGCGACACCCTGCCCAGGCCTCACTCAGTCACACTGGCATGCCCCGGTTTGCCTGTGTTATAGCTTGTATCCACGTTCGGCAGTTCCCGAGCTCTTATACCACGCCCAAGAAGAATGAGGATATGCGGGACATTGGAGGAGGAGGGTGGAGAATAATTTTATTGAGTGATAAAAACTGCTTTCAGCAGAGAGGGGACACACGGTTGGTCCCCCTACCTGAAGGCGGGAAAGTTCTCCCCCTGTGGCTGGGTCTGGGGTCTCTTATGGACTCAGAATGGGGAGTGTGGGCTGACTGGTTTGTGAGTATGCCAAAAAGGTTAAAGTGAAGACACCATTCAAAGGTGGGCACGACAGTGTAGAAAACCAGTTAGGAAAGGGTAGGTATATGTCAAATAGGTGAAGGGTGGGGACCAATTAGAGGAAAGCATGCCAAACGGGAACACAAGCTCCCAATCCAGTATGAGGATTTAACTTCTAGCTTGGCTTTCGGGTTTTAAACTATCTCCTGCTTGGAGGCGGGGTTTCACCGGGGACCCGCCCCATCTGCCTAGGCATTTGGCTGCCTCCTGCCACTCTTTCGGGCCTATGCCAGGCATCTGGGACACAGCAGTGACTAACGCACAAGCTTTAGCCTCCCAGCAGGGACCTTCTAGCTGGGGAGACAGATGTGGAATAACAACCATGATGTAGTTATTTACGAGGTGGTAAATGTGGCCGAGTGCAGTGGCTGGCACGTGTCATCCCAGTGCTTGAGGCCAGGAGTTCCAGACCAGCCTGGGCAACACAGAGAGACCCCATCACTACAAAAATAAAAAATAGGAAAACGAGCCGGGCATGGTGGCTGGCACCTGTAGTCCCAACTACTCAGGAGGCCGAGGTGGGAGGATTGCTTGAGCCTAGCAGTTTGAGGCTGCAGTGAGCTATATGATCACGCCACTGCACTCCAGCCTGGGGGACAGAGTGAGACCTGTCTCTATAAAAAATGAAAAAATTAAAAAGGAGATGGTAGTGCAACAGGAAAAGGTGACAGGGTGGGGGTGTTTCACGAGGGTCAGGGAGGAGAGCATAACCTCAGATAGAGTGGTTCGTGGTGTTTGAGCACAGGTTTGAAGGAAGGAGCAGGCCACGTAGACACCTGGGATGCCTGCAGTCCAGGCAGGAGGAGCGGCCATGCAAAGACCCTGAGGCGGGACGGTGCTGAAACAGCTGGGAGGAGGTCAGTGTGGCTGGAGTGGAGTGAGCAGAGTGGAGGATGTTTTGGAGGTGAGGGGCAGAGAAGAGACAAGGCTTAGGGTAACACAGGGCTCTGGAGTTCTCAGGAGGCTTCATGACCATGCGGAGGGGGTAGGGCAGCTGAGAGAACGAAAACAGAGGTTCTGGAAGGGAGGGGCTGGCTCAGGTCCTGTGGCCGCTGCGAAAGACACCAGAGGGAACTTTCAAAACCGCCATCATCATCACCGCTTCTCTCACCATTTCCTAAAACCAAAGGGGGCCTGGCTGCACCGTAAGCCCTGGTTACCCCCTCGGGAGGTTGAGCAACCTATGGCTTCCCAGTACCCACAGGCACGGCTTCCTACCTGCGCTTCCCCTTCTGGCCTCAGGAAGAGAAGCGCTCCTTGAGCCACCGTAGCTCGTGCCAGGCGCCTCAGATGATGGACAAACACTGACATGGAGGTTCAAATATCAGGAAATACAGAAACAGCCCAACCATGGTGCATCTGGGAGAAAACTCCGACAAAGAAGTCCTTTTGCAAGCCGAGTAGGAGAGTGGCATCTTAGCTTGGTGTTGTCTGGGGCAAAAAAAGGCTCAGCCCCTGGAGAGACAGCGGGGCTTCAGTGGGTGCCCCAAGAAAGGGGAGGAACCTGCATGGAGACCCAAGAGTGCTGGGGTTTTGGCTGGGCACAGAGGTTCATGCCTGTAATTCTAGCACCTTGGGAGGCTGAGGCAGGAGGATCACTTGAGCCTAGGATTAAGTTTAAGATTAGCCTAGGAAACCTATCTCTACAAAAAATAAAAAATTAGCCTGGTGTGGTGGCGCATGCCTGTAGTCCCAGCTACTCAGGTGGCTGAGGCGGGAGGATTGCTGTGCCCAGGAGGCAGAGGCTGCAGGGAGCTATGATAGAGCCACTGCACTCCAGCCTGGGTGACTACGTAAGACCCTGTCTCTACCAAGAACAAAGAAAGCAAAAAAGCATGCTGGGTTTTGTCCCATTTCCAGCCTGGCTGTGAGGCCTTTAGATCCCCAGCCCCTTTCTGGGCCTCAGCTATAAAATGACGGGGCTGGAGCGGGGAAAACGGGCGGGCAGACGGCCCTCCTTCAGACTGCGGACGGCAGTGAGTTGCCTCACCTTAAGTGCTTGTTTCTGTTCTGAGTTGGGCTCTGTAGGACACTGTTTTGGAAGGGAAGGCTCTTAGGTTCTGTGGCCGAAAAGTCACAGATCTGGGCCATCTAGAAAGCTCTAAGCTCTAGAAGCTCTCCACAGCATGGGGACTGAGCATGGACGTAGAGCCAGACAGCTTGGGTTCAAATCCTACTGCTGCCATGTGCTGGTTGTGTGACCTTTGACAACCTGCCTGACCTCTCTGGGCTTCTATTGCTAAGTCTGTAAAGCGGAGATGATAATATTTCCCTCATAGGGTTGCTGGGAGAGCGGAGTCCGGTGGCCTATGTGACTGTGACTGTTCGTTAGGCGACTATAATTCTATGACTCATACTCCACCCGCACTCCATTGCCCAGCCCCTCCCCACACCCCTACTGGGTTGTGGAATGGAGCTCAAAGAATGAAATTCTTCAGTGTTATGAAGACATGTGTTTCCTGGAGGCTACAAGGAAGAGAAAGTGCCAGTAGATGACCCCAAGGTCACAGAGTATTTGTTTATTATGCATTTGTCCTGCCCTGCTGCTAACCAGAATGTAAACTCCAGGGGAATTGGGGTCCCCATCTTGTTACCCCAGTTCTAGCTCCTGAGATGGTGCCTGGTTCCCGGGACACACCACCTGAGAGGGTGAGAAAACTGCCTGACAACTTCAGGCATCAGCCAGGCCTGGCACAAATTTCACCCCTAGTCACCTTCTTGCTGTGTGATTCCAGGCATCTTACTTTACCTGTCTGGGCTTCAGTTGCCCAATCTGTAAAACAGCTGGATTGTTGTAAGGATAAAACGAGATGGTGGATGTAAAAGTACTTTTGCATTCCAGGGCCCAGTGCCCAGTGGGTACTCAGCTTGTGTTCCCATCACTATCTCCCTCCTCCCCACCAACTCCTCCTCCTCCTCCCCCTCCTCTTTCCTCCTCTCCCTCCTCTTTCCTCGTCTCCCTTCCCCTCTCCTGTCCCCCTCCCCCTCCTTCTCTCCCTCCTCCTCCCCTGCTCCTTCCCTCTCACTCTCCCCCTCCTCCCTCTTCCCCTCTCCACTCCTCCCTCTCCCCCTGCTCCTTCCCCCTCCCCTCCTCCCTCTCTCTTTCCCCATCCTCCCTCTCCCCCGCTTCCTTTTCCCCTCCTCTCTCTCCTCCTCTCCCTTTCCTCCTTTCCTCCCTCCTCCCCTTCCTCCTCTCCTCTGCCTCCTTCCTCCCCCTCCTCCTCCCCTCTGCCTCCTTCCCTCTTCATCCTCCCATTCCTCCCCCTTCTCCTCCTTTCCTCCTCCCCTTCCCCGCCCTTACTTCTCTCTTCCTCCTCCTCCTCTATTGGGGTTTCATTCTGCATCAGATGCCAGTTGCTGTGACCCGGATATGTTTTGTTAAATACAAACACAGTCACGCAGCACAATCCCTGTGGCCAAGAGGACGCCTGTGTGTCATTATTAAGTGGATCAGGCCTCCCATCCTGAGAACACGCTCTTCCTACGGTTTACAGGGCCCCTGCCCTGAAGCAGATAACCGGGGCCTCACTCTGGGCAGGCAGGAAAGGCCCCACCTGCCATCCAGCTGGGCTGCTTCTCCTGGCCTGGTGAAGATGGAGGCCTTCGTCTTCTGCCATGTTACCCAGCCTGTTCTGGGATGGCCTCCCACGCCCCCAGAGGAAGGGTTGACCCATTAATCACAGGGCTTGGGAAGCTCACCTGGGCCTCCACCTGGGCCACTGGCTGCAGGTGCCATCACCCACAGACGGTGACCAGGGACTGCCCTTGGACGTGGAGCCGGGCCGCCTGCTGACTCGGATGTCCTGTCCTGGCCAGAGGCAGCTCTCACAGCGAGCACTGCCAGATGGAACCCAGGATGCCTAGTTACATTTGAATTCCAAAGAAATAGCAAATGATTGTTTGGTGTATGTCCTGCGCAGTATTAGGGACAAATTACAGATCTGCAGCATTTGGGACACACCTATACAAATGACAAGCAGGCATTTGCTACTTCTCTGCAATTCAGATTAACTGGGCACCCCGTATAGTTATGTGCTAGATCCAGTAACACTCCCTAAAGCCTCCTTCTGCCCATGAGCTCACCCCGTTTCAGCTCCATCTTGGCAGCAGCAGAAACAAAGGGTTTGGCCAGGCTAAGGGCGAGGCCACTGAGCCAGGATTGGGGTTGGGGGTGCAACCTTAGGCAAGCCTCCTGTCCTCCTGGTCTCAGTTTCCCCGTCTGCATAACTCAGCTGGAAGAATCGGGGCTGCATGGACCTTTTTTGAGCACAAAGCGTGTGATGTATGTGGGAAACATGTTTTGGAAATGGAAAGGTGTTACGGAATTATGAGTGATCGGAATTCGTTGTTAATGGGTAATGCAGACCAGTCAGTGGGGGCTGTTTACTGGCAACTGGGTTCCTTTTTTGGAAATTAGTTTTTTTCAATAAGCAACCTGCATTTGTTCTTGAAACATTAGAAAATGGAGAGTAGCAAAAGGACGAAAAATTCCCTAATGACATCACTCAGGGACAACTATTTATAGCTTTTTTTTTTTTTAATTTTTATTTTTTTGAGAAGGATTCTCGCTCTGTTGACCAGACTGGAGTGCAGTGACATGATCTCAGCTCACTGCAGCCTCCACCTCCCGGGTTCGAATGATCCTCCTGCATCAGCCTCCCAAGTAGCTGGGATTACAGGTGCGAGCCACCATGCCTGGCTAATTTTTGTTTCGCTATGCTGGCCACGCTGGTCTCAAACTCCTGGCCTCAAGTGATCCACCTGCCTCAGCCTCCTGAAGTGCTGGGATTACAGGTGTGAACCACCACACCCAGCCTCTATAGCATTCTTTTTCCTTGGAAAACTTTTCCTCCAGGTGTATGTGTGTATTACTTTTTCTTTTTCTTTTTTACAAAATAAGTGGGATCATAGTCTGCATTCTTTTAGGGAACCAGTTTTTCCTCCTATAGCCACTTCATGTCTGAAGTTTCAGAGTACACCCAGAGGAAAAGCATCTTCCTTTCTGGTCCATGTGATTCCTGGGGTATTGACAGACGTCCTATAAAACCACAGCCTGCCTGTCCTCCTCCTGCTATGCCTGCATAGATGCCTAGCTTATGTTAAAAAAAAATTGAGATACACTTCTCATAACAAAGTTTAACATTTTAAATATTTTAAACTGTACTATTCAGTGGCATGTAGTGTTTTGCAATCACCACCAATATCGAGTTCTTAATTTTTTTTTTTTTTTTTTTTTTGAGACAGGGTCTCACTCTGTCACCCAGGCTGAAGTGCAGTGGCACCATCTCGGCTCACTGCAACCTCTGCCTCCCAGGTTCAAGTGATCCTCCCACCTCAGCCTCCCAAGTAGCTGGGACTACAGCTGTGTGCTACCATGCCTGGCTAATTTTTGTACTTTTTTTTCTAGAGACAGGGTTTTGCCATGTTACCCAGGCTGGTCTCAAACTCCTGACCTCAAGGAACCCACCTGCCTTGGCCTCCCAAAGTGCTGGAATTACAGGCATGAACCACTGCACCCAGCCCAGAACATTGTTATCACCCTAAAAAGAAACCTCATACTCTTGGGCAGTCACTCCCCAATTCTTTCAGCGCAGATCCACTTTCTCTCTCTACGGATTTGCCTATTCTGGACATTTTGTGTAAATGGAATCATACAATATGTGGCTTTTGGTGTCTGGTTTCATTTTACAAAATGTGTTTGAGGTCCCTCTATGTTGTGGAAAGCATCAGTGCATTGCTCCTTTTTATGGTCAAATCACTCAATTCTTTTATGGCCAATACTTGTGGTAGAGATAGATTACATTTTGTCTATCCATTCATTCACTGATGGACATTTGAGTTATCCCTACCTTTTGACTAGTGGGAATACTGCTGCTATGAACATTCTCATACAAGTTTTTGCTTGAGTACTTGTTTTCAGTTCTTTTGTGTATACACCTTGGGGTGGAACAGTAGCTATAGCATTTTATGTTCCCACCAGCAATGTATGAGGGTTTCAGTTTCTTCACATCCTTCCCAATATTTATTTTCCATTAACTTTTTTTTTTGAGACAGAGTTTTGCTGTTCTCCCATGCTGGAGTGCAGTGGCACAATCTCGGCTCACTGCAACATCCGCCTCCCGGGTTCGAGCAATTCTCTTGCCTCAGCCTCCTGAGTAGTTGGGGTTACAGGCATCTGCCACCATGCCTGGCTAATTTTTGCATTTTTATTTATTTATTTTTTTTGAGACAGAGTTTCTCTCTGTTGCCCAGGCTACAGTGCAGTGGTGCGATCTCGGCTCACTGCAAGATCCGCCTCCCGGGTTCACACCATTCTCCTGCCTCAGCCTCCTGAGTAGCTGGGACTACAGGTGCCCGCCACCACACCTGGCCAATTTTTTGTATTTTTAGTAGAGACGGGGTTTCACCATGTTAGCCAGGATGGTCTCGATCTCCTGACCTCATGATCCACCTGCCTTGGCCTCCCAAAGTGCTGGGATTACAGGCGTGAGCCACCACACCCAGCCTAATTTTTGTATTTTTAGTAGAGATGGGGTTTCACCATATTGGCCAGGATGGTCTCAAACTCCTGACCTCAAGTGATCTGCCAACCTCGGTCTCCCAAAGTGTTGGGATTACAGGCATGAGCCACCGTGCTCGGTCAAAAACTTTTTTTTTGTAGCTATCATAATGAGTATAAAGAGGTATCTCATTGTGGTTTTGATTTGTATTTCCTTGCTGACTATTGGTGTTGAACATCTTTTCATGTGCTTCTTGGCCATTTGTATATTTTCTTTGGCGAAACGTCTATTCAAGTCTTTTGCCTTTTTTTTTTTTTTTCTTTTGAGACAGGGTCTGGCTCTGTCATCCAGGCTGGAGTGTAGTGACATGATCTCTGCTCACTGCAGTGTTGACTTCCCAGGTTCAGGTGATCCTCCCACCTCACCTCCAAAGTAGGTGGGACCACAGGTGCCCACCACCATGCCTGGCTAATTTTTGTATTTTTAGTAGAGACGGGGTTTCACCATGTTGGTCAGGCTGGTCTCGAACTCCTGACCTCCGGTGAGCTGCCTGCCTCAGCCTCCAAAAGTACTGGGAGTACAGTCGTGAGCCACCGTACCCGGCCTCAGTGCCAATTTGTTTTGTTTGTTTTTTTTTTGCTGAGTTGTAAAAGTTCTTTATATAATCTAGATACTAGACCCTTATCGGATATATGATTTGCAAACATTTTCTCCTCTTCTGTGGGTTGTCTTCTTACTTCCTGATAGTGTCCTTGGGCGCACAAAAGTTTTCCATTCTGATGAAGTCCAATTTATTTATTTTTTATTTTATTGCTTGTGCATTTGCTTTCATATTTATAAAACCATTGTCAGATCCAAGGTCACGAAGATTTATGCTATTGTTTCCTTCTAAGAGTTGAATGATTCAACCTTTGTATATGATGTGAGGTAGGGATTCTAACTTCATTCTTTTGCATGTGGATATCCAGTTGTCCCAGCACCACTTGTCAAATAGACTCTTGGCTGGGCATAGTGGCTCATGCCTGTAATCTCAGCACTTTTGGAGGCCAAGGTGGGCAGATTGCTTGAGGTCAGGAGTTTGACACCAGCCTGTGGTGGTGCATGCCTGTAATTCCAGCTACCTGGGAGGCTGAGGCAGGAGAATTGCTTGAACTTGGGAAGTGAATGTTGCAGTGAGCCAAGATCACACCACTGCACTCCAACCTGGGTGATGGAGTGAGACTCTGTCTCAAAAAAAAAAAAAAAAAAAAAAAGACTCTTTCTCCATTGAATGGTCTTGGCACTCATTGACCATAGATGTATAGTTTATATGTAGACTCTCAATTTTATTTCATTGATTTATATGTCTATTCGTATGCCAGAACCACATACTTTGATTACTGTAGCTTTGTAGTAAGTTTTAAAATCAGAATGTGTGGGCCAGGTGCAGTGGTTCATGCCTGTAATCCCAGCACTTTGGGAGGTGGAGGTGGGAGGATCACTTGAGCCCAGGAGTTCAATACCAGCCTGGGCAACATAGTGAGACCACATCTATACAAAAAATTTAAAACTTAGGCATGGTGGTGCACTCCTGTAGTCCCAGCTACTCTGGAGGCTGAGGTGAGAGGGATTGCTTGAGCCCAGGAGTTTGAGGCTGCAGTGAGCTATGATGGCACTACTACACCACAGAATGGGTAACAGAGTAAGACTCGGTCTCAAAAACAAACTGTAAACAAACAGAAACAGTGGGTCCTCCAACTTTGTTCTTTTTCAAGATTGTTTTGGCTATTTGAAATCCCTTGCAATTCCATATTAATTTTAGGATCCACTTGTCTATTTTTGCCAAAAAAGCCAGCTGGAATTTTGATAGAGATTACATTGGACCCGGGCCAGGCACAGTGGCTCACACTTGAAATCCCAGCACTTTGGGAGGCCGAGGCTGGCAGATCACTTGAGTCCAGGAGTTCGAGACCAGCCTGGCCAACATGATGAAACTCTGTCTCTATTAAAAATACAAAAATTAGCCAGGCTTGGTGGTGCACACCCGTAGTCCCAGCTACTCGAGAGGCTGAGGCAGGAGAATCGCTTGAACCCAGGAGGCAGAGGTTGCAGTGAGCCAATATCGTACCATTGCACTCCAGCCTGGGCGACAGAACGAGACTCCATCTCAAAAACAACAACAACAACAACAAAAACAGAGATTACACTGCACCTGTACATCACTTTGGGAAGTATTGCCATTTGTGATCATTACTTTTACACATCAACTTAGCTAGCCTATAGTACCCAGTTATTCAACTAAACACCAATCTAGAAGTTGCTGTAAAAGTATTTTTCAGATGTGGTTAATTTTAGTTGACTTGAAGTAAAGGAGAGCATCCTTGGAAATCCAGATGATCCTAATTCAATCAGTTGAAAGGCATTAATAGCAAAATTGTGGCAGGCAGGGTGCCTCATGCCTGTAACCCCATTACTTTGGGAGGCCAAGGTGGGAGAATCACTTGAGCCCAGGAGTTCAAGACCACCTGGGAGACATAGTGAGACTTCATCTCTAAAGGGAAAAAAAAAAAAAAAAATAGCCAGGAGTGGTGGTGCATGCCTGTGGTCTCAGCCACTTGGGAGGCTGAGGTGGGAGGATCACTTGAGCTCAGGAGGTCAAGGCAAGAGCGAGCTATAATACTGCCACTGCATTTCAGCCTGGATGACAGAATGAGACCCTGTCTAAAAGAAAAAAGAAAGCACTCCCACCAACGGGTGAAGCTTTAGTTCCTGCCCAAGAGTTCCCAGCCTGCCAACGTGCCCTACAGATTTTGATATTGCCAGCACCCACAATTGTGTAAGCCAGTTCCTTGAAATCTCTCTCTGTATCTGTGCCTCTGTCTCTCACTGTCTACAGATAGATAGATTCTCCTCAATTTATGACAGGCGTATGTCCTGATCAATCCCATTGTAGGTTTAGAATATTGTAAGTTGAAAACGCATTTAGACTGGGCATGGTGGTTCATGCCTGTAATCCCAGCACTTTGGGAGGTCAAGGCAGGTGGGTCACTTGAGGCCAGGAGTTTGAGACCAGGCTGGCCAACATGGTGAAAGTCCGTCTCTACTAAAAATACAAAAATTAGTCAGGCATGGTGGTGCATGCCTGTAATCCCAGCTATTCAGGAGGCTGAGGCATGAGAATCACTTGAACCCAGGAGGCGGAGGTTGCAGTGAGCCACTGCACTCCAGGCTGGGCAACAAAGTGAAACTGTGTCTCAAAAAAAAAAAAAAACAAAAAAACAAAAAAACAAAACAAAACAAAAAGAAAACACAAAAAAAGCATTTAATATGCCTAACCTACTGAACATCAAAGTTTAGCCTAGCCTACCTTGAACGTACTCAGAACAACTTACATAGCCTACAGTTGGGCAATAACATCTAACACAAAGCCTGGTTTATCAAAAAGTATTGAATATCTCATGTAATTTACTGAGTACTATACTAAAAGTTAATAACAGAATGCTTGTAAGGGTACTTGAAGTACAGTTTCTTCTGAATGTGTATCAGCATCATAAAGTTAAAAAATCGTAATTGAACCATCGTTAAGTCTGGTACCATCTGTATATGTATATATCTCCTCTCTCTTTCTTTGAAAGATTTCTGACTGATATACCACTTTAACAATATTAAATCTTCTGGTCCGTGAATGTCTTTCCATTTATTTAGGTTTTCTTTAATTTCTTTCAGCAATGTTTTATAGTTTTCAGTGTATAGGTCTTGAACTTCCTTAGTTAAACGTTTTCCTAAGTATTACATTGTCTTCTCTCTCTCTCTCTCTTCTTCTTTTTTTTTTTTTTTTTTTAGAGATGGGGTCTTGCTATGTTACCCAAGCTGGATTCAAACTCTCATGCTCAAGGGGATCCTTCCGCCTCAGTCTCTTGAGTAGCCGGGACTACAGGTGTGTGCCACCATACCCAGCTTCTATCCTTTTGAGGCTATTGTAAATGGAACAATTTTCTTAATTTCATTTTTGGATTGCTCATTGCTAGTATACAGAAATGCAACTGGCTGGGTATGGTGCCTCACACCTGTAATCCCAGCACTTTGGGAGGCCCAGGCAGGTGGATGGCTTGAGCCCAGGAGTTTGAGACCAGTCTGGGCAACATAGCAAAACCCCGTCTCTACAAAAAACTACAAAAAAATTAGCTGAGCACAGTGGCATATGCCTGTAGTCCCAGGTACTGAGGAGGCTGAGGTGGGAGGATCGCCTGAGCTCAGGAGGTCAAGGCTGCAGTGAGCTGTGATCGAGCCACTGTACTTCAGCCTGGGTGACAGAGACCCTGTCTCAAAAAAAAAAAAAAAAAAAAAAAAAAAAAAGAGCAACTGATTTTCGTATGTTGATCTTAAATCCCACAACCTTGCAGAACTGGTTTATTAGCTCTAATAGGTATTTTGTACATTCTTTAGTGTTTTTACATACAGGATGATATCATCTGTGAGTAGAGATAGCTTTACTTTATCCTTTTCAATCTGGATGCTTTTATTTTTCTTGCCTAATGGCAATGGCCAGAACCGCCAGGATAATGTTGGACAGAAGTGGCCAGAGTGGGTACTTTGGCTTGTTCCTGTTCTTAGGGGGAAAACATCCAGTCTTTTACCATTAAGTGTGTCATTAGCTGTGGGATTTTCACAGAAGCCCTAAAGTTGAGGAAGTTCCTGTCTATTTCTAGTTTGAGTATTTTTTTTTTTTTAAAAATCATGAAAGCATTATTGGATTTCTTCAAATGCTTTTTCTGTCTATCGAGATGCTCATGTGGCCCAGTTTACTTTTATCCCCTGGTTGGAAGCCTTGGGTTGGAAATTCAATCTCTGTGGTTTTTTGGGGATCAAAGAAAAGAGTTACAGTCTTATAGCTCTGCCCATAAATAATTGCAAGCTCACAGCCGTGGTAAGTGTTTAGGATGCATAAAAACACAAAGTTGGCTCCTGTTGCTGCTCAGCAGTTGGGGAAAGAAAAACAAATGAAGATGTGGTAGTATTCAGTAAAGGACAGAAGAAAACTCAGGCTCACCACTGCTTTTACAGGAAGGAAGGAAGGGAGGGAGGGAGGAAGGGAGGGAGGGAAGGAGGGAAGGAGGGAGGGAGGGAGGGAGGAAGGAAAGAAGGAAGGAAGGAAGGGTGGGAGGGAGGGAGGCAGGGAGGGAGGAAAGAAAGAAGGAAGGAAGGAAGGGAGGGAGGGAGGGAGGGAGGGAGGCAGGGAGGGAGGGAGGGAGGTAACTCATCCACAGCTGAGGGTGGCCCGTCAGTGGACATGGCACAAGGTGGCAAGAACTTGGGGCTGGGGACACTTTGCTGAGGGACCCGGGACAAGCCATACTCCCTATCTGGGCCTCCCTATCTTTAGGACCTCAGGTAAAGGCATGGGATTTGGGCACCGGTGGGTTCTAAGATTCAGGTCTTTGCCAGCATGGGGCTCGGAAGCTCCCTGTCCAAATGGCGTTTGTCTGTGGATGGCCACATCAGGGTTCTGCCCATCTCCTGGCTCTGTGTACTCTCAAAGCCAGGCACGTTTCTTAATTCCCTCTAATGATTTCCCAGAGAGCCTGCTGGATCCAGGCTGCTGCTGTGATCACTGCAGCCGGCCGATGGGGCTCCAAGCAGACGGGGAGATGGCACCCATTTAGGGGCAGATGTGGAAACAGGAGCTACTGATTTCCAGAGCTTTCTTTCAGTGAGAAAGGCCTACCTGGGGGCACGGGCCACCCTGGGCGCACAAAGCGGAGAAACAGCTGATAAGCCTTACGTAATACCTATCCCGTGCTAAAAACTTTACCCCCATCTTCCCAGTTAACTCCTAGTCGGTCTTAGGAGACAGGACTGCTATTGTGCCCATTTTGCAGACGGGAAGCCGAGCTCAGAGAGGGTGGGTAACTTGCCCGAAGGCACAGAGTGTCTTGGTCAGTCCGGACGCGTCTGTAGAGTTAGAGGAAGAGAAGGGCCGTCCTCCAGAGGGCTGGGAGCGCCCCAGCGCGGGTCCGGGGTCGAGGTTGGTGGTCCCGCCGCCTGGAAGTGGTGGAGCGGGGGGAGAGAGGGAAGTGGGGAGAGCTGCGAGCGGCAAATCCGGAGGGAGGGTCAGGCTGTCGGGGGCGGGGTGGGGGGTGCTGGCACCGGGAGGCAGGGGCAGGATCGGAGAGTCGGGCAGACACCAGGTCCGCGCGAGGCGTCTCAGGGGTAAGCCTGGGGGGCTCTGGGGTGGCGAGGGAGCGGGGTGTGGGTTGAAGCCTGGGGGCGATCGGAGTGAGGCGGGGAACGGGCAGTGGTCTAGTCTGGGGCCCAGGTGCGGGCCGCGGGGGCGGGAGAAGCCGGAAGCGCGAGCTGGCCGCGCTCCGCCCCGGCGGGTCCAGCCCCCGCCCCCGTCCCCGCCGCCCGGCCCTTTTCCCGGGGCGCCCGCGCGGCCAGCTCAGACCTCCCGGCTCGACAGGCGGCGCGGGCGGCGGTGAGTGCGGCGCGGGGACGCCGGGGCTTGGGGGTCAGAGGGGGAGAGCGGAGGGCCCGTGGCGCCAGCACCTGCTGGGCGCCCAGTGCACCGAGCCCTTGGCTGGGGGCTCCCGGGAGGCCGGGGGGCGCCGGGCGGGTTGCGGGCATCGAGGCACAGCGGAGGGCGTAGGGGCCGGGCCGGGGCGGGGTCCGGCCTCCCAGCCCTGGTCCCGGCCGCGTCTGCGGTTGGGCTCATTTCCTGCGCCCCGGAGTGGCCCGATCGCGTGTGGCGGGGTCGTCTGGCCCCCACCCGAACTAGCGGCCCTCGCTGCCCGCCGCGACCCCCTACGGGGAGAGGACGGCCCCTGGGCTTTTTAGAAAAAGGCGCAATTCGCTCTAGTGACTCAGGTTGAGACTTCCAGAAATATTCCCCGGGGGTTCAGAAACAAAACCAAAACAAACAAAACCCCAACGAATTCCGGAATGCTGTTTGCATTCATTTGGCTTCTAGAGGCGCGGGTACCCGCGCTTCTCCGCTTGCCCCCGCGAGTTCGCACAAGATCCGGGACGGACACCCGAGGGCCCTGGGAGACCCTGGGGAGGTGAAAATCAGCGAAGTGGGCCGTGGCCCCTAGGCCTGACCCCTCCCCGCGGGGTAAGGTGGGCACCCCGCGAGCGCAGGGGTCCTCTCACTGCTGATGGCACCCAGCTCTGGGCCCAGACGCCGCTCACCGTCCACCGCTGGTGCCGGGTAGGTGCTGGTGGGACCAGCTGGTGACTGGTGGCAGAAGTGGACCTCGCCCCTCCCTGCCAAGCTAGGCAAATACCCTCCCCGCTCTGGTTTGCAGGTCACTGTGGATCTAGGTGGTCAGTTGGTGGTGTGCCCGAAGCTCTTCAGGGTCAGGGAGAGGAGGTGACAGGGGAAAGGTGTGTGTTCTGGAAGGTCCAGTCATGCTTCAGGGACCAGGCTAGTTGGACCTTCACTGGTTTTCTACTTCCCGACAGTGCAGCTGATGTCACTGACTGTTGGACAGAGCAGTGGTCACTGGGAAATCTAGTTTCTGGAAGCCACCGGGCCTTCCGAGCTCCTACCAGTCTTCCCAAGGAGGATACCTTCCTCCCCTTGGCCTGGTGCACTGGTGCTGGTTCAAAGACTGCCTGAAGCCCAGGTTGGGGTCCTCTTTAGGAAAGCCGTGATTTGCCTTAATGTGTGCTTGGCTGCCTCATCTGCCCTCTCACCCCCTGCCTTCTCAGAGTGACTCTTTAGGACTTCCTATTTAGGACGAACCCAGATGCAGAGAGAAGTGCAAGCTGGTATCTGGAATTCCACCAGTGTTTTGGTTTTATCAGTTGGAGCAGGATCTAGATGGCCTGTGACTTGCTTTACCTGGCACTGAGTAACACCCATGTTGCACTTGGCTTTCTTCTCTACCAGCCCTTGCTCTGGGAACTAAATGTGCACGAAACTCTCTAAGAAACATTTAATTGTAATCTACCATGAGGGAGGCCTATCTTCCTCTTTCCTGTTACTTTAAGGCATGAATAATAGATGCATTTATTCACATTTGAGAAAGTATCTTGTAATGTTGTCAAAGATTAAGTGACTGGGTGATTGATCTAAGACGTAGGATCAATTTCTTTCCTTTTTTTTTTTTTTTGAGTCAGAGTCTCACTCTGTCGCCCAGGCTGGAGTGCAGTGGTGCGATCTCGGCTCACTGCAACCTCTAACCCTTCCCACACCCCTCAGCCCCCCACCCGGGTTCAAGCAATTCTCGTTTCTCAGCCCCCAAGTAGCTGGGATTACAGTTGGGTGCCACCACGCTTAACTAATTTTTGCATTTTTAGTAGAGACAGGGTTTTGCCATGTTGGCTAGGCTGGTTTCAAACTTCTGACCTCTAGTGATCCACCTGCCTCGGCCTCCCAAAATGCTGGGATTGCAGGTGTGAGCTACCTCACCTGGTCAATTTCTTAAGTCTCTAAAATACTACATTGAAGTGTAATTCACTGTCTTTGGTGAATCCATTTCCTTTTGTTCCTTCTGTTCCTTTTATGGGCTGGCTGTTGAGAAATAAAGCGCTACCCTTGCCATGTAAAGGATGCAAAAGAATGGCTCCTGGTCCTGAGGGGTTTACACAACGAGTAGAAAGTAGAAGTAAACACAGGCGAAAAAGTTGGTGCTTGCTAACGCCCTTGTAACTCCGGAAAGGGCTTGAGAGCAGTGGAAAGGAGGCAGCTGAGTTAGAGAAAGTTTCATGGAAAAACTGAGGCCTGAGCACATGTGGCAGAAGGAACATGTGGACATAGTTCAAACAAACAGGAGGGTCTCAGCAGAGCTGTGGAGGAGGTACAGCCAAGCCCAGGTGGTTGAAGACACTAAATGGAAAATCCACTGAGAGGAAAGAGCTGGAAGGCGTTTCCAGCCTAAGTGAATTTTCAAGAAAATAAACAGTGCATGTTTTGCTGACATTACCCATCCTTACTGCTCAGAGGTGTGTAATAGCACTTTGAGAATGGGCTGGTGCCGTTTTGTGACTTAAACTTCTCCCACTGAAGAGGAATTTCCCCAGAGCTACAGTGAGGGTGGAAAAAAGAGGATCTGCAAGAGGAAGTCCTGGATTCTTGGCACTGTGACTTGTCCTCTATTTGTTTTCGCTTTTATGGCAGTGAAAATAGCCCCGTGGGTGAGGCGGTCTATCAGGTAAATAGACTTCCTTAGTTCTGTGTTTCTTTAGCACACACATTTTTGACATCTCCTGGGCGCGTTTGGCCACCCATGGTCTGTTCTGAACTTGATTAATGTTTACTTGCCTAAGAATTGTTATTTGAGGTCAAGTGGCATTTTCCAGGGTCCTCATAATTTCATCTTGTTTGAGCCTGTGTTGATTGACTCTCTGGACACCAGTGACAACGGCTTTGTAGCTAATGAAGTTGTCCCTTGGCTGCAGGTTATTTCAGTAGAAGAACTGTGTAATTTCATAGAGCTTAAGGCATGGACACAAGAAAGGAACCATTCTGGAAGCTGTCTGTGTGATGGTGATTCTCTGCTCACCTCATAGTACGTAGGAGTTTATATACCAGGATCCAAAGCTGGAGGCTTCAGAGAAAATAATGTTGGAGAATTTAAGCTATTTAGCTCATGGAGACTTAGAAATAATAGACAGCGTGCCTCAGGTATGTTTAAGAGCTTAATGATGACTTGCCTTAATCTTGAATTCATGAGGTTATTCCTAAATGATGTACTGATAGTTTGAAATTTTTTATTAAAAAAAATTAAAGAAAGTATGGAAGATAAAGAAGAAAGGCATAATCTCATAGTCAGAACGAAACAACTCCCACTGGCTGTCCTTATCGGGTGGCTTCTGTCTTTTGTCTTTGTGCCTGTTTTCTATGAAATCATAATCAGGGTTCGTACAATTTTGTATCCTAATGCAGTTTCAATCTTATTAATGATCTCATTGCACTGTTTGGTGAAAACCCGTCATTCATGTGGAAACTGGGCATGTGGTTTCACCCAGAATCCAGAGGAAAATTGCCCACTCTGATTGTGGGGGAGCAGCCCAGCTCCCTGATGGAAGCATTTTCCATTCCACAAATCACTATGATTTGTCGTTATGCCATGCTTGAACCTGGCTTTAAGATTGTGGTAACTTTATCTTTGACTTGAGGGACATACTGCCCTGCAGAAACCGCCTGAACTCAGAAGATGGAATTGGCACACATTTCTCTGAAATATTTCACTCTGAGCTTCTGTACTTTTAACTGAGGTCTACTGAAATTAGAATTTGTTTGGGATCAAGTAACCGAAGGCCAATTTCTCGCTTCCTTTCCCAAAGAGAGCTGGAGGTCCGGGTTTCCCCTTTTGTCTAAATCCTTCCTGCTTAACCGTTTATGGCTTAAGACGTACCATTCACCTTGAACATTTTCAGGAATGACAGGCAGGTTAAATTCCGTGACAACAAAAACCATGTTGCAGAATCGTAGTTTAAAACCTGCCAAGTGACAGTCCTTAGTTTAAGAATTTTAAGCAATATTCAATGTAATAAGTATACAATTTGGGAGGGTTGATTATAGTCAGGATCCACTGTGCTCACATTATTGGAAATAACGTTTTTTCTCCAGAGACCCTAAAAGACCAGACCTTTTTGACCCTCGCAGCTGGTACTCTATCTTGTTTACAAACTAGGCTATTTTCTTAGGAGACCTGACAATTTGCATGTGAGTGCCCTTCTTTTGCCCAAGGAATCCCTTTTTTATTCTGGGGTCATTTCTGCGATATACATATTCATGGACCTAGCTTAGTGTTTCTTTTCTGGGGGCTGGGAGGTGGGGACCAGAGTAGAATTGAATATTTCTCCTTTTTCTTCCTGGAAGAATCGATCTTCGAGGATTAAGTTGGTGGTTAAAAAGCCGCTGCATCTTTCTGAAGGCCTTGCCCTTTTATGTGTTGATCTGATAACCAAATGTAGAAAACACTTCTGTACACAACTTGAGGATATATTTTTAGAAGAGTTTACCACCCACATGTGGCTAAAGTTTTGTGGGGAGGTTGTTTTTTTTTTTTTCCGTTGTGAGTAAAATAGATATTTCACTATATCTTGCTCTTATTTTCAAACCCTTTAAAAAGCCATTGACCATTTTCTCTTTTATTTTTAGCTGACACATAATAATCATACATATTTATGGGATAAAGAGTGATATTGTCATACATGTCTCCAGTGTGTAATTGATCAACGGGTAATTGGCATGTTCGTCACCTCAAACACTTATGGTTTCTTTGTGTTGTGAACATTCAGAAGTCTGCTAGCTATTTGAAAATATAGACGGAATCATCGTTAGCCATATTCACCCTACAGTTTACAGAACAGTAGAACTTCTTTCTCCCATTGAACTGTAACTTTGTACCTGTTAACCAACCTCCCTCTAGCCTCTCTTCCCCTCCCCTTTCTAACCTCCAGTAACCACAGTTCTTTTCTCTACTTCTGTGAACTCGATTTTGTTGTCCTTCCTTTGTGGAAGTTGTGAAATACCTTTTGAGGGGAGTGCAGACTTGTGGACAGGCGTAAATATGCATTCAGCTGGACTGAGTTTGGGAGGTTCCTTCGAAACCTGTTCTTTTGCTGAAATTCTAGGTATCTTTTTATTTTATTTTATTTTTTATTTTTCACCTCATTAGTTAGAAGTATCAGAAACTCTCCTTTTCCCCCCACTTAATCTTTGGCATTTAACCAAAATATACTTCATTTATTTATATGTTTTTTGAGATAGGGCCTTGCTCTGTTGCCCAGGCTGGAGTCCAGTGGCGTGACCACAGCTCCATGCAGCCTCAGCCTCCCTCCCGGGCTCAAGCCATCCTTCCACCTCAGCCACCACACTAATTTTAGTGGTTTTTTTTTTTTTTTTTTTTTTGTAGAGAGACAGGGTTTCGCCATGTTGCCCAGGCTGGTCTCAAACTCTTGGAGTCAAGTGATCCATCCATCTCGGCCTCTCAAAGTATTGCCATTACAGGCATGAGCCTCACCCCAAAGCACTCAAATGTTGTTTTTTTTAAATTGAAATTGAGTGCTTTGGGGTAAGACCTGCCTATTTCATTTCACCTTATAGTTTTTCTTACTCTTGGCCTATGTAGGGGAGAGGGAAGACTTTTTTTGTGCCTTCTGAAGTTACCATAATTGAGTCTATGAAATAAACCGATGATTGATAGATTAACAGACAAAAATACATACACATTTTTCCATGCGTAAATGTGGGAGTCCCACAGAAAGTGAAACTCAAAGCAAGGTCAGATGATGGACATTTATCTAGTGTGCCTGAGCTACAAAAAAGGAATAAGGGGCTGGGTGTGGTGGCTCATGCCTGTAATCCCAGCACTCTGGGAGGACAAGGCAGGCAGATCGCTTGGGCCCAGGAGATCCAGACCAGCCTGGGGAACATGGCAAAGCCCTGTCTCTACAGAAAATACAAAAGTTAGCCTGGCATGGTGGCTCATGCCTGTGGTCCCTGCCACTCTGGAGGCTGAGGCAAGAGGATAGCTTGAACCTGGGAGATTGAGACTGCAGTGAGCTGAGATAGCACCACTGCACTACAGCCTGGGTGACAGACCAAGACCCTGTCTCCAAATAAAAAAGAAAAAGGAATAGGGGCTTGGGGCTCCTGGAGGGAGGTAGTGCTAGGTTACAGAAGGGTGAGGGGAGGAAATGTATAGTGAACAAAGGTTGCCTTGTTATGCAGATAAAAAGTCTCTTGAATGATGAAAGTTGTCTCAGAGTAGCCCTCAGAAGAACAGGTGATAGCTTGTGACCAGGTGTCAACCTTCAATCTCCTCTCCTAAGTTAAGATCTTCCAGCTGGGCCTGGTGGCTCATGCCTATAATCTCAGCACTTTGGGAGGCCGAGGTGGGTGGATCACGAGGTCAGGAGTTCGAGACCAGCCTGATCAAAATGGTGAAACCCCATCTCAACTAAAAATATAAAAATTAGTCAGATGTGGTGGCAGTTATCTGTAATCCTGGCTACTCAGGGGGCTGAGGCAGGAGAATCGCTTGAACCTGGGAGGTGGAGGTTGCAGTGAGCTGAGATGACACCACTGCCCTCCAGCCTGGGCCACAGAATGAGACTCCATCTCAAAAAAAAAAAAAAAAAAGAGAAGATTTTCCCTGGTTAATGAGGGTCCTATGATAGTCACTTTAGTTACACAGATCAAGTATCTTTTCTCTGAAATGCCTGGGACTGGAAGTGTTTCGGATTTTGGATTTTTTTCACATTTTGAAATATTGCATTCTACTTACTGGTTTGGCATCTCTAATCCAAAAATCCAAAATCCAGAATGCTCCAATGAGCATTTCCTTTGAGCATCATGTCTGTGTTCAAAATGTTTCAGATTTTGGATTTTCATATTTGGGATACTCAACCTGTAGATTTCAATTTATTATATCAAAGGACAGCTTTTCAGAGCTACTCCTGTGTCTGCAGTTTCTAAGAGTAATCAGCTCGAAATATGCCAAAGAAATAGATCCTGAGGTGACATATTCCAGTCTCCTACAGTCATTTTGGGGTGGTGTGTCCTGAGCCCCAACACCTATTTGGCTCATTTATAAGTGTAATCCCTGAAGGTATTTAAATAAACTTTCAATTTTGGCATAATTTTTGATTTGCAAGAAAGTTGTGAAGTTAGTATAGGGAGTTCCTCACCCAGTTCCTGGTTCTCTCCATTGTTAACATCTTACATCACACAGTATATT
The DNA here is from genome assembly GCF_049350105.2 of Macaca mulatta. Classification (NCBI taxonomy): domain Eukaryota; kingdom Metazoa; phylum Chordata; class Mammalia; order Primates; family Cercopithecidae; genus Macaca; species Macaca mulatta. Next base: position 12,725,145 of record NC_133425.1, on the reverse strand, counting down.
TGTCAAACTAAGAAACTGATGTGGTGGGTATGTTACTGTTCACCAAACTCCAGACTTTATTTGGAGTTCCTGGTTCTCCCACGGATGTCCTTTTTTCTGGGCCAGGGTCCTAACCCCAGGGTACCACATTGCATTGATATATTTTATCAATCATTGATATCTTATTTATCAATAAATAAAATAAATATTTTATTTATTATAAATAAATATATTTTATTTATTTATCCCCATGTTGGCCAGGCTGGTCTTGAACTCCTGACCTCAGATGATCCACCTGCCTCAGCCTCCCAAAGTGCTGGGATTACAGGCATGAGCCACCGTGCCCGGTCCCACACTGCATTTAGTCATCCTGTCTTCTCGGCCTCCCTGGCTGTGTTAGTTTCTCAGTCGTGCTTTGTTTTTCATAACCTTGACACTTTTTGAAGCTCAGGGATTCTGTAGAATTTCCCTCAAATCAGGGTTGTTTGATGTTTTTCACATGATTCCAATGGGGTTATGGGTTCTGGCAGGAGAAGACCACAGAGGTAAAGTGTCCCTCTCATCCTGTCACATCAGAGGGCACCTGATATGCACATGACATTCCGGATGTTAATACCAAGGGAGAGAGTAAAGGATTCCTGATGTTAATTAATACCAAGGGAGAGAGTGAAAAGGAGGTGTTTGCCAGGTTTTCTCACTTGTGGTTTACTCTCTTTCCCTTTTCATAGACTCTGTTTTTCTTTCTTTCTTTTTTTGTTGTTTTGAGATGGAGTTTTGCTCCTGTTGCCCAGGCTGGAGTGCAGTCGTGCGATCTCGGCTCACTGCAACCTCCGCCTCCTGGGTTCGAGCAATTCTCCTGCCTCAGCCTCCTGAGTAGCTGGGATTACAGGCATGTGCCACCACACCTGGCTAATTTTGTGTTTATTTATTTATTTATTTATTTATGAGATGCAGTCTCGCTCTGTCGCCCAGGCTGGAGTACAGTGGCCTAATCTCGGCTCACTGCAAGCTCCGCCTCCCGGGTTCACGCCATTCTCCTGCCTCAGTCTCCCGAGTAGCTGGGATTACAGGCACCCGCCGCCTCGCCGGCTAATTTTGTGTATTTTTAGTAGAGATGGGGTTTCACCGTGTTAGCCAGGATGGTCTTGATCTCCTGACCTCGTGATCCACCTGCCTTGGCCTCCCAAAGTGCTGGGATTACAGGCATAAGCCACCGTGCCTGGCCAATTTTGTATTTTTGATAAAGACGGGATTTCTCTGTGTTGGTCAGGCTGGTCTGGAACTCCTGACCTCAGGTGATCTGCCTGCCTGGGCCTCCCAAAGTGCTGGGATTACAGGCATGAGCCACCACGCCCGGCGACTCTGTTCTTTGAAAGAGAGTCATGGAGTCTAGCCCACACACAGGGGAGGAAAGGGAGAGATTAAGTTCCACCTCCTGCTGGGTGCCATGGCTCATGCCTGTAATCCCAGCAGTTTTGGAGGCTGAGGCGGGTGGATTACTTGAACCCATGAGTTTAAGACCAGCCTGAACAACATAGTGAGACCCCCATTTCTATGGAAAGTTAAAACAAATAAAAATCACTGGGCGTAGCCCCAGCTACTCAGGAGGCTGAGGTGGGAGGATCACTTGAGCCCAGGAGTTGAAGGCTGCAGTGAGTTATGATCAAGCCACTGCATTCCAGCCTGGAAAGAGTGGAATGAGCAAGACCCCATCTCTACAAAAAGTAGAAAATTAGCTGGACTTGTTGATGCACACCTGCAGTCACAGCTACTTGAGAGGCTGAGGTAGGAGGATCGCTTGAGCCCAGGAGGCTGAGGCCACAGTAAGCTATGATGGTGCCACTGCACTGCAGCCTGGGTGACAGAGTGAGACCCTGTCTCAAAGAAAAGAAAAGAAAAGTGCATCTCCTGGAGGGGGAGTATCTATGCATACTATTTGGAATTTGTCAATGAGGAAGATTTGTCTTGTCTTATTTAAAACATAGACACTTCTGCCAGGCGCGAGTTGCTTACGCCTATAATCCCAGCACTTTGGGAGGCTGAGGCGGGTAGATCACTTGAGGTCAGGAGTTTGAGACCAACCTGGCCAACATGGTGAAACCTTGTCTCTACTAACTGTACAAAAACTAGCCAGGCATAGTGATGGGTGCCTGTAATCCTGGCTGCTTGGGAGGTTGAGGCAGGAGACTTGCTTGAACCTGGGAGGTGGAGGCTAGAGTGAGCCAAGATCATGCCACTGCACTCCAGCCTGGGCAAGAGGGACACTCCATCTCAAAAATAATAATAATAATAAAATAAACACTTCTTATGAGCTGATGCCATAGATACCCTGTCATAGATGGGATAGATGTGCCATATGGGCACAGGAGACGTCAGCTGTACAAGGATGTCAGATGCGCGTGGCTTTCTCAAGGCCTGGTGGGGAAATATAGATCACATCGCTTCCCCTGGGGTCGAGGGAGGGTAACGTAATATGGTCCAGTTAGGGAAATATTAATAGAACCTAACTTGCAGACAGGAAGCAATTAGGAAGCAGGAGGAAGGCATATGTCATCAAGGGCTAGATCATGTGTTGCCGGCCAGGGGAAGTGAAACAGGCATGAGAAGCACGTGACAGGTAACGTCTACCACCAGCCTGTTCCCACGTTATCCATAAGTCTTGCTAAAGGCAAGATGGCTGTTTTCTGGAATTTTCAAAGACAGACAGTTAGACTACCTGCAGTCATCTGGAATTTGGCCAGAACAAAGGAAGTAAACAAATAGAAGACTTCCAAATAAGGTAGATATTTATCATCAAAGCAGATGCCCAAGCCTGTTTACCTCACTCAGAGGAGGCGCCCGAGGCAACTATGAGCTCTTACTTTGTGTTACACAGAGTCCTTGCACGCTTGGTTCTGCTGGTGTCCAGGTCCTCAGAGGCTTTGAAGCAGCAAATTGTGGTGGTGGAATGGAGCTGCCATCAGCACCATGTTGGACTATTGGCAGCCTGGGACAGTGTAGAACCACAGATGTAGACACAAACGTTTTTCTTTGCTTTCTCTGTTTCTCTTTCTCTCTCTCTCTCTCTCTCTTTTTTTTTTTTCTTTTTTGCAGATTGTAAGAAAGCAGAGAGGAATATGGGATTTTATTTACTTATTTATTTATTTATTTATAGACGGTGTCTTGCTCTGTTGCCTAGGCTGGAGTGCAGTGGTATGATCTCAGCTCACTGCAACTTCCACCTCCCAGGTTCAAGCAATTACACCTTAGCCTCTCAAGTGACTGGGACTATAGGCATTCACCACTTTGCCCAGCTAATTTTTGTATTTTTAGTAGAGATGGGGTTTTACCATGTTGGCCAGGCTGGTCTTGAACTCCTGACCTCAAGTGATTCACCCATCTCGGCCTCCCAAAGCGCTGGGATTACAGTCGTGAGCCACCGTACCCAGCTGGGATCGATTTTAAAAAAGATTAAGGCTGGGTGCAATGACTTATGCCTGTAATCTCAATGCTTTGGGATGATCCCTTGAGGCCAGCCTGGACAACATAGTGAGACCCCATCTCTACAAAAAAATTAAAAATTAAAACAACTAGCTAGTCATGGTGGCATGTGCCTGGAGTCCCAGCTGCTTGAGAGGCTGAAGTGGGAGGATCACTCGAACCCAGGCTGCAGTAAGCTGTGATTGCACCACTGCACCGCAGCCTTGGCAACACAGCGTGACCCTGATTGTAAAACAAAGTTCAATTTAAGAAAGAAAAAATAAAAGAAAAAGGTTAAGATACTTTTTTCGGGGGAGTGTTTACAGAGGCTATGGGTCAGAATGAAGCAACACCAGAAGTTCTGGAGACTGGGGTTTCTGCTGCGTTTCGATGTGGTTTTTTTGTGTTCTCGGGAGAAGACACCCTTGGCGGGGGGGCCATGAGACCTTTGATGTGTGTTTACTCTGATGGCGAGTTGTTGGGGTGGCTTCTGCGGTGGATGGTTCTCTTGGTAGTCTAGGTTTTAAAGCTTATTTTTAGACTCTGAACTCCCCTTCTTGGCAGGAGTTGAATCCCTCTGGGGGTTTTCAAGTTGCTTTTGGACTGCTGGTTGTTGAAATAGAAACCCCTTTTGTGGGGTCCCCCATAAACCCAGGTGCTGGTGCCCACCTCATGGTGTGAAGGCTCCTGTAACACAGCCTCACTCTCCTGGCCCCACACTGCTCAGCTGCCCCACGGGACGCAGGTATGTGGCTTCTGGGTGTCTGTCCCCGCTGTACCAAGATCTGCCCCCTTGCCCTTGTCCCCAGATCCTCCACTCGCTCCTAGAAACTGTGCCCCTGCCCACCAAAAAAGTCTCCCCTTCATATCTGTCCCACATCTGCCCCTGTTGGTTGACTTTGCCTCCCTATATAGGTCCCATAAGACTGGCAAGGGAGGGTCCACATCTCCCAATCCCTTGTCCAGCACTGGCCTTTAGAATCCCCTGGAGGAAAACTGGATCATAGTGCAACATGAAAAAAAAGAACTTTTGGCCAGATGCAGTGGCTCACGCCTGTAATGCCAACACTTTGGGAGGCCGAGGTGGGCGGTTCACTTGAGGTCAGGAGTTCGAGACCAGCCTGGACAACATGGTGAAACCCTGTCTCTACTAAAAATAAAAAAAATTAGCTGGGCGTGGTGGCAGGCACCTGTAATCCCAGCTATTGGGGAGGCTGAGGCAGGAGAATCGCTTGAACCCGGGAGGCAGAGGCTGCAGTGAGCCAAGGTCACACCACTGCATTGCAGCCTGGGCCACAGAATGAGACTCTGTCTCAAAACAGAGAAAAAAGAACTTTATATTGACAAATAGGACGTTGTTAGTGCAAATTTTAGGGTTGATATAGCGGGAGTGGTAAAGGGAACATCTCACCAAATAGAAATAATTGGAAGCTTTAATCGCTCAGCAAACAGGGAAGGTCCCAGGGCCAGGTGCTGGGCAGGAACACAAAGGGCTGTGATGACATCACCTTTACCCAGAGGCGAGAAGGACCAGGTCGGAGGCCTGGGGAGGGCAGAGACAGGTTTGCAGAGGAGACTTTCTTTTTTAATTAAAAAAGTGTGTATTTTGTAAATATGTAATATTGCTATGGTTCAACATACAAAAGACCAACAAGGGTGTAAAAGTGACCAGTGTTTGCCCCACGCCATCCCCTAGTCCACCCAGTTCGCCTCCCTATAAACACTGACCGTTAAGTTCCTTCTGTATGCCTTTGGAGACATTTTATGCATATTATATAAAGAACTACTAGGCCAGGCATGGTGGCTCATACCTGTAATCCCAGCGCTTTTTGAGGCGAAAGTGGGAGGACTGCTTAAGCCCAGGAGTTTGAGACGAGCTTGGTCAACATCCTGAGACCCCGTCTCTACAAAAAATAAAAAATTAGCTGGGTGTGGTGGTGGGCGCCTGTAATCCCAGCTATTCGGGAGACTGAGGCAGGAGAGGTGCTTGAACCTGAGAAGTGGAGGTTGCAGTGAGCCGAGATCACACCACTGCACTCCAGCCTGGGTGACAGAGCAAGACTCAAAAAAAAAAAAAATAAAAAAAGTGTTTCTTCTTCTCTCACCATACACAAATAGTGGCACACTACAAACAGTGTCCTGGCTCCTTAAACGTGATGGTGTATCTTGGCGATGATTGCATTTCCCCAAATAAAACTCTTCCTTGTTTCAGTACCTTGCGGGGAGGGACCATCCCTGATTGGTACCCGTGCCTTGCTGGCGGACTAGGCTTCTGCTGTTACCAGCAACGCTGTAGTGAATACCCCATGTGCTTGTCATTTTGGCATTTCAGCCACATATGGGGGTTATTGCCAGCACACATTTCTAGAGGAAGAGTTGCTGGACTTGTGCATGTTAAATTGTTTTGGCCGTTTCTGTTGCAGGAGCCTCAGTTTATCCATACCCCACGCTAGCTCTCTGTGTGTGTTACCAACATTTTGCTCTTTGCCTGGCGGACAGGTGAAAAATGATACCATGATAATGGCATCGGTTATGGGGTTTAAAAGAAATCTTTTATGGCCAGGTGCGGTGGCTCACTCCTGTAACCCTTGGCCTTTGGGAGGCCGAGGCAGGTGGATCACTTGAGGTCAGGAGTTCGGGACCAGCCTGGGCAACATAGCGAGACCCCATCTCTACCAAAAATACAAGAAGTTAGCCAGGTGTGGTGGTGCGCGCCTGTAGTCCCAGATACTCAGGGAGCTGAGGCATGAGAATTGCTTGAACCCGGGAGGCGGAGGTTGCAGTGAGCCGAGATCGCACCACTGCACGCCAGCTTGGGTGACAGAGTGAGACCCTGTCTCAAAAAAAAAAAAAGAAAAAGAGCTTTAGATATGCAGGAAATGGGTACAGTTAATACAGAGAGCTCCTGTATACTGTCACCCAGCATCTACTTGACTGCGGGACACTGGCCACAACTGCTTCTCTGATGCTGCTGCATTACCGCTTACCAAACTCCAGGCTTTATTTGGACGTCACCAGTTTTTCCAACTAAGGCTTTTCTGTGCCAGAGTTCTACGTCGTATTCAGTTGTCACCTCTCTATTCATTCTCCTCTGGTCTCTGACAGTTTCTTGGACTTTCTTGTTTTCCGTGACCTTGACAGTTTTGAGGAGCGCAGGCCTGGCGCCCTGTGGCAGGTTTTCTTTTTTTTTGTTTTTTTTTTGTTTGTTTGTTTGTTTTGAGACAGAGTCTTGCTCTGTCGCCCAGGCTGGAGTGCAGTGGCCGGATCTCAGCTCACTGCAAGCTCCGCCTCCCAGGTTCACGCCATTCTCCTGCCTCAGCCTCCTGAGTAACTGGGACTACAGGCGCCCGCCACCTCGCCCGGCTAGTTTTTTGTATTTTTTAGTAGAGACAGGGTTTCACCATGTTAGCCAGGATGGTCTCGATCTCCTGACCTCATGATCCACCCGTCTCGGCCTCCCAAAGTGCTGGGATTACAGGCTTGAGCCACCGTGCCCGGCCCTCAGGTTTTCTCATGACTATATGGGGCTGTGGGTTGAGGGGAGGAAGGCCACGGAGGCCCTTCTCACCTCCTCCCGTCAGTCAGCAGGTGTGTGATGTCCCGTCAGCAGGTGTGTGATGTCATGTGACTTCTCGCTGACCATATGCAGCCTGATCATCTGTCTCCGTGTGGTTTTAGCTGCATCTCCCTGCTTTAGAGGAGGACTAGAGTGTCGTCCCACCCTAGTTTGCACACCCTAGAAGTGGCAGAGTTGGGATTTGAACCAAGGAGGCTGAGTCTTAGAGTTTCTGCTCTGAAAGATTTGACCTGCCTTAAAATTCTGCCATTTTAACTTTTTTTTTTTTTTTTTTTTTTTTTTTTGAGACAAAGTCTCACTCTGTGGCCCAGGCTACAGTGCAGTGGTACATCTCAACTCACTGCAATCTCTGCCTCCCAAGTTCAAGCTATTCTTCTGCCTCAGCCTCCCAAGTAGCTGGAATTACAGGCACGCACCACCACACCTGGCTAATTTTTACATTTTTAGTGAAGATGGAGTTTTGCCATGTTGGTCAGGCTGGTCTCGAACTCTTGACCTCAAGTGATCCACCCGCCTCGGTCTCCCAAAGTGCTGGGATTATAGGAGTGAGCCGCCGTGCCTGGCCCCATTGTCTTACCTTTCTTTTAGCACTTTTCATTTCCCTCTTCACGCCCTGCCTGTTCACTGTCATCTGTGTCTTCTCTTCACGCTGAGTAACAGTTGGGTATTCCTTTGGCTAGGCCGTAATCCACGCAATTCCTGCTGTCCCTGAGTTATGGGTGACTTTGTGACTCTTGTAAATAACAGGGGGACACGTGGAGATGTTTCTGAAATTTCCATGTCTTAAATTATGTTAGTTTAATCCCAGCACTTTGAGAGGCCAAGGCAAGTGGATTACTTGAGGCCAGGAGCTCGAGACCAGCCTGAGCGACATGGCAAGACCTCATTTCTACAAAAAAAATTAAAACTTAGCCAGGCATGGTGGCATGTGCCTGTAATTCCAGATACTTGGGAGGCTGAGGTGGGAGGATGACTTGGGCCTAGGAGTTTGAGCCTATGGTGAGCTATGTTGGTGCCACCGCACTCCAGTCTGTGCAACAGAGTGAGACTCCTCAGAAACAGACATTAATCATGGGCACCAGGCAGAGGTGTCCAGCCTGTATCATCTATGAGCTTAGTGGCCTCAGTTTCCCCACCAGGCCAATTCCTGATGGGATTTTGCTAGGAAGCCTCCACGTCCTGTTCGGTTGCTCAAGGGCAGTTCTCAGCCTTGGGCACTACCCATCCTACCCCTCCTTCCCTTTTGGGCCCTGCCTGCCTGTTGGCCATTTCACCAGAAAGGGATGGGGTCAGGGAGGAAAAAGGCCCTGAGACTCCTTTGATATGGGTGTCAGGCTGGACACGGTGGCTCATGCCTGTAATCCCAGCACTTTGGGAGGCTGAAGCGGGTGGATCACTTGAGGTCAGGAGTTCCAGACCAGCTTGGCCAATATGGTGAAACCCCGTCTCTACTAAAAATACAAAAATTAGCTGGGCTTGGTGGCACATGCCTGTAGTCCCAGCTACTCAGGAAGCTGAGGCGGGAGCATCGCTTGAACCCAGGAGGCGGAGGCTGCAGGGAGCTGAGGTCGTGGCACTGCATTCCAGCCTGGGCAAAAGAATGAGACTCCATCTCAAAAAAAAAAAAAAAAAGAAAAAAAGACAAGACTGTACCTTCAGTGTCACAAGCAAGCACTGAAGGTGGAGCCACTTACGTGGTGGCAACTCTGTGTCGCCTTTCTTTTCCACACCTGTTGGCTGGAGCTGTTGACGTTGTGACATCTTGGGGTGCCAGCAAGTTAGAGGCTCAGAATCTGCTTAATACCCATGAAGAAAGCCAGTGTCATTTCTGAGGAATGGAAGACACCTTGTCCCCATTGAACAAGTGGCTTTAGGGCTACCTCAAGGACCAGGTGATGAGTGTGGAGTGACAGGTATTTCTGAGTTTGATGGGGTGGGGACATTGGGGAGCCTGCTCATGACTCAAGGTTCTGAATGGATAATACAGTGGAAAGAACTACCCTCTCTCTCTCTCTTTTTTTTTTTTTTTTTTTTTTTTTGAGACAGGGTCTTGCTCTGTTGCCCAGGCTGGAGTGCAGTGGTGCAAACATGGCTCACTGCAACCTCTGTCTCCCAGGCTCAGGTGATCCTCCCCACTGAGCTTCTTAAGTAGCTGGGACTGCAGGTGCATACCACCACTCCTGGCTAATTTTTATCTTTTTTGTAGAGATGGGATGTCATTGTGTTACTAGGTTGGTCTCGAACTCCTGGGCTCATGCCATCCTCCTGCCTCGGGCTCCCACAGTGCTGGGATTACAGGTGTGAGCCACTGTGCCCTGCTGGAACTACCCTCTTTTCTGGGGGGGCACATCGTTCTGTCGCCCAGGCTGCAACACAGTGGCACGATCTCAACTCACTGCAACCTCCGCCTCCTGGGTTGAAGTACTTCTCCTGCCTCAGCCAACCACATAGCTGGGATTACAGGGGTGCACCACCACGCCCAGCTAATTTTTGTATATTTATTAGAGCCAGGTTTCACCATGTTGGCCAGGCTGGTCTTGAACTCCTGACCTCAAGTGATCCGCCCGCCTCGTCCTCCCAAAGTGCTGGGATTACAGGCGTGAGCCACCGTTCCCAGCTTGGAACTACCCTCTTGACATCCTCGCCTAGCCAGAACAAGAACTGGAATGGATGCTGGCCCAAGCAAGCGGTCCCTTCCGCTGAGTGATGATTCTAGCAGTGCTGTAAACTTGCACCAAGGAGAAAAAAATGAACCAGTCTTGAGGTTTGGAGACTGCGGCAGTTTTTCTTTCTGACTTCATCTTGTCCATATGCACACGCCCCCACACTTCCCTTTCAACCTCCGTCCACCCATGTTTTGTTGTTGTTGTTGTTGTTTTGAGACAGAGTCTTGCTCTGTTGCCCAGGCTGGAGTGCAGTGGCACAATCTCAGCTTACTGCAACCTCTGTCTCCCAGGCTTAAGCAGTTCTTCTGCCTCAGCATTCCAAGTAACTGGGATTACAGGTGTGTGCCACCACACCTGGCTAATTTTTGTACTTTTAGTAGAGACGGGGTTTTGCCGTGTTGGCCAGGCTGGTCTCAAACTCCTGACCTTGGGTAATCCGCCCGCCTTGACCTCCCAAAGTGCTGGGATTACAGGCGTGAGCCACTGCGCCCAGCCTGTCCACCCAGTTTTATCCCGACCTAATCCCCTCCTTCATGGACATCCTAGGGTGCCCTGTTAAGAAACAATACACAGGCCGGGCGCGGTAGCTCAAGCCTGTAATCCCAGCACTTTGGGAGGCCGAGACGGGCGGATCATGAGGTCAGGAGATCGAGACCATCCTGGCTAACATGGTGAAACCCCGTCTCTACTAAAAAAAAAACAAAAAAACAAAAAACTAGCCGGGCGAGGTGGCAGGCGCCTGTAGTCCCAGCTACTCGGGAGGCTGAGGCAGGAGAATGGCGTGAACCTGGTAGGCGGAGCTTGCAGTGAGCTGAGATCCGGCCACTGCACTCCAGCCCGGGTGACAGAGCCAGACTCTGTCTCAAAAAAAAAAAAAAAAAAAAAAAGAGGAAACAATACACTGCCCCCAGGAATCCTGGAGGAAATGAAGGATTCCAGTTCTTGAGCATATTTGGTGATGTGCTGGCATCTGCACGGTAAACCCTCATGTCACCTTGAGCCGAAATGTGAGACCATCTGCGTGGAGGCTTGTCGTTACATGAACATCTTCCCTTACAAACGTTGTTTTCTCAGATTCTATGTTAGGGCTATTGGAGTAAGCCCCTCCCATTCATTTCTGCTTTTTCATGTCTACTCCTAAATCTTTTTTTTTTTTTTTTTTCTGAGGTGGGGTCTTCCTCTGTTCCCCAGGCTGATGTGCGGTGACAACATTATAGCTTACTGTAGCCTCAACGTCCCGGGCTCAAGCGATCGAGGGATCCTTCTATCTCAGCCTTCCGAGTAACTGGGACTATAGACGTGTGCCACCACGCCCAGCTAATTTTTTTGATTTTTAGTAGAAATGGGGTCTCACTATGTTGCCCAGGCCAGTCTCAAACTTCTGAGCTCAAGCGAACCTTCTGCCTTAGCCTCCCAAAGTGTTGGGATTTCAGACATGAGCCACCACGTCTGGCCTGCTCCCAAATCTTCATGCCTTTCCAGATGGATCTTGGTGTCCTTTTTTCATACCTAGGTATTGCTTTCTACAAACTGTTGAAGTACCAGAGTGACCAGCTCGTCCCAGTTTGCCTGAGACTTTCCTAGATTTAGCACCAAAAGTCCTGCATCCTGGGAAAAACCCCTCTGTCCAAGGGAGACTAGGACAGTGGGTCGCCGTATGAAGCACCCATAACATTTTGGGCCCCTTTCTAGGTGCTGGGATGCAGATTTTAGTGTCAATTCCTGCTCTTATGCAGGAATAAGAGTCTATCCGGTCTATGGACCAGATAAAAAGACAGACAAGTAAAGAAAATGCCTTATGAGAAGTACAGCAAACAAACATGAGTTAGTAACAGCTGACATGTACTGAGTGCTTGTGTGTTCCACGTTGCTCTGGGGCCTTTTTGCAAATGGATTCATTTCATCCTTTCCAGAACCTTCTGAGGAAGAAACTATCAGTGTGCCCATTTTACAGATGGGAAAACTGAGGCACTAAAGTCATGCCCTGGGGCATGGGGGCCCCTGGATGAACCCAGGGGGTCTGGTTCCAGAGTCTGTGCCCTTGACCTCTGCACCATATAGAGAGGCTCCAGGAGGAATGAATTCGCCCGGGGGCAAGCCAGAGAGGGGCTTCTTGGAAGAGGTGACACGCAAGCTGGGATACGATAAGTGGAGAAGAATTTGCCAGACCCATCAGGAAGGAGGCAGACAGAAAAAAGAGCATGCCTGTGACATGTTTGGGAACATCCAAGCAAGGCAGGTTTGCGGGAGATGCCACGAGAGACTGTGTGGTTGGTAGGGGCACCAGTGCATCCTGGGAATCCTCTTAGTCCCCGCAGACCAGGAGCAGGGAGTCACACTAGTGTAGAGCACAATGAGGGTTGTCAGAAAGACCCACGTGGCTTGATTTTAGACAAACAGGGGCCTGGGATGGACTGAACGAAGACCAGCGGCCAACTTAGAGGCTCGAGTTTTAAGGCCTTGGCTTGGGATAGTGAGATTAGAGATTTCCAGCAATATCTCTCCGTGCCCCATCCCTGCCTCGGCTTTTTATTGAAGAGAAACTCACACAAAGATAACCACTTAAAAGTGAGTAATTCAAGACCAGGCACGGCAGCCCATGCCTGTAGTCCCAGCACTTTGGGAGACTGAGGCAGGTGGATTACTTGAGGTCAGGAGTTCTAGACCAGCCTGGTCAACATGGTGAAACCCCATCTCTACTAAAAATACAAAAATTAGCTGGGTGTGGTGGTGGGCGCCTGTAATCCCAACTATTAGGGAGGCTGAGGCAGGAGAATTGTTTGAGCCTGGGAGGCAGAGGTTGCAGTGAGCCAAGATCGTGCCACTGTACCTGAGCGACAGAGGGAGACTCTGTCTCAAAAAAAAAAAAAAAAAAAGGATAATTCAGTGGCATTTAGTAAGTTCATAGCATTGTGCAACCATCAACTTGCATCTGGTTCTAGAACATTTTCATCATCCCCAAAAGAACCCCATACCCATTTCCTCCCACTGCTGTACACCCATCCCTGGTCACCACTGATGTGCTCTGTATCTCTGGATTCACCTATTCTGGGCATTTCATGTCGATGGAATCATTTGATGTAGCCTTTGTGCTTTCGAGGTTCATTCCAGGGCTATCTTGGAGCCCAAATGATCAGTGATAAAACTGCTAGGCCAGCCACCCCGGGCTTCCCGAAGTCTGACCTTTTCCTTTGCGTTTAGGATTCAAGGTCATACTTAGCTAGCAGGAGCGATACCATAATCGTGAACGTGGTTTTCCCAGGGTGAGGCTTATCCATTGCACTTCCCTGTGATCTCCTCATTAAAAAAAAAAAAAAAAAAAAAAAAAAGATTCAAGATTTGAGGCAGAACACTGTCCCTTTTGACCTGCAAACATTGAATGAACCCCTGCTTTGGACGGACAAGGAGTAAGATGACGCCCAGGACCTTGTGAGCGCCTGAAGTAGCAGCTTCCACTGGCCTATTCCAGAGAATTCTGAGGCTGTTTAGGCTGAGTTGTTTATTAGCAGATCTGTTGCTGAAAGTGAGGTCCCTCGTGGAGTTTATTTCTACGTCCCGAGGATTTCAGATCAATGCATCGGGGTGTGGATGATCGCTGGGTCTGACACTGTGGCTTCTCCCTGGGGGTTCCTGGGTTTTTTGCCTCCCCTTTTAACAGAGTGATATTAACAAAACAGGCCGGGCGCGGTGGTTCACGCCTGTAAGCCTAGCATTTTGGGAGGCTGAGGCGGGTGGATCACTTGAGGGCAGGAGTTCGAGAGCGGCCTGGCCAACATGGTGAAACCCTTGTCTCTAGTAAAAATACAAAAAATTAGCTGGGTTTAGTGGCGCGTGCCTGTAACCCCAGCTTCTCGGGAGGCTGAGGCAGGAGAATTGTTTGAACCTGGGAGGCAGAGGTTGCAGTGAGCTGAGATCATGCCACTGCGCTCCAGCCTGGGTAACAGAGTGAGACTCTGTCTCAAACAAAAACACAAACAAAACTGAGATGCAGATGCTCTCTGGGTTGACAAGCAGCCCCTCCCCCTCAACACCCCCCAACCTCTTCTCTTTTGCTAAGGGCTTGAAGCAGTAAATATGCAACTTTGGCCACTCTGCCTCCAGGGAATTTCTGAACTCTCTCCCCTTTCATTGTTTTTCTCCCCAATATGAGAAGGCTGAGCTTTGTGGCTTTACACCCTTGGCCCATCATTAAAATTCTGTTGCCTGTTTACTAAGAAGCAGGTCACTTTGAATTGCCAAGTGCCCAGTGACAAAATGAATTGGAACCCATCACTGGCAGATATTTTTTGCATCGCATCACAAGTATGTGGCGCAAGTATGTGGCGTGAAGGTGCTCAGTAAACGCACTTTCATGTATTAGGGAGGCAGAAAGAAAGGTGATCCCTCCAGAGTTCAAATGTGTCAGATGTGTTGCTTCCACTGAGGGTGTATTTTCCTTTCCTGATTTTTCTGTTTTTTAAAAATTTCTGGCCAGGCTCGGTGGCTCACACCTATAATCCCAGCACTCTAGGAGGCCAAGGCGGGCTGATCACCTGAGGTCGGGAGTTTGAGACTAACCTGGCCAACATGGTGAAACCCTGTCTCTACTAAAAAATACAAAAATTAGTCAGGTGTGTTGGCAAGCTAAAAAAAAAAAATTATTATTATAATTTTTTGTTTAGAGATATGGTCTCACTCTGTCACCCAGGCTGGAGTGCAGTGGTGTGATGACACCTCACCGTAACCTCGAACTCCCAGGCTCGAGCAATCCTGCCACCTCAGCTTCCTGAATAGCTGGGACTACAAGTTCGTGCAGTCATGTCTGGCTAATATATATTTTTTAATTTAAAAAATTTGTTTGAAAGATTGTTTTTATATGTGATTTTGTGACTCTACTTTTTTTTTTTCTTTTTGTTTTGAGACAGGGTCTCACTCTGTCACCCAGGCTGGAGAGCAGTGGCGTGATCATAGCTTATTGCAGTCTCAAACTCCTGGGCTCAAGTGATCCTTAGCCTCCGGAGTAGCCGGGGCCACAGGCGCCTGCCACCACGTCCGGCTGATTTTTGTATCATTTGTAGAGACACGGTCTGAATTTGCTTCCCAGGCTGGTCTCAAACTCTTGGGCTTAAGTGATCCGCCCATCTCGGCCTCCCAAAGCGCTGGGATTACAGATGTGATCCACCATGCCTGGGCAAGAATCCCTTTCGTTGAACAAATTGTTGAGAGTTGGAGTGAGGAAAACTTTTGGCTGAAAGGGACCCCAAGATATCCCAAGTGGCATATTTATAGATGTGAAAGTGATTCCACAGCTGGGCATGTCAGTTCCAAATTCTCCATGGATCAGGAATGCCTCCTTTTCCTTTTCTGTCACCACCGGTCACATTTGGCTAGTTAATTTCTGGGCTCCAGTGCAGCATGGAAACGTGGGGCCTTTTGTTCAAAAAGTGTTCAGAATTTCTTTTCTTTTTCTTTTTCTTTTTTTTTTTTTGAGACGGAATGTCGCTCAGTCACCCAGACTGGAGTGCAGTGGCACGATCTCGGCTCACTGCAGCCTCCATCTCCCAGGTTCACAGTGTGGAGAGGCTGGGCACGGTGGCTCACGCCTGTAATCCCAGCACTTTGAGAGGCTGAGGCATGAGGATCGCTTGAGCCCAGGAGTTTGTGACCATCCTGGGCAGCACAGCATGACCCTGTCTCTAAGAAAAATTAAAAGGTTATAGCCAGGCATGGTGACACACACCTGTAGTCCCAGCTACTCCAGAGGCTGAGACGGGAGGATTGTTTGAGTCTACGAGTTACAGGCTGTGGTGAGCTATGATTGTGCCACTGTACTCCAGCCTGGGCAACAGAGGGAGACCCTGTTTCTCTCTCTGTCTTTCTCTCTTAAAGACATTGTGGAGAGTATGTGTGTGAGTTTAGGGTGAGGGGGACTAATTGCTGTTCCTAAGAGTTTCATAGTTGGGGGGGTGAGAAGGAGGGGATGGGGGGTGATGAGGAGAGGGATGGTTGGTGGGAGGGCCTCTTATCCCAGGAGATAAGCCAAATTGAAACGAAGGCACAAAACAAGAAAAACAAAATGGGACTAACCGTGGTGGCATTTTCTGGCCTTGGGGCCTCAGAGAGGGAAGACAGTGGAATTTATTTAGAAAACTTCCAAACCAGCGGTTATGAGTCTTTTTTACTAATCTGGCCTGTTGCTCTTGTTCTTTTCAGAATTATAAGTGTGTTTGTGTGGCTGTTTGATCTCAAAGCAATGCTCAAAAGAGGCAGTGTCTCAAAGTCCCAGAAGATAAGATGTGACCACATGAAAGATGGTCTCAATAAAGGGGGAGAGGCAGTGGCCAAAGCCTTAATTTCCAGAATGAGAAACTGGGGTCCACCCATCCTTTAAGGGTCATCAAAAGAAAGCTCCCGTCCTCCCATCCCCCACACCTGTTTGTTGACTGTTTAAAAATGCCATTTCCTGACTTTGGGAGGAGAGGCCGTGGTTTTTGCAGGAATTGCGCTGCTGCCAAGTTCAGCCATTGCCTCTTGGAGGTTTAGGATGCCCCAGGCCTTGTTTTCCCTCAAAGCATTCCGTTGGCAATCACGATCGACCATGCTCCTTGAAGATTTCTGTACACACTGGCTTTTTCTCGTCTTGTAAGTTTTTATACGAGTCAGTTTTCATCATAAATCGTGGAGGTGGGTCTGGGGCTGTGATGGCGAGTCCTCGACGTTCATCCCGGATGTAGGTCAGTCCAGAGCCCCAGGGTGCCCTGTCGTTCCCTTTGCTGGAAGTTTCAACAAGGCCAGAAGCAGACATCAGGGGTTCCCGGGGGGCCTCTGGAAGGGAGGTCAGCTGACTTTAGGGGCAAGCTGGGACTTTTGCATTTCTATGCCTGTATGTCAGAGGAAACTAGCAACATGCCTCAAACCACTTTACACCGTCAGTCTCAGTGTTAAACCCAAGCCTGTTTTCACAAACGCCTCCTGTGATCTCATTACTCCCCCACCCTGCCCTCCTGCTTCTGTGGCTTTCTCTCCTTTGCTTCTTGCTCCTCTGAGAGACCGTCTGTCTCATCTGTCTTTTCTGGGGTTGGGCCTTTCCCCTTCTCTGTAACCTTCTGTGACTCCCATGGCTCATAGCTTTGCTGTGTATTAGGAGCAGAAAGCAAGCTTCATTACGTCATTTAATATTTTTTAGTAGCTACATTTTTCTTTTTTTTTTTTTTTGAGATGGAGTCTCGCTCTGTGGCCCGGGCTGGAGTGCAGTAGCACGATCTCGGCTCACTGCAAACTCTGGCTCCCGGGTTAACCGCTGGGATTATAGGTGTACGCCACCATACCTGGCTAATTTTTTGTTTTTAGTAGTGATGGGGTTTCACCATGTTGGCCAGGCTGGTCTCGAACTCCCGACCTCAAATGATCCACTCGTCTCAGCCTCCCAAAGTGCCAGGATTACAGGCATGAGCCACCGCGCCTGGCCACCACATTTTATTTATTTATTTATTTATTTATTTTATTTTTTTTTTTTTGAGACGGAGTCTCGCTCTGTCCCCGGGGTGGAGTGCAGTGGCCGGATCTCAGCTCACTGCAAGCTCCGCCTCCCGGGTTTACGCCATTCTCCTGCCTCAGCCTCCCGAGTAGCTGGGACTACAGGCGCCCGCCACGTCGCCCGGCTAGCTTTTTGTATTTTTTAGTAGAGACGGGGTTTCACCCTGTTAGCCAGGATGGTCTCGATCTCTTGACCTAGTGATCCGCCCGTCTCGGCCTCCCAAAGTGCTGGGATTACAGGCTTGAGCCACCGCGCCCGGCCTTATTTATTTATTTTTGAGACAGAGTCTAACTCTGTTGCCCAGGCTGGAGTGGAATGGTGTGATCTCAGCTCACTGCAACCTCCGTCTCCCAGGTTCAAGCGATTCTCGTGTCTCAGCCTCCTGAGTAACTGGGATTACAGGCGCCCAATACCACGCCTGGCTAATTTTTGTATTTTTAGTAGAGACGGGATTTCACCATGTTGTCTAGGCTGGTCTCAAACTCCTGACCTCAGGTGATCCGCCCGCCTCGGCCTTCTGAAGTGCTGGGATTACAGGCGTGAGCCACCGTGTCTGGCCTCTTTTTTTATTGATTGATTGACTGATTGAGACAGAGTCTTGCCCAGGCGCAGTCACGGGTCACTTGAACTCCTGGGCTTACGTGTTTCTCTCATCTCAGCCTCCCAAGTAGCTGGGACCACAGGGGTGCACCACCATGTCTGGCTAATTTTTAAATTTTTTTTGTAGAGACAGTGTCTCCCCATGTTGCCCAGGTTGATGTAGAACTCCTGGGCTCAAGCCATCCTCCTGCCTCAGCCTCCCAAAGTGCTGGGATGACAGGTGCAAGCCACCATGCCCGGTCTAGTAGCCACATTTTGAAAGGTACAAAGAAACAGGTGAAATTAACAATACACTTAACTTCATATATCTAAGCTGTGGTCATTTTAATATATCAACATAAGAAATTATTAATGAGATATTTTACATTCGTTTTTTTCCTACTAAGTTTTGAAACCCAGGGTGTATTTTTACATTGACATTCGATCCCAAATTGAATGCTAAATTTTTATCAAAAAACATTTTGATCTATATTCAGTGGTTATCAAATTTACTATTGAAAAAGTAGATTCACATGCCCAAGTCGTCCCAGACTTCCATGAAAGCTTCCCAATAATTGAATTGTTAGTTTTTAAGTTTAAATTGCTTAAACTTAAATACAAGCAAAAATTCATTGGGAAGTAAAAAGATGAAAGAAAGCTAAAAAAAAAAAAAAAAAAATTCAGTTCCTCACTCACACTAGCTCAATTCTTCTTTTCTTTTAGAGATAGAATGTCGCTCTATCCCCAGGCTAAAGTGCAGTGGCATGATCATGGCTCACTGTAGCCTCCACCTCCTAGGCTCAAGTGATCCTCCTACCTCAGCCTCCTGGGTAGCTGAGATCACAAGCGTGCACCACCATGCCTGGCTAATTTTTTTAATTTTTAAAATTTTGTAGAGACAGGGTCTCATTATGTTGTCTAGGCTGGTCTTGAACTCCTGGGCTCAAGTAATCCAGCTGCCTCCACCTCCCAAAGTGCTGGGATTACAGTCATAAGTCCCTGTGCCTGGCCACAAACCACATTTTAGGTACCCAACAGCCCTACGTGACTGGTGGCTGCTATATCGGGCAGCAGATACAGAGCATTTCAGTCATCACAGAAGGTTCTGTTGAACAGCACGCTCTGATGATAGAATGAAGTCTTGAACACATGTTCTCCAAGAGACCTTCAAAGTTTTCTCGAACGCAGCCCCAACCCATCTTTACTTACTGACTTTCTTTTTATCATGTTTACTCTCCGCGCCTCTATTCCACTTTGTTTTGTTTGTTTTTGAGACAGGGTCTCGCTCTGTTGCCCAGGCTGGAGTGCAGTGGCGTGATCATGGCTCACTGAGGCCTCAACCTCCCAGGATTAAGCAGTCCTCCTGCCTGAGCCTCCTAAGTAGCTGGGATTACACGTGTGTGCCACTACACCTGGCTAATTTTTTTATTCGTTGTAGAGACAGGGTCTCACTATGTTGCCCAGACTGGTCGTGAATTCCTGGGCTCAAGTGATCCTCCTGCCTCAACCTCCCAAAGTACTGGGATTACAGGCATGAGCCACTGCACCTAGCCCTTTTGTTTTGTTTTAGAGATGGGGGTCTCACCATGTTGCCCAGGCTAGTCTTGAGATCCTGCCTGGGCTCAGGCTATCCTGCCACCTCGATCCCACAAAGTGCTGGGATTACAGGTGTGAGCCACCACACGTGGTCTCTGTTTCCACTTTGAGGTGAATACCCTTTCTTCGGTTCCTCCAGAGAAGTCTCCTCCTTGGGGCTTGGTTTAGAGGCAGGGCTTCCGAGAAGGACTCCACCCTTCTCCCTGCAGTGGGATTAATTGCTGCCTTGGCTTCCCACGAGTTCTAGAAAATGAGGCAGACAGTGTAGGGAGAGGGGAGAGGTGGCAGGCCTGTCCGAGCCCTGTGCTGTGTGGCTCGCTGCCCTGGAGCCTCGTTTCCCATTTCTCCCGAGACAGATTTGAATGGCTCTTCTAAGGCAGCCTGAACCCTGCCCAGTTAGAAAAACAGTCACACAAAGAACAGCACTGTGTCTGCCTCCAGCTGCCCCATGGCTGCTGGAGCACGGAACGTCAGACAGGAGCACACTCTGGGTGCAGGGTGTAATTCTAGGCGAGCAGCAGCTCTGCCAGGGCTGGAGGGAAATCCTTTTTTTGCCCTCACAAAAGAAAATGTGTGCCTGGCTGCTCTGGTGCTCATTTTTCAAAATGGGAACTGCAGTCTATGTGTATTTCCTTCTTAAAAAGCTATAACACACAGGCTGGGCAGAGTGGCTCACACCTTTAATCCCAACACATTGGGAGGCCAAGGCAGGAGGATCACTTGCGCCCAGGAGTTCAAGACCAGCCTAGACATTAAAGTGAGCCTCCCGTCTCTACAAAAAATAAAGACATTAGCTGAGCGCAGGGACGCATGCCTGTAGTCCGTGGGAGGCTGAGGCAGGAAGATCACCTGAGCCTGGGTGGTGGAGGCTGCAGTGAGCTGAGATCGCACCACTGCACTCTAGCCTGAGTGAGATCTTGTCTCAAAAAAAAAAAAAACAAAAAACTATAACACACATACTAAAAAGTATATACATTTTAATTGTACAACTCAGCTTTTTACAGACTGAACATATCGCTGTAACTAGCCCCCAGGTGAAGAACGAGAACAGGACCTGCCCCCTGCAAAGGCCCCCTCGTGCCCCTTTTCAGATTCTTCTTCCTCTCCCAACAGTACAAGAGTAACCGCCCCATGAATTCATTTTGCCTATTTCTGACCTTTATTTAAATAGTATCATGCAGTGTTCATTTTGTGGCATCTGGCCCCTTTGCTATTTGCGATGCGATAGTTTGTGGTTGGTTTTTGAATGCCTTTATCCTTTCCGTTACCTGAAACAGTTAGTGAAAACCACAGTGGTTTAAAAACCAAAAAAAAAAAAAAAAAAAAAGAAGAAGAAACATCAGCTATGGAAGATAGGTCATTGTCCGGTAATGGTTTAAGATATGGAGAAGAAGTAACTCGTATTTGGTTGATGTTTCCACTTGGGATTTTCCAGGTTTTGGTGATTTTTGGTAGAAATTATTTACTTTTTGATTTTTATTTAGGGAATCCATTAAGATAATAATTCTGGGGTCTTGAAGGGACATTAACCCTCTTCCTGGGTTTTGGACAAAGCTGGATTGAAGTCATTTTCTCAGAATTTCTGTTTGCCAGAAAGAAAATTGAAGACTTGGGTGAAAAAGAGAGAGGGAGAGATCAATTGAATTTCTTATCTGTTATGTTCTGTTTCTGTTTTAGGTAAAATGTCGGTTCCAGGACCTTACCAGGCGGCCACTGGGCCTTCCGCAGCGCCATCTGCACCTCCATCCTATGAAGAGACAGTGGCTGTTAACAGTTATTACCCCACGCCTCCAGCTCCCATGCCTGGGCCAACTACGGGGCTTGTGACAGGGCCTGATGGGAAGGGCATGAATCCTCCTTCGTATTTTACCCAGGCAGCGCCCATCCCCAATAACAATCCAAGTACGTGTGGCCTCCTAGGCCTCCCTTACCATTCCTTGACCCTCCACCCTGGGAGTCAGGAGAGTGGGAATCAGGAGAGTGACCGAAGTGACTCTGACAAAGAGTCTAAGTGAAGTGCCAGTATGTTCCAGTTTTACCCCCTTACCTTGAAATTCCACACACAGTCTTTTTTTTTTTTTTTTTTTTTTTTGAGACGGAGTCTCGCTCTGTCGCCCAGGCTGGAGTGCAGTGGCGCAATCTCCGCTCACTGCAAGCTCTGCCGCTTCCCGGGTTCACGCTGTTCTCCTGCCTCAGCCTCCTAGAAGCTGGGACTACAGGCACCCGCCATCACGCCCGGCTAATTTTTTTTGTATTTTTAGTAGAGACGGGGTTTCACCGTGTTCGCCAGGATGGTCTCAATTTCCTGACCTTGTGATCCGCCAGCCTCGGCCTCCCAAAGTGCTGGGATTACAGGCAGGAGCCACCGCGCCCGGCCACACACAGTCTTTTAGATTCCATGTTGGTGAGGCTCATGGCTTTTCTATAATGAAGTATGGTTTAGGATCTTCCCATGATCATCATATACGAATCATTTGGCATGTCTCACGGAGGCACAACCAACTTTCTTCTGAGAATGGGAGTTTGTGTCTTAAGGGCCCCCACCCTTCCTCCTAAGGTCTGATGCAGAACTTCTGCCCTGAGGCCAGGGCTGAGGTAGGAACAGGGAGAAGAAACTGTCCTGAGCAGTGTGTGATTGTGTTTTCATACCAGCTCACCCTCAACGCAAGTTGCTCTTCTGCTTTTGAGCAACCAGATGGTCCCTGGCCTTGGGTGCTTCCTTCTGCCCAAGTGTGCCCTGGTATGTCACTGCTTCAGTATTACAAGCAGTTCT